>NW_027204715.1:14467233-14827233 GCF_024711535.1 Dipodomys merriami | reverse complement strand
GATTGAGACCAGATCACCCAAAGCACATTTGAAGTATGTGTCTTCCATGATCTTAATTGCAGATGTCTTATTTCCAGTAACTGATGATGACTACGTGATTAAGTGAATCATGCTTGTGCATTTTTATGATAACTCTATTAATTTAAGAAAACTTCTCAGCAGGGAGCTTGTGGCTCATGCCTGTAATCCTAGCTACTCAGGAGGCTGAGATCTGAGGATTGTGGTTCAAAGCCAGTCTGGGAAGGAAAGACCGTGAGACTCCTATCTCCAATAAACCACTGGAAAACCAGAAGTGGCACTGTAACTTAAGTGGTAAAGTGTTCGCTTTGAGCTGAAGAGCTGAGGGACTGTGCTCAAGCCCAGAGTTCAAGCCCCATGACCGATAAAAAAAAAAAAGGAAGAAAACTTCTCAAATATTATTATTGCTTTTCCATTATTGTATATTAATTGGACCAAAAAGTTTCATTAAAATATTTCCAAGGTAATATATTTTTTTATCAAGTTTACTCCTTAAATAATGTTTTAAATCTTGCAATCTCTTAAGCCATTTACTTGTTTTACTTTTATTTCATTTTTGTTTTAATTCATGCTCATGAATATTTTTTTCTTTAAAACAACATGAATATTTTTTTAAAACAATACTTTGTGATGGGCTCATGGCTGTAATCTTAGCTACTCAGGAGACTGAGATCTGAGGATCACAGTTCAAACTAGCCCAGGCAGTTAAAGTCCGTGAGACTATTATCTCCAATAATTACCACTCAGGAAACAGGAAGTGGCGCTGTGGCTCATAAAGTAGAGCACTAGCCTTGAGCTGAAGAGCTAAGGCAGGGCCCTGGCCCAGAGCTCAAGCCCCGCGACCAACAACAACAACAAAATTATCATAGTCTAACTAAAACATTGTCTTTATACTTTTATCCATTATGTGCTTTTTCTTTATCATTTAAGGTTTTGTTGTTGTTGTTGTTGTTTTGCCGGTCGTGGGGCTGCTGAAGAATTGATCCCAGGGCCTCATGCATGAGCCACCTTCCCAGCCTCCTATCATTTAACTTTTGTCATCTAAAACAGGCTTGCTATGTTGATGCTTTAATTTTTGATATTTTATTTTTTCCTAAATCTGTTTATCAATTCTTCAATGATTCCTTTTCTTGAATCCCTTTCTTTCCTTTCATTCTATAATCATAATTGCATGATTGTAATGCTTATTGGATTGGTTTTTCAAGAGACTTAAATTTTCCTCATGGTATCCAGAAAGTTCGTATTTTCCCTTTGTAAAACTTCCTCATTTCCATATCACCATTTCATTGTTAATTTTTAAAAGAAATATAGGTTCATACACAGACATTTTCTTTTTGTTGTTGTTGTTAATTTTTTTTAATTTTTTATTGTGAAAATACTGTACAGAGGGGTTACAATTACATGGGCAAGATAGTGAGTACATTTCTTATCAAGCATTGTAGCCTCCTCCTTTGTTTACCCTTCCCATCCCTTCCCAGCCTCCAAAGAGCCTGATTTTTTTTTCTTACTGAATCCTCTACAATAATGAAAAATATTATTTAATGAAGTCAGTAGTATAGCAACTGTGCCTAGGTATTATTGTGACAAATTTTCACTTCTAAACAAAATTACATTTTTACCTCAAATGTTTTCTCAAAGATTATTCTTTTTATTAATAAGGTTTTTTTATTCTGAAAATACCATACAGAGAGGTTTCAATTACACGAGCAAAGAAATGAGTATATTTTTTTTTTAATTGGGAGAATACTGTACAGAGGGGTTACAATTACATGGGCAAGATAATGAGTACATTTCTCATCAAGCATTGTAGCCTCCTCCTTTGTTTACCCTTCCCATCCCTTCCCATCCTCGCCCCCGCACCCCCACCCAATCCTCCTTCCTCCTGCCACCAAAGTTATAAAGTTCATTTTCGACATAATGACTTGTACATCTCATTGTTGCAATGGGTCCACCTGTATCCCTATTTAAACAATTTGTTTTTTCCCTTCCTCTCCACAAATTGTGCCAACATCACAGTGAAAACAGGGGTTATACCATGGGGGAGGGACATACAAAGCAACAAAGAAATCACCTTATAAATATGTTAGAAACAATAGCCAAAAAGAAAAACAATTTGAGTCCTTATCTTGGGGTTCATTTCGCCTAACATCAACTTGTCTGACAATTTCTGCTTGTCTTAGACATATACTAGTTATATCAAATAAGGGAAACCATGGGACCTATGTTTCTTTGCGCCTGGCTTACTTCACTTAATATAATTTTTTCCAAGTCTTTCCATTTCCTAATAAATGGGGCAATGTCATTCTTTCTGATGGAGGCATTCCTCAATACAATAAAGGCTGTACACGACAAACCTACAGCTAGCATTATAGTTAATGGTGAAAAACCACGGCCATTTCCTCTTAACTCAGGAATCTCGTCCACTCTCTCCACTTCTCTTCAATCTAGTATTAGAATGCCTAGCTACAGCAATAAAACAAGATGTAAACATAAAAGGGATCCAAATAGGGAAAGTTCAAGTAAAACTCTTCCTCTTTGCAGGTGACATGACCTTGTATTTAAAGAATCCCATGGACTCCACTCTCAAATTACTCAAGCTCATTCAAAACTTTGGCAAAGTAGCAGGGTATAAAATTAACCTTCAAAAATCAATGGCTTTTCTGCATGCCAACAATGAGAAAAGTGTGGCTGAAATCTGGAAAGCAACTCCATCCGTAATAGCCCCACAAAAAATAAAACACCTAGGAATTAACTTAAGCAAAGAAGTGAAGGATCTTATGATGAAAACTTTAAAAACCTGATAAACAGAACTTAGAAAGTGGCAAAACCTCCCATGCTCCTGGATTGGCAGGATCAACATCATGAAAATGGCAATACTTCCAAAGATTATGGTTTTGTTGATTTTACCTTCATCCTTCTGGGCAATTAATACTATTTAAATGTTTTCTTATTATATAGAAGAATGTATAGTGATCAATGTATGTAGCTTTAGAGTACTTACTTGATTTCAAAATATTTTAAATACAGAATAACCTTGAACTCAACAGATTTTTTCTTAGATTATCAAAATATTTAGAATGAGAGAGAATATGTGTGTGTGTATGAGAGTGAGCAGGGTGATATGTAAGGATCTAGCTTTAGTTTCCTACAAGTAGTTAACCAATTTTGCCAGCACCATTTACTGAAGAGGCTGTCTTTCTTCCATTCTATTGTTTTAGCTCCCTTATCAAAAATTAGATGGCTATAGGTCTGTGGGTTCATTTCTGGATTTTCAATTCTATTCCATTGGTCCTGAGGTCTGTTCTTATGCCAATACTAAGCTGTTTTGATTACTATGGCTTTATAATAGGGTTTGACATTTGGTATTGATATTCCTCCAGCAGTGTTCTTTCCGTTGAGGAGCGTTTTTGCTATTCGGGGTCTTTTATTGTTCCATATGAATTTTTGGATTGCCTCTTTTATTTCCTTGAAGAATGAGGTTGGAATTTTGATAGGTATTGCGTTGAATTTGTAGATAGCTTTGGGAAGTATTGCCATTTTCATGATGTTAATCTTTCCAATCCAGGAGTATGGGAGGTTTTGCCATTTTCTAAGTTCTGTGTTGATTTCGTTTTTCAAGATTTTAAAGTTTTCATCATAGAGGTCCTTCACTTCTTTGATTAAGTTAATTCCTAGGTATTTTATTTTTTGTGGGGCTATTACAAATGGAGTTGCTTCCCTAATTTCAGTCACACTTTTCTCATTGTTGGCATACAGAAAAGCAATTGATTTTGGGGGGTTAATTTTATACCCTGCTACTTTGCCAAAGTTTTGAATGAGCTTGAGTAATTTGGGAGTGGAGTCTATGGGGTTCTTTAAATATAAGATCATTTCATCTGCAAAGAGGGAGAGTTTTATTTCTTCTTTCCCTATTTGAATCCCTTTTATGTCTGCATCTTGTCTTATTGCTGTAGCTAGGCATTCTAATACTAGATTGAAGAGAAGTAGAGAGAGTGGACATCCTTGTCTCATTCCTGAGTTAAGAGGAAATGGCTTTAGTTTTTCACCATGAAGTATAATGCTGGCTGTAGGTTTGTCATATACAGCCTTTATTGTATTGAGGAATGTTCCATGGATTCCTAATTTTTCCAAAACCTTCATCATAAAGGGGTATTGGATCTTGTCGAATGCTTTTTCTGCATCTATTGAGATAACCATGTGGTTCTTATTCTTGCTCCTGTTGATGTGATGAATAATATAAATTGATTTGCGTATATTGAACCAGCAGAAATCTATGCCACCATCAGAAAGAATGACATTGCCCCATTTGTTAGGAAATGGAAAAACTTGGAAAAAATTATATTAAGTGAAGTAAGCCAAGCCCAAAGAAACATAGGTCCCATGGTTTCCCTTATTTGCAATATCTAGAATATGTATGAGTCAAGCGGAAAAGGTCAGAGAATGTGATGTTAGGAAAATGAACCCTTAGATATATACTTTAATGCTTTTTTCTTTCATGCATTTGTTTCTAACGCATTTATAAGATTATCTCTTTGTTGCTTTGTACGTCCCTCCCCCACAGTATAACCCCTGCTTTCACTATATTTGATGTCAGTTATACTTGTGGAGGAGATGGGGAAAAACAAGTCGTTTAAGGATTCAGGTGGACCTGTTGCAACAATGAGAAGTACAAGGTGTCATGTCGAAAAGGAGCTTTACAATGTTGGTGCGGGGGGAGGGGGGAGGATTCGGTGGGGGGGTGGGGGGGAGGCTGGGAAGGGATGTGAAAGGTAAACAAAGGAGGAGGCTGCAATGCTTGATAAGAAATGTATGCATTATCCTGCCCATGTAATTGTAACTCCTCTGTACAGTATGTTAACAAAAAAAAATTAAATTAAAAAATAAAATAAAATAAAATAAATACCATACAAAACAAAAAAAAGAGAGTGAGCAACAGTGACAGAGACAGAGAGACTCCATATTTGTGGATAAGGTAGGCAGTTGAACTAAAGTAGATGTCTAGTTGTACCCATGCATCATATATGGAAAATTTCTTTCCCCAGAGCTCATCACATTTTCTTTTTTTATTTAAAATTTTATACTATATACACATTTAGAATATACTCCTTCCATACAATTCTATCTGGGGTTTTTTTTAATTGTGAAAATACTGTACCGAGGGGTTAAAATTACCTGGGCAATGTAATGAGTACATTTCTTATCAAGCATTGTTACTTCCTCTTTGTTTCCCCTTCCCATCCCTTCCAATCCTCCCCCCTACCAAAATTGTAAAGTTTGTTTTTTGACATAATTTCTTGTACATCTCATTGTTGCAATGGGTCCACCCATATCCCTATTTAAACAATTTGTTTTTTCCCTTCCCCTCCACAAAGTATACCAACAGCAAATACAGAAATATCCATGTTGCTTTTCAGACTTTTCAAAAATATTTATGTAAACTATATTAATACAGTACTTTTTCTGATGCAAATTGTCTTACTCTATAAGGAATATTATTTGAAAGCAATTCAGATGAAACTGATTGAAAGTAAGGATGAAGCCTTTCAAAGTAGTATATGAACTGAAGTGATCTCTCTCTTTCTCCCTCTCTCCTCTATAATTCTCTTCCCCACTGAGGTGACTATACAGGTAGAGAAGGAAAGATATAGTTATGTTCACACAAAATATGAAAGAAAAGTCATCTTCTTGACAACTCATCGCCATGCTGTCTCTGAAGCGTTTGCCTTGTATTGTGAAATGTGTGTGTGTGGGGGGTGGGGTGGGTGTGTGTGGGTGTTTGTGTGTTCTATTTCTCAATAAAGGTGCACTTATACCTAGTGGAATTTATAGCGCTTGAACGTACATTTGATATGTTCACACTTCATCCATGCCCCTCAGATGACAACCATCTTTTGAAATATTCTCTGTTCTGTTTGTTTTATATTTATCTAATACATACTTTAATATTACATTGGTCCATTTAGCATGAATATTTTAACAATTGATGAGAATTTATATAATCCAGGGTTTTTTTACATAGTATGACTGAAATGGATTCACTAGACATATAGCCTGAAATTCTGCTTTTCCATTATATACATGTTTTTATATCTATTTTTAGATGAAATATTTATTCAGTGATGTCAGAGAGTCAATATGAGCATCATATGATGGCACACTGTGTACGTAGCAATTGGGATAAGGAACATCAAGGTTATTTTCTGACCAGCCTCTGTTCTCTCTCTTTTTAAATTTACTTTATTGCTACTATTAAGGTGATGTACAAAGGGATTGTAATTACATGAGTCAGGTAATGAGAACATTTCCTTTTGTACAGTGTCTTCTACTTCCTCATTCTTCCCCACTCCACCCCTCCCTTCTCCACCCTTCACATTCATCAGTGTTCACAGAGCTCCACTGCTGCACTGTTTCCTTCTTTATCCCTCAATTCTGTATTCTCCCCCGACCCTTCCAAAGACATACATGCAAATTCACCAAACATAAAGAAAAGAAGACAATAAATGGAAATTCTAACACAATCTGTCTGTCTGTCTTTCTGTCTCTCTCTGTGTCTCTCTCTGTCTCTGTGTCTCTCTCCCTTCCCTCTATCAGTTTTCACTTTTTGATGATTTTGTCTCCTTTTCTGCTCTCTGCTCTTTTCGTATGAACAGTTAAATTATTCTCTGTGATGTCTGTGTACAGACCTCATCGTCTTGACAGCAGCTTTCTTCCAGAGACTTGCACACGCTCCATTCACAGACTTCTAAATAACACTTTAAATTACTATAACTACTGGTCACATGAGAAAGAGCAAGCTGAACAAATGGAGAAATGCCAGAGTTAGCACAAATTCGCTGTATTAGCTGGATCTCCCAGATGAGATATGTTGAGGTATGTGAGCTACTCAAACATCATTTTATTTGCACTAAGGCTACTTCACATAGGTGTACAAAGCTACTACAAACAATTTCCTTCTGAATTTCCTTTTATAATTAAAAAACAAACATAACAAAGGAACATGAAAGCAATTTGGTGTTCATTTTAAATATTTACCTGCAAATCTTGTCACATTTGCAATATCCACCTCATTTTTTAATATACCATTCTATAAAATGTATTTGTTCTCAGCAGAGAAGAAGTATCTAATGTCAAAGACTTAAGCAGCTAGTATGCATAAATTTCACTTTAAAATTCTAGCCTCATTGTTTTTCCTTCAAGTTTCTCTGTTTCTGTTTCCTTAATTGTGTGTGTGTGTGCGTGTATGAATTCTTATTGCACACATCAATTGATTCAAGTTATTTTCTTGTACTTAACATATGAGTAGCGACTACGTTCAAAGTCTTCAGGTGAAAGAGTTCTGTCAATTAACAACTGATTACAAAATACAATGATATAATTTCCATAATCAAAATTCATGACCTTCTCAACCATGAATATATTTGTTATAATTATTCCTTTTTTGAACACAGGACACATAGATCTATACACACATGAGCACATCAAAAGCAACTAGCAATGACTCTACCAAATCTGCATTGTTCATGAGCAGCAAGGACTCAATGTACCTCATGTTGACACAGTTAGTCATTTTGCTTTTCATGTGGCACCTGGATCTTCATCTGTTTTATTCCATTTTTATTTTAGGGAACAAACTATAACCACGAGTACATTTGCAGTACTCGTTGCTACAGAGTCGTAGAATTTTAGAGCTGGAAGAAACCTCAGAGATTAGCTCATTTAGCACATTAGGTATTTCTAGCTGTGATTTTGGCAGACGCAAAGTCAAGTAGCTACAAAAGAAAAATATGTAACAGGCAAAGATTTGTCTTTTTCCCAAAAGTGCATTAGAACAGAACTTGTACTCCTAAAATGGGTACTGCTAACAAGAATATTCATGTGGTCCCCAGGCCCTCCTTTTCTTGCTGAGGTTAAAGCCATTCCTCCTAATAGATTCACATCTAGCTCCACTACAGCTATTCCCGAGCCCTCCCACAACCCTTCTGCAAACAATCCACTGAAACTTACTGTTGGGTGCTTTCCAAAGGAACATAAATTCAGAGCTAACACTACATTGGCACAGAGGTGTTTTCTTCAGCAGCAGTGGTAGCTACAGCTGTGTTTAAATGGAAACTCAGAAAGTGGCAGCTCAGGTATTCAATTTAGAGAGACATTTACAGAAAAGTAGTTTGGAATAATACATTTTAGATGCCTTCATTTCTAGAAAGGAGATCAGTCATGCCTTTGCATTTATGTCAGCACAGTGCTAAGTAGACGTTAGGAATATACAGTGAGCTGTAAGAAGTATTAATGGGGTAGATCAGATAAGCAGTTTATAAGGAGACTGGAAAGGACCAGACCATTTTCCTTGTCTTGCTTCTAATTCTGCACCAGGTAGTTTCTTAGCATTAAATATTATAAATTATAAATCAAACATTTATCAATAGCCAATGGTTTTCTCTAATCTCAAAGAAAATTTAGAAGTAGCATTTTCATTATTCTTTGCAAAATTGTGTTATTTCAAATATAATATAATACAGTTCATAAAATATGGTAGATTCAGGGAAGAATTCAAGCAATGTAATTCTTTTATATATATATATATATATATATATATATATGTATATATATATATATATTTTTTTTTTTTTTTTGTCGGTCCTGGGGCTTGAACTCTGGGCCGGGGCGCTGTCCCTCAGCAATTTAGCTGAAGGCGAGCGCTCTACCACTTGAGCTACAGCGCCACTTCCGGTTTTCTGGTGGTTTTTTGGAGATAGGAGTCTCACGGTCTCTCCTGCTTTGAACCTCGATCCTCAGATCTCAGCCTCCTGAGTAGCTAGGATTACAGGCGTGAGCCACCAGCGCCCGGCTGCAATGTAATTCTTTTTTAAAAATTTATTTTACTTTAAAGATGCTGTACAGAGGGGTTATAATTGTATGGGTAAGGTAATGAGTACATTTCTTGTCGAACATTGTTATGCCTCCTTTGTTTTTCTCCTACTATCCCTTCCCTCCCATACCTCCTCCACTCCCCACCCCTGAGGTTGTAAAGTTCATTTCCAACATAGTGTCTTGTGAGCATTATTATTGCAATGGGTCATCCTGTGTCCTTTTTTTCACCATTTTGTTATTCCCCTTCCCCTCCCCAAATTAGATAAATCTGTATGCAAAGTGCAGGGTTCCAAAATCAAATAGAGTGACAACATGGAATATAGCATACGGCAAAGAACATACAAAAGAAACAACAAAAAAAAAACCCACAGTGCATTAAAAACAATAACAAAAAAGAAAAACCTCTTGTGTCCATATGTTTGGGTTCATTTTGTGTAGCATCACGATGTATGATCATATATAAATAGCTTTTGAGTTTTTCTGCTCATCTGATAAAATTATCCAAGATATATACTAATTATTGTAAGTAAGGAAAACCATGGAACCTATATTTCTTTGGGTCTGGCTTACTTCACTTAATATGATTTTTTCCTAGTCTTTCCATTCCCTAACAAATGGGGTGATGTCATTCTTTGTAATGGAAGCATAGAATTCCCTCAGAATGGCAGAAGTGATTCGCTAGCCATAAAACAGACAAGAGCCTCAGTCTAAATATACTTAGAATTTAAAAAAAAATAAATTTCCCAAAAATAAATCCCCAAAGAAACAACTGCCCCCTTAATAAGTGGGCTAAAAACTTAGACTTTTCTGAAGAGAAAATAAGGATGAGAAACAGACACATGAAAAATATTCAACTTCTCTGGCCATACAAGAAAAGCAAATCAAAACAACATTCAGATTCCACCTCACCCCAGTTAGGATGGCTATAATCAAGAAATGTAATAACAACAGATACTGGAGGGGATGTGGCCAAAACGGAATCCTACTGCATTGTTCATGGGAGTATAAACTTGTTCAACCACTTTGGAAAGTACTCTGGAGGTTGCTCAAGAGACTACACATAGAGCTCCCCTATGACCCAGCAATCCCACTTCTGGGCATTTACCCCAAATGATCACAAACAAGACCATTCTAAAGCTACCAGAACAACTATGTTTATCACAGCATTATTCACCACAGCTAAGGTATAGAATCAGCCCAGATGACTCTCAGTAGATGAATGGATTAAGAAAATGTGGGATACACACACACACACACACACACACACACACACACACACACACACACACACAATGGAATTTCTTAGAAAGGCTAATTCTGAGTCTAACAAAATAAAAATCAGGGAACAGGTACAGAAAAAAATCTTGTGGGGAGGAGATGGTCACTTGGAGGTGGCAGACAAATGAAGAAAGGAAGGAGGGATAGAATGCAGTATTAAATCCAATGCATATCTCACAATATTAAGAAAATAGAGGGAAGAGATAGAATTGTGAGTGATGAGAAAGAATGATGAGGGGGCTGACACTGACCAAGGGCACTGCATTCAGAAACTGTTTCATTGAATTTCAACTCCTTCGTACAACTACTGATGAGACAAAAATATATTTAGAAGTACAATGAAGCTAGTAACATGTTAAATTGCTCAAAGATTAAAATCAAGAATCTTATTTTCTGTTACTGGAAACAATGTAAAGAGCAGCAAACAATGTAAAGAATGATAAAATGTTAAAAATAAATATTTGCTTGAAATTTGCTCATTTAATGATGGTATTTTTATTAAGCTATTCTGTGGCCCAGAATTGTTTAAAACTTGAAGTCTCTGAAGCATGTACAGATCTATGCAGCATTTCTGGATAAATGCTAGACAGATAGATTAAAAATTGATAATTGTTAGATAGATCTAAAACCAGATAGCTAACTCCCAAGGGAGAGTTTTCAATCCCTAACCAAGTGAAGGGAAATCTTCAGAGTATTATACTATATTATATTATATGCATTTCATTTTCCCCCAGATGATACTTTAAAATAGATCATTAATGTCATGTTTTTCAGGAGGTACATATAGGGTTTATTTCATGCTGTCTTACATTTAGGTGCTAGAACAAATTGCTACACTCTTGATGAATTAAATAGCAAGTACAATATTTCCTGCATTTCTGGAGGCTGAGAAGCTTTTTGGATTCCAGCATGGTCATGCTATGGTTTACCCTTCTTTGAGTCAAGAGAGATCACTACAACATGTCTGTACAAAGTCAATCATCCAAGAGATTAACTATCAAAGAGCATACCACCAAATAATATTAAAGTGGTGATAAGATTACAACAATTTTAATAAGATTCATGCCTGGACACATACAAAGCTATGGAAACAACTCCTTATATGGTTTAATTTTAGGGTCCTGGGTTTTTGTTTAGCAAATAAGAATTAAATATGTTTTAAGGTATTTAAGTCATTGGTAAATATTAGGGTGAATTCCAAAAACTTCATTTCTTACAGAAGCAGACCAAATAAAGGTCAACATAAATATATTTTTAATCAATAAACTATAAAAACAATTATAGCAAGAAAATATATTGAAAATGGGTGAGTAGATCAGTCAATATTGCCTGATCACATGACCAAACCAGCTTTGTTTTACAAATTATTTTGTAAATTTTTGCAATATTTTACAATTATTTCTGATAGTTTAATAGCTTTTAAAAATTAATTGAATTGCATATCAAGCCAACAAATCAAAACATAAACACTACTTCTTTATTGAATGCTTTAGTCATATAATTCCTTGCCTTGGTACTTACTGTGATACTTTCTCATTATGATTCAATTTCTGGTATTGGTAATTTGGATCATGAGTCCATGTTAGAAAATAGACATGATTCAAAACAAATTTAAAAAGTACTGCTCATCCTCAAAGAACATCTTTATATACTTTATGTGTGAATATAGGTATGTATGTATGTATGTAGGTAGGTAGGTATGTAGGTAGGTAGGTAGGTAGGTAGGGATCTATTCATGTATGCATTGGTACTCGGGCTTGAATTGGTTGCTATCCCTAAATGCTTTGGGCTCAGGGTTATCATTCTTTCACTGAGCCCAAGTTCTACTTCTATGTTAATTAGGGATAAAATTCTCATGGATTTTTACTAGCCACATTGTCTTTGAAACTTGATACTTAGAGTTCAGCTTCCTGAATAGCTGTGATTATAGGCCTGAGCCACTGTCACCTTTTATAGTACAAGGAGGATTAACTGACCATATTCCTATTTTGTTCTTGTCTTTTTTCATCAGTACTGAGATTTTAATTTAGAGAATCACACTTGATGGGCAGGTGCGTTAGCACTTGAACCATGCTTCCATTCATTCTTTTATTTTTTAGATTAGGTTTTATACTTTACATAGTCAGCCCTGTACCATAATGTTTCCATTCATTCTTCCAGAATAAATTCTTCCCAAGATCAAAGTTGCTCATCATGATATTCAATTTATTAGTAGTAGTGTTGGAGACTCACAAACTTTTTACCTATGCTGGCTTTGTACTGTGATTCTCTTATCATGATACAATAAAGCATGATTTTCCTGCATGGCCTTTTTGTTTGTTTTAATAGACTCTCAAAGAGCAGGAAAGGAGTAAAAGAGTGTAGCTGATTCATTTAGAAAATGATTCTAAACTCTATGTAAGGAAGGGAAGAGTGAAAGGAGTTTTGGGGAAATAGCAGAATAAAAGGAGTGTAGATCTTGCAATATTTAATGATTTCCAAAGACAGCGCAATGAAGGGATAAGTTAGAGAGAAATGTCAGAGGACAGCTAATCTGAACGAGATTTTATGGATTGGCACAATTCTGGGAGTTCCAGGCAGGTATAAAGGAATGTGACCAAAGAGCAAGGGAAGTCAGGTAATTAATGTATTGAAAGACTTGTGGGTGGGAAACAGATTTTGTAGGTAATCAAATTAATCAGATAACTAGAATCTGTGTACACTGAAAGTTTTATGTAGCAACCAGCATGTGCCTGTAGTTCGGTGAGGGAACTAAGAAACGCTTAGAGGTGACAATCGATTCTGTAATTGGGGCAGGAAAAGGAGGAAGAGGCTTCACATTGAAGAACATATGGACACCTGAACCTTAAATATAAATTGTGATTATGTGTGTGAAAAAGATATTTAAAAATATACCAAGTATCTGGTGCAGGAAGACTATAAGAATGCTTGCCTTACCTTTCCTCACATTTTGCTTTTGTCTTAACTTCGTTTGTCTCTTGGACTGTTCCGCCTGCAGTGTTAAATTGTGTGAGCCAAGTCTGAGCTCTAAGATTGCATACTTGATAGCCTGACCTTGGTCTCAGGCTACTTTGTGAGCTGCTTATGTTGTTTCTCTGCTGCCTTTCTACCCCCTACGCAGAAGTTAAAGGCACATTTGATGGGTCTCAATATGTCTGCCTTTTGAGCAGTTTCATGGTGTGAAAGTCCATTGCTCTTAATAGTTTTACTTCCCAGGGTAGTTCTACTTTTTTTTTTCTTCAAATGCATTGACCCCTTAATCTGTTGAGTATAGAGAGCAAAAGATAATATACCAGCTATAAATATATCCAGACAAGCCTTGCTGCTTATTTTCAGAAGAAACATGCTGTTCTATTTCTGCTGCCTCTATTAGGCAGGGGAAAAAATGTGATGTAGGTCACTGTTCATTCACGATTAAATTGGCAGGATCGGATATACCTCAAAATAAACCTGCAGGGTCTATTTTTAAGGTCTAACTTAATAAAATAAATTTGGTAACTTTTAGTTATTTTAATAAACAACTTGACAAAATTTATTTCATCCTAAATCTACCAAAAATATTCATTGTTTTATCAGGATACATCCTAATGGCTATGAATATAGTCACTAAGGTCAGAGAGGAGAAAGTCTGTTAAATGCCAAGGAATTGCCTTAACTACTTTATGGAATACAATGATAGATTTGTCAACAAACTTTGTACTGAAGTATTTATTGAGCCATTTTGGAAAGGATTCATTCCACCTGCATTAGCTTTAGGAGTGTCTAACTTGGCATCTTTTCTGAAATTCCTCTTTTGGAGTGACCAGTGTCACATAGCATCAACTAACCTCTGGTCTTCATCTGGTGCTACAGTACTGTTGTTTCTTGTGCTAAGGTATCAGACACCAGGACACAGGTTGGTAGCCACCGATGGTGACAGTCATAACCACCCACACACACCAGCAGCTTTTGTGGTCATATTTCTTTCTTTCCCTCTCAGAGAAAGGTCTCCATCTCACTCTAAAATGCAAGGATCATCCTGCAAGACTAAACCAGACTCATGGCTTCCTACCTTACCTTTTCCTCTCACAGGTCCCCTCCCACCCAGTGAATCACCTGTGCCTCTAGGTTACATTTAGTACTGAACTAAGACAAGCGAATCTAGGAAAAGTCCAAAAATACAGAAACTGAGAAGTAGATTCAGGGTGGTCTTCCTCTTCACCCAGCATGTGAGTGTAGACAGTAATTACCTTGAACATTACTTGAGACACATGCAACTCCTAAGGCACTAGTCAGGCCCCACTCTGAAATGCTGATGCAATTTAATCTGCATAGAAAGGAACAGTATTTCAGATTTAAGAAATGTCCAGGAATTTCAATCATAGAAAAGCAATGATGCCTGCAAAGACAGAGGAAGGAGCTGGTTATGGGGACATTATTTTGATGTCTTACAGAGAAAACATGAGAAGAAAAGCAGTTTACAAGTTGTTGATGGCTAGATGTGAGAACACGAAATCCACACTGGTTGCTTACAAAGCTGCTTCTGTGTCCTGCAGTACCCAAGGAGGGTTGGCTTTATTTTCAGCTCAGTGAGCTAAAAATTGTCCTTTAGAAGCACAAGATCTAAAGATTAGGGAGTATTCTGCCAGCACAGGTTAGTGTCGCAAGGTCAGCATTCTGATTGGACAGTATCTTATCTGCAGACGTGGATGTAGATATTTGAGATATGTCCTGGCATATGTTGATTCTTGTTGGCACCTGGCAAATGTGAAAATGTCTCCAGCTGGGTCATTATTGCTCACTAAGAGATATCATTCCCACCCAGCTGAAAGTTTTTTTTAGAGATCTTTTTTCCCAAAGAATTAAGAATATCCCCACTCTGAAGATTTCTTTTTTTCTATTTTCCTGCTGGCCAACCCCCCACAGTAAGTTAGCGGCTTCATAGGACAACTTCTCACATTTGGGTCTTCATAAGTTTGGAAATCAGAACTATTCAGAAAGAGTTATAAGGCTTAGCTTGTCAGTGCGGCTAAAAGACACAGAGCTACTTAACCAAGGAGGAGGCAACAATGCTCAATAGGAAATGTACTCATTATCTTACTCATGTAAGTGTAACCCCTCTGTACAGCATTTTTACAGTAAAAACCATACCAAAAAAGTTTGATATATTTACTGACGTGATTGTGGCATTGTCACAATATATACAAAATATATCTTGATCAAAACCACTTTCTGCCCTTCCCTTCTATCACTTCCTTCATTCTTCCTTTCCTCTTCTTAAAACATTTTGGCAGTATTCTGTATTCATGTTCTACATTCATACATTTATATAGAGTACTTAATCATATTCACCGTCATTCTCTCTGTTGTCTTCCCAGTTCCCATTTGTACCCCCAACAAAGATCCCTTCACTTTCCTGTCTTTAATGTTCTCATTTTTAAATAATATTAATTGTACAAAGGTTGCCTCCACATGTACATATGTTATCATTTTGTCAGATTAAATTTCTTTATTTCTCCAATGCTATCAAGAGATTTTAATGAATTTCTTTAAACTGTCTTTATGTGTAGGCACAAGGAAATTCAATATTAATCTTCTCCATCATTCTTTTCCCTCCCTACCCATTCCTCAGTTCCAATCAAGTTTCTTGTACAATTGTATGTTTTACAACAAGACTTCATCAATAAGTTAAAATGTGATGTTAGTTTTGTTTTATCTTGACTGATTTCATGCATGTAATTTGAAATGATAGAATTTCAGTTTCTAGTTCTGGCCTAATAGTATTCCATCCGTGTGTGTGTGTGTGTGTGTGTGTGTGTGTGTGTGTGTGTGTGTGTGTGTGTGTGTGTGTGTGTGTGTGTGTATACATATTTACATATATGTGTGTGTATACATATACTTTTTATGTAGAGTAAGTTTTATTTTATTTAAATCTTTCCTGTCTCATTCGTTTATAGTATTTTTTACATGTAGGAATGTATAAAATTCTCCCAATAGCATATTTTATAACTCCATATATTTACTTTTTTATTTATAGTAAGGATGATAAAAAGGGTGTTACACTTACATAAGTTAGGTAATATGTATGTATTCTATATATATTCACTCATATATGTGCATATTTCCTTTACTAATCAGTTGCTGTACACCTCTGTTGCTTCTATATTTAGACCCTTGTAAGAGAGTTTTAAGAAATATATATATATATATATATATATATATATATATATATATATATATACATACATGTACATATGTCTCTTGTAAAATAATTTATACATCTTCAGATGTGTGCCCAAAGTGGTATGGTAGGAGTGCAAGAGAGTCCTGTTCTTTTTTTAATTTTTTGAGAAATTTTCATACTAATTTCCATTGTGGTTGC
Organism: Dipodomys merriami; assembly: GCF_024711535.1. Lineage (NCBI taxonomy): Eukaryota > Metazoa > Chordata > Mammalia > Rodentia > Heteromyidae > Dipodomys > Dipodomys merriami. Next base: position 14,810,708 of record NW_027204715.1, on the reverse strand, counting down.
ACTGGTTTACCTTCCTACTAACAGTATTTGATAGTTCCTTTTCTTCTTAAATTCCTTTTATCTTCAGCATTCCTTGTTTTCCTAATGTCTGCCATTCTAGATGGGGTGAGATAGAATCATAGTGTAGTTTTGCCTTTCATTTTCTTTATGGCTAAAATGCTGAATATTTGTTTCTTCATGTATCTCAGCCATTTGTAATTGTTCTTGTGATAACTGTACAGTATGCTTGCCAATCTGGATTATTTATTCTATTGATATTTTGAATTCTTTATGTATTCTAGCTATTAGTCCTTTACCTGCTGAGTAGCTGGTGAAGAGCTTCTACCATGCTGTGTATTGTCTCTTGGTTGTGAATCAGGTAATTGTTTCTTTTACTGTGGAGAAATATTTTTGTTTGATACACTCCCATTTGTCAATTCTTTTTTCTGGATAATTAGGGGAAAATTCATAAAACAATTACTGCTTGTATATATCACAAAATTATCCATCTAATTTCCTATAGTAGTGTCATAGATCTAACCATTACATAGAAAACTGCGATCCACATGAGGGTAAAGTGTGTAGAGAGGTCTAGATTGTATAGATGCAGGAATCATTTTGTAGATTCTGGACTAGTTTGTGTAGATGAAAGACTAGTTTTATTCCCAGCATTTAGCTAAGCAATTTTCCCAGGACCATTTGTTGAAAAGACCATCTTTTCTCCAGTGTAGTATACACTGGTCTCCATTCAATATCAAAAATATGGATGTGGCAGCTGTGTGGTTTAAGTAATGTGTCTTCTATTTTATTCCATTCATCTTTATTGCCTTATTTTCTGAAATGTTATATTGGTGACTATGGCCCTCTAGTAAAATTTGAAGTCTAATATTGTAATACATTTAGCTTTACTTTTTTGTCATTTTTACATTTTTGCCATTTGGGTTCTATATGTTTCCATGTAAATATTTTAAGATTTGTTATTTTATTTATTTAATTAATTTGATTTTCAGAATATGTCACAAAGATGAATAGTTAAATCAGTAAAGGATGCTGGCAAAATTGGTTAATCACCTGTAGAAGAAATGCTCAACATCTCTAGCCATAAAAGAAATGCAAATCAAAACAACACTGAGATTCCACCTCCTCCCAGTTAGAATGGTTATAATCAAGAACTCTAATAACAACAGATACTGAAGGGGATGTGGCCAGAAGGGAAGCCTACTTCATTGTTCGTGGGAGTGTAATCTTGTTCAATCACTTTGGAAAGTAGTATGGAAGTTGGTCAAGAGACTCCACATAGAACTCCCCTATGACCCAGCGATCTCACTTTTGGGCATTTGCCCAAATGATCACAAACAAGATTATACAAAAGCTACCAGCACAACTATGTTTAATGCAGGATTATATATGGTAGCTAAGATATGGAACCAACCCAGATACCTCTCAGTAGAAGAAGGGATCAAAAAAATGTGGTTTATCTTCGTGTGTCTATTGGCCATTCTTATTTCCTCTTCAAAGAAGTCTCTCTTTAAGTCTTTAGCCCATTTGTTAATCTGGCAGTTGTTTCTTTGAGGATTTGTTGTTGGGGGATTTATTTTTTTGACTTCCAAGTATATTTTAATTATGAGACCCTTGTCCGTTGTATGGCTAGTGAAGATCTTCTCCCAATCCATGGACTTTCTGTTGATCTTGCTAGCTATGTCCTTTGCCTTGCAGAAGCTCTGCAGTTTCATTAAGTCCCATTTGTCCAACCTTTCTTTGATTTGTTATGCTTCTGAGTTGCTATTAAGAAAATTTTGGCCTGTGCCAAGGAGCCCTAGAGTTTCTTCTATTCTGTCCTATAATGTTTTCATGGAGTCTGCTTTTATTTTGAGGTTTTTGGTACATTTAGAGTTGATTCTGGTGTAGGGTGATATATATGGATCCAGTTTTAGTTTTCGGCAAGCGTTTAACAATTTTTGTCAGCACCATTTACTGAAAAGGCTGTCTTTCTTCCATTGTATTTCTTTAGCTCCCTTGTCAAAAATTAGGTGGCTATAGGTCTGTGGGTTCATTTCTTGATCTTCAGTCCTATTCCATTGGTCCTCAGGTCTGTTCTTGTGCCAGTATCAAGCTGTTTTTTTATTACTAGAGCTTTGTAGTATCATTTGAAATTTGGAATTGATATTCTTCCAGCACTGTTCTTTCTACTAAGGATTGTTTTTGCTATTTGGGGTCTTTTATTTTTCCATATGAATTTTTGGATAGCTTCTTCTATTTCATTGAAGAATGAGGTTGGAATGTTGCTAGGAATTGCATTGAATTTGTAGATAGCCTTTGGAATATACAATGGAAATCTATGCCTTCATCAGAAAGAATGACATTGCCCCTTTGTTTGGAAATGGAAAGACTTGAAAAAAACTATATTAAGTGAAGTAAGCGAGGCGCAAAGAAACATAGGTCCCATGGTTTCCCTCATTTGTAATAACTGGTATATGTCTGGAATAAGTAGAAAAGTTCAAATATTCTATACATATGACCAGATAAGATAAAGTCAAGGGAAATGAACCCCAAGGTAAGGACAAAAGTGGTTTTTTTTCTTTGCTGTTATTGTTTCTAACATATTTATAATGTACCATGTGATATTTTTGTTGCTTTGTATATTCCTCCCCCACGGTATAACCCTTGTTTTCATTGTATTTGATGTCGGTATAATTTGGGGAGGAGAAAGGAAAAAATGTTTAAATAGGGATACAGGTTGCCCCTTGTATCAATGAGATGTACAAGACACTATGTTGAAAAATGAACTTCACAATTTAGGTTGAGGGGGAGGAAGTGTAGTTGTGGAGGTGGGAGGGAAGGGATGGTAGGGGAAAAACAAAGGAGGAGGCAACAATGCTTGACAAGAAATGTACTCATTACCTTGCTCGTGTAACTGGAACCCCTGTACACAGTATTTTCACAATAAAAAACTTATTTTAAAAAAAGGATAGAATACATTTTATTTAATTTTTTGTTTCTTTTTTCTCTCAGTGCATAGAGACAAACACTGTGGAAAGAACTCCAGGACTTGGTGATAGCTCACTTCTAAGTTGGACCTTAGAAACTTTGAAATAGTGATACATGCGGTTCAGCTCAGTGGAAATTACCTGAGTTTCCTCAGGAAGATGATTTCAAAAATGACAAGGAAGCCAATGAAAAGTCCTCAAAACTGACAGGGTAATTATTTAAACACAAAATAACTTGCCAGAGAGAACTATTTCATTGGACACCCTCAGACTCTACATTTGGAATGTATTGAGAGCAGCACCTGATTCATAAAGAAGGTCAGCCATGGTGTCCCTCCTCAGGACTGAGTGTTACAGAAGCACGGATTCACAGGCTAGACCGATGACTGCCCATGGAAATTATGAGCCTTGGGGTACTTCAGGCCAAATGGCACCGTCTAAGGCCAAGAAGCAGGGAAGCTCTCATTTGCATACTGCCTAGTGAGATTCAAAGTGTTGCTGAGGATCATTACTCTTTGCATAGCTGTGTGGGATATAAAGTTACACAGAATCCCTAAGTGCAAAATATACAACCAACAAGGGCGTTGTTGGACTTTAACAACACCAACATGCAAAACGAAGTAGGCATAAGACAGAAACTATTTGTTTCCAAAAAGAATGAAATTTTCTGGCTTATTTCCCAGACCTGAGCCAATTTTTCAATCACAAAACTTTTGCCTAAACAGTCTTTTCTAAGATAGCTTCTTATTATATTATGACAAACTTGTATTGTCATGATTTTATACAACAATTTCCCCAAAGGCAGCCATGAACCATTTATTTAAATATTTTATACTTTATATAGGTGCAATTTTGGAATTGATATTTGAAAATTTTAAGCATCACCATGGACCATTTCAGAGAAAGGCTTCATGGACTACATATGTGTAGCTTAGGTCCAGGCATGCAGGGAGCAAGATGTGAGAATGAGAAACCAGAAGTCATAAAGTCCTAAAGTCTCTGGCTGTATAATCTATGCATTATTCTTGGCAGTTGAAAGACTCACAGCTAGTTCTTGTCATTTTGAGTTCATGCTATGATACTGAAGGCTATACTCAAACTTACGTAACTGTTTCCAACTCTAGTGAAGAAAATAACTTAAAATAATCCTATATTCTGAATAAACAGTAAAACATTTTAACACTATGTATACAGTAAACACGGGGGAATTCTAATCATATTTCCTTTTCGTGTACAGATTTGCTTGCATAGGCACTGAACGGTTGGGAAAGTGAATATAGACAACTGCAGACTGCACAGACTACTTATTTGATTGCCATTGTTATGCCTGATTGGGTATTGTTGCTGTAGGATGTTAATAGATGGTCAGGTACATAGCATACTGCCATGACCACATTATTTTCTATTCCAATCAGAAAAGTAGGACAGAAAGAGTGTGCTTTCCCATGAGATGGACAGAATTATCCATTTACAGTTTTGTCTTAGAGCTATATACTATCTCTGCCATCTGTCATAACACCATCCAAAGATATCCACACTTCCTGCACATCTCCTCACATTGTTCTGTTGCACAAATGACATCATGCCATTGGACAGAAAGCAATTAAGGTTGACAGTACAATGTAGAGCTTAGGCAAAGCAAATGGCCTACAGAGGGATAGAACTTAGCCCTCTTAACTTTTGGGAGATTTTAAATTCAGAGAAACTTCTACTGTTATAATGGTCAATTGTTTATTGGAATATCTGTTTTTAGACAATTTTCCAGTGACTTCCTAGAGGTTTTTACTTCTTGCATTTGGAGTCTCTGATTGCATTTTTTCTTCTAAGAACATTTGCATTAAGATATAGAAAAATCAATGTCCACAGGGAGGAAAACAAGTATCAGTCTCCAGAGAAAACAGCACGCTTGTTTACTGCCCAGTATCACAAATATAATGACTCTGTCTGGGATCAAGGCCAGATGTCCTGTAAAAGGTTTGGGCTCGTAATCTGGAGGTACCGTACCTGCTGCTGGCAAGCTTACGGCCTGCAGAGAATCTGCCTAGGTTTTTATGTAGTCTCTCTGTGGAATGATGGTTGCTTTGTGTGCAATGAATAATGGCATTCTTTGCATGTGGTTGTGGAGCCTTGTGACTTCTGCCAGCATCTGTTCAATTGTGGAAAGCTAGTTTATATAGATGGCAAATAGGATAAAATTTTAGACCTGTCCCAAATTCTCAAAAGTTTGAGATAGGATGCAGATAGGATGCTGGCAGTGACATTTTGCAGGAGAATTGTAAAAATCTTCTGGATAGGGGAAACAAATGTGACATTACTGGATTGGAGAAGCTTCCCTTGAGGATAGTAAGTCGTGTTCTTATCACATAATGGGTAAGGGCGCAAATAAAAGTGGGGTGGCCAAAACTAAGATTAAAATATGATGTTCTCTTGGTGCTCTGACTGCTGTTCTTTTCCAGGTGAAGAGAGGGTTGTTATAAGGACAATAAAGACAAAAAATCCTATGGGCCAGTGAAACTAATTGAGGTTGGATTTAGAAAAATAAATGATTCCATAAGGAAAACATAGGTCTTTGCATGATTTCCATGCTGGACTGTCTTCTAGATTATGTTCTTGTTAATTTAGCTCTCATTTTAAAATTGATTAGTTTGACTACCAGAAGCTTGGACCACATTTTTTTTAATAAAGTATATAAATCTTTCAGAGACTGAAGGGTAAGTTAAGTTAAATCTGAAGTGTTGACTTCAACTATATACTCAGCACTTTCTAGACCAAAAAAAAAAAAAACTTTAGAATATCTGGTAGTTTTATTCAAGAACTGCACTTATCATTCAATTTGCTCATGAATCCAACTGTGGAATGGTATGCTAATATTGCACCTATTCTTCACTAACATGTAACAGAAATACACACATCAATTATCTTCCAAAGTATGTGTGACTACTATTGTAGCTTACCTGAAAGTCTTTCATTGTCAAAAACTGTGTCATCAAACATAATAGTTAAAATTAACAGCAGTTTTTGTACCATCCAATGTCAAATAAGGTAACTCTCATCACAGAGCAAACTGCTAATAGGTGTTCAGTAATCATGAGCCATTTATTCTTCTAGGAAATGCACCTGATAATCAAGTACAACTTTGGTGTGGGAAAGCTACACTTTACTCCAAAGATGACTGGGCTTCCTAAATGAGAAGTTTATGTCCACTTCTCCAATGATTTATGTAAACATTCAGAACTGCATCTATTAAATTTCAGCCATATATATATATATATATATATACAGTGTAATATATAATTATAATATTTTTATTTTTGAAAATAAATAGAGCAGGCCTAAAGTTTCATCCAAGCTTGTGGAAATAATTCAACCCACATAAATCATTTACAGGGATAGTTTTGAAGAGAATAAAAATTATTTGCCCCTTATCCCCCCCCCAAGTCTGTCATATTCTATGTGCAGTACAAAGGTTATCATAAACCACATTTATTCAGTATTTGGCACATGAAATCACTTGATTGAATACTCTCAAACAAATAAGTATCATGGATGAAAATAGGGAAAATAGGATCAAGGGCTGGACTGAAGAAAAAGAACCTTAAAAGGAACTTCAATGGAGCAAAATAAACAAAATTTTTTTTTTTGTCAAAAAGGACTATACATGGGATACTTGACTGGAAGAATGAAATAGTCAAATAGTGATATGGCCACATTGAGCTTAAAAAATCAAAATGGTATAATTCAAATTGGTGCTAGAGATTTAGGAAATGGAATTTCTACCGATACATCAATTTGCTGTATAGCTTCATGACTATCTAAGGGGAACATAGGTCACTGGTGAGGAAAAGTACAGAAGGTAGTGATCTTTCCATCTTCAAATATGGTAAATTTTTTATAAAGCTACTACAAATAGTATATTAGTTTTTAGTCCTTTTCAGCAGTGAGCTGTAAATTGTGTGGATTGACAGAACTATATTATTTCACAGTATCCTAGGTTAAAAGATTTATATTAAAGTGTCAGTAGGTTTTGGTCCCTGTGACAAAGGAAAAGGACACAAAGTTGCTGTTCCACTCTCTCTCCGTGTCTGACATATGCTTGTCTTCTGCCTGTGCCTTTGCCTGCCATTATTACTTCATATATCTATCACTTTGTCAAATGTCCCCTTTGCTAAGGAGGATATGATGGTTTCTAATGAACTAACCTTGAATTTATTTACAATTATCTTTTTCCAAAAGATAATTGAGGTACACAAGGTAAAATGTTCAACAATGTGACTTTTTAAAGCAATATAAACTTTTGATATTTTCATTTTAACTCAATATATATGTATACATGTATATATGTGTACATATGTGTGCTTATGCATACACATACATATGTGCATGTGTATGCATATGTGTATACGCATGTGTACATGTATATATATATATATCCATATATAAATGGATGCAGGTTTTGAGATAATATTTAGGAATAGTAACATCTAATTGATATGATAAAATAAATGAAATAATAACCTCTAATAAATATCAATGAAATATGCTATGTAATACTACTTAACATAATTCGAAGTCAAGACTTCTCTAAAGCTTAACAAGTTCATTTACAATAAATCCACTACAAACTTGAGTCTTTAGTTTAAGAAAATAAGTTTTGGTTGAGAAAGAAAACATTTTTAATTCCTGTCTCATTAATGTATCAACTAATTATTAGAAATTATAAATCTTTACTGTTGAAACATATACCTTTCCCAGGCTAGAGTTTAGTAGTATTTTTTGTTTCCAGTTAACATGAACATTAAAATTCTGATGTAAAGCTGCATCACTATCAAGTCCTAACTATAGAAACTTCTGTCAGGATTTAGATTTTCTTTAGTATATGCAGACCGCTTATAAACATTATTAAATGCTGTTTAATACTGGGGAAAAACAAGAAAAAATAGAGAGAAAATTACAGGAAAAAAATTTTCATAGCACCATGTTTCAACATATGGAAATATCATGCTAAACCTTCATTTGCACAATTAAAACACATTAATAGAAAAAAAACTTGGCTTGTTTTATCTCTGAAAAGAAGAGCTATTAAAAATATCATTAGGGGTCTGAGGTATGACTCAGTGGTACAGTGCCAGCCAGTGAGCAAAAGCGTCAGGTACCAAGCTGAGTCTCAGTCTCATACAAAGTAATATAATAACCTTCAGGCAAACAAGTGCAGTTATTGTATTCAATAAACACTAAGTAAAAAGTGAACTGTGCAACTAGTGCATAGGGTTGGAGCAGTGATGAAGGAATGGGTTACATTGTTCAAGAAGCACTGTACTCATAACCTGACTCATACAACTAATTAATGATAACAAAAATGAATAACCTTCACGTGAAGTTTGCACAGTTAATGAGTTTAATAAGAAAATATTCTTGACTTTCTGTTTGCTTTACTTTGAGACATATTTACATGTAGTGCCCTGCATTTTGTATATACATTTTTTTTAATTTGGGGAGGGAAGGGAAATAAGAAAATGATGAAACATGGGGGGGGAGGGGGGAGGCTGGGAAGTGAATGTGAAGGGTAAACAAAGGAGGAGGCTGCAGTGCTTGGTAAGAAATGTACGCATTATCCTGCCCATGCAATTGTAAGCCCTCTGTACAGTATGTTCACAAATAAAATAAAATAAAATTTAAAAAAAGAAAAAAAAGAAAATGATGAAACAAAGATACAGGTATATTTCTTAAGAGAATTTTATGAAAATTTAATTATCTACTATAATGGACAAAGCAGAAAAAGTCCCAGAAAATTTATTTTCCTGGGATACATCTATATAGTTCCTTAATATTAAATGGATTATTTAAATGTGTGTTTTGTATCTATCAAAGTATTGCATATGAATGATTTCAAACTTGGAAGATAATTATATCTTTTTTAAACTCTCAATATATTTTTTCTACACCCAACCTTTATTACAGAACACCTCAAATGGTAGAATGCATTTTTTAATGAGCCATCCTGAATAATTTTGTAATCTGTTCAATGACAGAAAACAATAATGAAACATTAGCATTTATAGAATCAGCAATCTGTGTTCTCACTCAACTGATTTTAGACATACATGATTGTTTAAGTTTAATTCCTACTGGAAAATATGAATGAACCTTTAGAATTTTAGGGAGCTTTTTATAGTTACTGGGAAAAATTGATTTTTAATCCATTCTAATATGGAGGCTTTATTTAGGAAACAGACTGAAAACATCATGTCTAAATGAATGTGAGACACTATAGAATTAGTGTCCTTGGAAACGTGTAAATGAAATAGGTAAGGATCAGGGAAAGGCCACACTTAGTAGATAATAAATCTCTGTTCACTGGAAATCTCAAGAAGTAAAACTCCTAAATGCAACTCAGAATTGAGGTACTGATAAGATCTAGGGTTTCATTCTTGAAAAAGCATCCAAGCTATAAAAGTGTAAAAACTCTTAGACTTAATAATCTTCGCCTCTGAAGGTGCTACATGGAGAGAATGTGACAATTAAACAGCCTTACCAAGAGGAAAGAAAGCAGTCATTATGGAATCTAGAAAAGAGAGCTTAAAACGGCCTCTTCTAGAACAGGCTTGTTAAAGGAATTTATTTTCTCATGCTGACAGAAATGGCTAATCTATAATAAAAAAATGAAGCTCATTACATGGAGTGATCAAACTGTTACTTAGAAATTCTAAATATATTTCTCTCATTCTTCTGTTTATTTCATAATGCCATAACCTCACAGAAATATTTGGTAGGAAAAATTAAGGAGAATATTCTCAATGAATTAGACCATTCAACAATGTACCAATCCAGATTACTTATGGAATTTTGGGGGACTAGGAATGCAATAAGATTGTGAATGTTATGCATGGAAACAAAAGCATACCTATAAAATACAATTATATTTTAATACATTGTATATGTTATAGTTCTAGATAAACAATATGTATACAGTTCTAGATAAAATATCATTGTATCCCTTAACACAAAATGTCTCCTGCCTCAGAAGACAATGATTTGTCTTACTGTTAGTTCTTCCTCCACCAGCAAAAAAGGAAGTCCTACTCTTTCAGATTTAATTAAGTCTTTTTTGGTTGTTTGTTTGCCATGTTCTCCTAGGAAGAAGTTAGACCACCATTTAGGCCTAGAAATGTCAATGATTGGCATTTAATAGCTCAGGGTGAACAATAGACAAGAACAAGAAATAAGGGGATAAGTCAAAGGCATCAATCCATTAAAAAGGTAAAAGAGTCAGCATAAAAGGGTACCCGGAAGATGAAGAGAAACTCAAAATGTTGACAGACTCTTCTCAAAAATATAACATTAGGGGGTTATATTTTAATTATTTCTCTAACGACAAGAGAAGATGGGAGGTGAGGTGTTCCACAAGAAAACACTGAGAATCAAAAGGGACATGAATCCTTCAGTACAAGATTTTCAATCTGGTTTGTGTCTCAGGACCACCTGGAGAGAAAAGAATTGGTAGAAGCCTGGATGTCAGTATTTTATTGGTCACCAATGGATTTTAATGAAAGCCAAAACTGACAGCCATAAATCAGTCCCTGATCTACATTTGACATTAAAAGCTCTCTAACTCTCACAAGTGTATATAGCTTGTTTTTACATTCAAAAATAACCCCAGAGGAAAAAGAAAACTTCTAATGTCCCTTCCAGGGACATATGTGTTCTTAGTTCCTGTGCTCTTGCTCCTCCTACATCTAATGAGTAGCTTCATTGTTTTGTTGTTGTTGTTGTTTTTAATGTTTTTTATATTTTTTTTATTGTGAAAATGCCGTATGGAGGGTTTACAATTACATGAGCAAAGTAATGCGTACATTTCTTATCAAGCATTGTTGCCTCTTACTATCCCTGCCCCCCCCAAAGTTGTAAAGTTCGTTTTTCCACATGACTTGTATATCTCAATGTTGCAATAGGTCCACCTAAGCAATCTGTTTTTTCCCTTCCCCTCCACAAATTATACCAACATCAAATACAGTGAAAATGGGTTATACCGTGCGGGAGAGACATACAAAGCAACAAAAAATCATCCTATACATATGTTAGAAACAATAGGAAGAAAGAAAAACTATTAGAGTCCTTATCTTGGGGTTCATTTCGCCCATCCTCAAAGAAACAACTGCCTAGTAAATAATTGGGCTAAAGACTTACAGAAAAACTTCTCTGAAGAGGAAAGAAGGATGGCCAATAGACACAGGAAGAAATGCTCAACCTCCCTAACCATAGAAGAAATGCTCAACCTCCCTAACCATAAAAGAAATGCAAATCAAAACAACATTGAGATTCCACCTCACCCCAGTTAGAATAGCTATAATCAAGAACTCTAATAACAACAGATGCAGGAAGGGGATTGTTAGGTTTTTAAAAAGAGGTTGCAGAGTAAGAACAGCACCACGCACATGGTATTCAGGTAAGGGGTAGGTTTATTCATCATTCTGGCTGGTACCTCCACGCAGAGGGGAAAGGCCTGGGAAAGACCTGGGGAAAAGAGCTGGGAAAAAGAGCTGGGAAAGAGAGAGAGCTGAGAAAGAGCAGGGAAAGAGAGAGCTGAGAAAGAGAGAGCTGGGAAATAGAACTGGCAAAGAGCTAGGAAACAGAGAGAGCTGGGAAAGAGAGCTGGGAAAGAGAGAGAACTGGGAAAGAGGGAATCTGTCCCTGGGCTAGACCTTATCTAAGGTATGGGCGGAGAAAGGTGTGGCCACATCAAATTCAGATGTGACCTCAGCAGATGCAGATGTGACCTCTTCCAGGTGTGCCAATTGCCTAGGTAACGCAGGTACTGGGTGGAGACTTTGCGGCTAGGAGGGTGGAGTCTGCTTGCCATCCAGGAGCAGACCTTACAGGGATGTGGACAGAAGGAAACCCTACTGCATGGTTGGTGGGAGTGTAAACTTGTTCAACCACTTTGGAAAGCAGTATGGAGGTTGCTCAAGCGACTCCACATAGAGCTCCCCTATGACCCAGCAATCCCACTTTTGGGCATTTACCCAAATGATCACAAACAAGACCACACTAAAGCTATCATTGTTTTTTAAGTCAAAATTTACTTATCCAGAAAAGCCTGTTATCTACTCTCACACCCTCCTGAAACACTTTAAAAGTTCCTTCATCAAATTACTCATTTTATATAATTAGTAGGGTTTTGTTTTTGTTTTTTTTGTTTTTTGTTTTTTGTTTTTACTTTCTTGGCAGTATCAGATTCTGAACTTAGGGCCTCGATCTTGTTCTGCTTGCTCAGCTGGCAGACTACCACATGAATCATGTCTCCAGCTCTCTGTTTTACTGATCATTTTAGAGATGAAGTCTTACAATCTTTTCTGCCCAGGCTAACTTCAGATCTCAAACCTCCAGGTTTCAGCCTCCAAAATAACTAAGTTTACAGACATGAGACACTAGGGCCCAGCTTAAAATCTTGGTTTTGTTTTGCTTTGTTTTTTTTCTACTTTGCTTGCTTACATCATAAATGTTCTGATAGCCATCATAGATCTTGCAAACCTGTCTTATCTCCCTTTGGCTTCCTAGTGCCCTTCTGCCCTTCTTTCATCCTCTAATATCCCTTCTTCTTTGCTGGCATAAATTCTAAAGAGACCTTGCCTAAACAGTTAAGATATTAACTTCAAAATTATCTGTGTTTACAGTCCACATCATCTGGTGACCTGTGGCATTGCCCACTCATTTCCTTGGTTCAATGGTAAGCAGCATGTCATCAATAGCACAAAGTATTAATATGCCAAGAATAATGAGATTTATTTCTTTAATAAAGTAACTTTTTACCTCATTAAAAATATCATTATATTTTGATGGATTCTTCTATTCACTATTTCATCAAAATCGCCAAATATTCATTCAGAAAGACAATAAATTATTTGTTATTTTGTGCTTGATATCGGCTTGTGGCTTAAAATATCTTGGCACATACTTATCATGTGATGATGAAAGATGTTTATTCTGTAGCTGCTGATGGAAAATACTTTTCATATTTTGCAAAGTCCATTTTAACTGAGAGTATAATTGAAATGTAAGGATTTTCTCTTGAGTTTTAGTCTGGATGAAATACGACAACAGAAAATAAGACACTGAAGTTATTCACTGGTATTGTTTTAGGGTTTGGCTCTTATGGACAATAACATTTTACAATAAAGTGTGTTCTGATATTTGATGTATGTTTATAATTATTACATCAAATATATATCACATATATTCATAGATACATGTTATATATAATAACTTGTTTTTGTTTTCCATATGTTTTGAATATTGTTTCTTCTTCAAAGTTTGATTACATTGCATTCATAAAGTTTAAATATTTTTAAATTCTCATTTGTCTAATCTTTTACTGAGATATTTTTCTTTTATTTGTATTTCTTTCTTTCTCTTCTAGGTTTATGATCCCCTGTAGAGTATTCTTTAATGATAGCTTAGTGGCTATGAATTCTATTACTGTATGTTTGTGTAGGAAATTTAGTTTCTCCTTGACCCTGAAGGAAAACTACTGGTATAATGAACTGTGTTTGAAGCCTTTGAGGCCTTGAAATGCATCATTTAATGTGCCTCAAGTTTTGTTAAAATGGAAAATTCTTCCATTTTATGTGAAGGCTTGGTAATAAACATCATTTTCTGATAATATGTGGATCTTACATCCCTTGTTTTGTTCTACTACTGGTTCTTGGATGCGGGGTATAGTGCTATCTTGTGTGATGAAAGGCTGGTATTCTACCATTTAAGCCAGAGCTCTAGCTTTTGGCTTGTAAATAGTGCATAAGACTGTTGCACATTAATCTACCCAGATTGGTTTTGAACCATGACTGCTAGACTCTCCTGATTAGCTAGAACTACAGACATGAGCCACACATGCCTAGTGGCATTTTTTAAATAAGCATTTCCATGATGATTGAGTGTGTGATGAATCATGCATTGATCTGTGTATTTGATGTAATTTTGCAAATAATTTAAGTATGAAGAGGGTGACTGAAAGTGATAGGAATTTCAATAACAACATGAGATTTAAACTCCAACTTCTCTGACTTAACTGTGCAACTATATTATACATTGCTTAAAATGGTGTGCATTTTCACTATAATATGTCATGAAGCTTTCCAGAGACTGAAACTCCAAATGAACACTTCACAGCCTACGATGCCCTTGCCATATGCGGAGAGCAAATGTTTCCAAAGCACCAAATGTACTGTCAGAAAGTCTCACTGATGTTTTGATTGGATTGCTCTATTATCTGAGCATGTCTGCCAAAAGAAAGCACCTGCACAATAAAGAGTTCAAAGAAGCTGCCAGAAAGCCACAGAGAAAGGGAAGGAAAGCACATGCTGACAAGTTACCTGACATGCTCAGATCTGCTGACCTGAGGATTATTACGAGAGATGTGGCTGTATAGTTCATGTCTCAGAGTAGCTCCTGTATACAGGAAAGGTCCTTATATCCTGGGGCTTCAGGAACTTCTTAGCACAGGTAAGGAACATGGTACGTTTAGTGTTTCTTCAACAAATTCTTTCATTTGGATATATTAGAACAGACATATTGGGACATACGTGGCAAAAATGAAATGCAAATACGTTTGTTTGTTTTTCCACACTTTCAACTTTTGCTTAAATATATCTCGGTTTTAATGTAAATTACTCTATGGGATTCATTATTTTTTGTAGCTAAAGAGCAATATAAGCTTGAAGTCGGAAAGATACAATTATCAGTATTATTGATTGTATATAATTGACATAATTAATCACTATGAATACAATTGATCAGTATTATTGAATGTTCAAATTATTTGTTTGTTTATTTATTTATTCTGGTCCTGGAGCCTTAATTCAAGGGCTGGACACTATTCTTTAGCTTTGTTGTTCAAGGTTAAGGCACTACCATTTGAATCACAGCTACACTTCTGGCTTTTTGGTCTTTAAGTGAAGCATAACCTTCTTATGGATTTTCCTGTCTTGTCTGGATTCAAACTATGATATTCAAATCTCACCCTCCTATATACTAGAAATACAGGTATGAACTTTCAGCTCCTACCATAAGATTGTTTAAGAGAAACAGAAAAAAGATCATTATTGAAAATTGTAAGCAAAATGATCCTATGTAAGTTAACTTACCTTCATTACTATTCTAATTTTTCTCTATCAAGAATGAAATTGAAAGTCAGTAATTAAATTATAACTGAATTATAAATTATTATTAAATTAAGTCATACACACATGATTTTATTGGTATGTGCTATTGCCCATTTAGTTTATTTTTATGTATTGTAGGTAACTACAGAAGCTATGGATATATTTATTTCTACTTTACCATGTAAAATTATAGTTCCTTCACTCTAATATATAAATACAATAAAAAAAGCAAATTCCAGAATGATATTAGTTAATTTGTTGAATGTTGAACAAGCTGATTAGTTTACAAACACAGGTCAAAAGTTTATAAACTTGTCTTTTCATATGGTCTTCAGAAATAAACTAAAAATTGAAAAGTAATACCCCTGGTATTAATTTAACAGAATTGCCTACATAATATAAAAATATTGTTCAAATATTTTGATACTTTTTCCAAGATTGCAACAAAATAACTGAAGAAAGATATTCCTTCTGACTCTCTAATTCAATTATATCATATAAAACTCATTGTGTACTTCAAAAATAAATTAACTCAAGATGTTACTCAACACCCCATCTGCTGTATTGCCTTAAATGCATTCCATGGAACCCGGATAAATTCAAATGATTTTCCATCAAAAGCCAAAGGCTGTTTTTTTAATGTTCGACTTTGTTTCTCAAACGACCTCATAAACTTTTTGATGATTTTCTTTTCTTTTCTCTCTCCCTTTCTCTTCCAGAATGAAAGGGAAATAGGCTGCACAATGTGTTTACCTGCTGTCTTTTATGTAAATTACTTGTGATTGCAGTTGGGAAGTTTTAAAGAACACGAAACTCACAGTATATTTTCCCCAATACAAGAAGACACCTTTGGAAAGGACCAGTGAACAACAGAAAGTGATTTATTTTATTATTTTCTTCCATGTATCATCATTATAGGTGTTTATCATTTTATGTAAAAGATACATTTTTCAAAGTATTTTAAATACATTGCTGAAAATTCTGACTTCTGAGTAAAGAAAATACAAAGATTCTAGAAACTCACACATGTGTAGTTTAAATAAAGTGCATCCTATACCTTAGAGTATTTGGAATTCTATTTTTCTATGTTACAGGATGAAACTATCGCACTAGTCAGGCACTTTAAATCATTACTTTAGAATATTCATCTTTAGATATATTATATAACAAATAAATGAGACTTCCACTACAAGCTTTGCCATCTCTTAGTGAACTGACTTTTTTTAGCTATCACTAAAGCAATTAATACTGGGGCACCCCTTATTTGTTGTGGGACTAAACATTACACTTGCTTTCCTTGGTAAATTTCATTGAAGAGACTCCTACCATATTTCACTCTTATGGTTATGTTTTTTTGTCAAGATATACTTGTGTGCATAAGTTTTTGGTGATTTATTAGTAATAAACAATAGGCCAATGTGGAACATTATTACAACTCAAACACACTACAGTCAATGAATTAGGAGGCCAAATATTACTGGATAGAAATCAGTGCTTTCCAACAGTTTGGAATTACATGCCACTTTCACTAGGCTACTTTGCATTAAGCCTGTGACATTATTCAAATATTTCATTTAGTGAGCAAGTGTATCAAAAGGAAACTGAGGCCTAGGGTGGAGTGAGAATGCATGGTGCTGCTGTGGATATTTACCATTGCTTCAGAGAACTAGCTTTCTTAGTTAACTAACTTCACATTCAATATTGAAACTAAACATTGAACAATTCTGCGACAGATTTTTAACTTTTTTCTTTGGCTTGTCATTACACATAGAACAAGACACATTATATATTTCCCAATTTCCCAAGTGGCTAATTTTGTTCCTGGAACAATTGCAGAGAGAGAAGCAACTATAGAACTATGAAAAGTGAGGACTTGTTTGAGAAATTTGTTTTATCAATAAAAACTACACTGTAATATGTGAAAATTAACCCAACTACAGAAAAGATATCAGCTATAGTTGGCTTGTAAAAATGTAAATTTAATTTGTCATGAAGTATTGAACCATCTCAATTTGGTCCAAGTGATTTACTTATATGCCATTGTATTATAAACCAAAAATTCTGGGTGTAGTCATCATGACTCTCAAATCCTGAATAAAAGGCGGAACATCAAGATTAGATAGTTGATAGGTGATAAATTATATAGAGATATAAATGTAGGTAGAGATATATTTAATAAAAATGGGAATAAGGAATCAGTATTCATAGTTAATTAACAACTAAGTGTGACTTAGTAGTAACACTTAGTAATAACTTAGTAACAAGTCTAACAACTACGTTTAGACTTAGTAATAACACTTAGCTCCAATTCAACAAGAAGGTTTCATAAAGCCTGGGATATGTGACAGACACTCATGTGATATATGTGACAGACACACCAATGAAATCAGCAATCAACTCACTCCATTGCAAACGATTCTTTTCCTTTTTGTATTAAAAACATATTTTATTGTGAAAATATTGTACTAAGAAGATTGTCCCTTGAAAATATAATGAGGTTAATTCTTAACAAATATGGGGCAAGTGAATACATACCATTTGGGAACAGAAAAAGGGTCAATTTATAGGGAACAGAAATAATGCTGAAGTGGACACAGGCATATGGATGGAAGCCTGACAAAATTGACTTCAGCCCTCTAGACCTGAGTAGTTACAATGTCACAGTGGTAATGCCTTAGCATCAACTCAGATGCTATTATTTTTACTCAATATTAAGAACGCTTCCCTTTACTGTAATATCTTTATCAGTGGCTTCTTTTCAACTCCTACAAACTACCATCCACTTTCAAAGGAGCAGCTCAAAACATCCTTTAAAAACAGGACAGAATATTTCTTCCTTTTCCCCAAAGTGTTCCGTGAATTTCCATTAAAAATTACCTTTTAAGTCTCCAATGTTTCTTTGAGAAGTCTGTCCTTAAGTCTTTATCCCATCATTGATGTGGTGTTTGTTTCTTTGATGATTGGTTCTTTGGGCTCTAATTTTAAGCTCTATTTTTTTTGAGCTCTGAGTATATTTTAGATATGAGGCTTTTGTCTGTTGTATAACTAGTGAAGATTCTTAAGGAAATGGACTATCTTGGGGGAAAAAAAATAAAAGTAAGTGAAGTAAGCCAGACTCAAAGAAATATAGGCCGCATTTCTCTCATTTGTAATATCTAATATGTGTCTAGGATAGTTCTAGCAGAGGATCACAACAGCTCAACAGCTATGTACATATGATCTTATAAAATGATGCTAATCAAAATGAACTACAAGACATGGAAACAAGAGTTTTTTTTGTGGTTTTGTTTATGTTTTTTAGTGTACTGTATGTAGTTATTTCTTTTTTCTTTTGTCCCCTCCCATTTGGTTTATTCCTGGTTGTCTATAAATTTATATGATTTGGGGGTGAAAGAGGAATCACAAAACTGGTGAGATTAAAAAAGGTGCACCAATTAAACAGTGATACTCATAAGACACTATGATGGAAATGAACTTTACAACTTGGGGGTGAGGAGGGGGCTGGAGGAGAAGCTAAGTGGGAGAAAACAATGTGGGTAAAAATGTTCTACAGAAATTGTAATTTCCTTACTTAGGTAATTTTAACCCCTCTGCACATCATCTTGACAATAATAAATAAATAAACAAATAAACAAATAAATAAATAAAAGCTCACTAACTTTCTGCCAAGAGTAACCTCAAATCTTGACTGCCCTATCTTATCTCCTGATTACCAGTTTGTGATTACAATTTTAAATTGATGAATCTTTGAACAGCCAATTCTAAAAGGCCACAACAGATATGCTTCAGTAAGTATATATGTATCTATGTATATATATAAATTATAACTTCCATAATGTGCATTTTATTGTTAAAATACAAATGTGATTTGTAATAAATAAAATACATGCAGTTAACATCAGGTGTCATTTTTGTTCTTGTATTTAGGAGAAAATATTCACAATTGTGGGGAACAATTCTTTTTCTTTTTGTGATGTGACATTTACCCTACAAAATCCAGATGCTCCCAAAATATTTGGTGACTACATATAGGACTGCTGCCATTATTCAATAAGTTTATCTATAAATATGAAGGGAGCACAATTTTGATGATGAGTGACTTAGTATATGAAAAGAATTCAGAACTTGAAAGAGGAGTTTTATGTTTTTTTTGTTGTTTTTTTTCCACAAGTCTTGAAGCTTTAATTGTAGGCCTGGGTGCCCTGAGCTCTTTTTGCTGAATGGTCACTGTCTACCATTTGAGCCACAGCATCACTTTCAAGTTTTTCTTTGATTAATTGAAGAGAAGAGTCTCACAGACTTTCCTGCCCTGGCTGGCTTTGAATGGAAATTCACAGGTCTCAGCCTCCTGAGTAGCAAGAATTACAAGCATGAGCCACTGGTGCCTTGATGGATTTTTAAAAAAATACTATCTTTAAGTGGTTGTACATAGATTAGCCATTGGACAAAGCAGTTTATGATTAAAATATATCTTGATCAATATCACCCCTTTCATCATTCTCCATCCTTCCTGTTCTACCCCTTCCCTTACAATTTCATGTTTTGTGGCATGTTTTATGGGGAATAAAATGAATATAATAAAGACAATGCAAATTACTTTGAGAATGATTTATTACAAAACAATGAAATCTCTTGTTTCTAATTGAGAATTAATTAATCATTTTCTCTCTTTTAAAGTTAGAGTTACAGAATTTCATTTTGAGAGAGGAATAAACAGCTGGGATACTATATATGTATATGTGTGTATGTGTGTATGTGTGTGTGTGTGCATTGTTTATAGAAGAGAGTCAAAGTTAAAAAATCAAATGAACTTGGAAATAATTCAGTAGAGTATGATGCTTTAGGCACCCAATTTATAAAAAAAAGTTGTTTGTGTCTACTTTACTGTATATATATATATATATATATATATATATATATATATATATAAAATCTATGAGATAGATTTATAAAGTAAGCTCAGTCTATGTACTCCTTATTATAATATTCCTGAAGTCCTGCCAGATCTTGATTCTTTGAAGTCTGCAACATAGTTGAAATGAACAGTTGACCTTGATTTTCCTTTGCTATATTAATCATGCAAAACTTGCATTGGCCATAGAGTGAGTCAAAAGTAAAAGTTTGCTGTCTGAAATTTTATATGAATTTAGAATAGTTAAGTAAAAATGCAAATTGGCATCTTTTAAATTAGCAATCAAGGGATCCATTGGACAGAACCAAATGTGAAATTGATTCTTTTTCCTTTCAAGGCAGGGTGAATCAGAGTCCTGTGAAGCTGGTCTGTGTCAGAGCTTTCGAATCTCTGATTGAATGGGGACTTAGGGACTCCTCTGCATTTCTGGTCATGGAAGAATGGGTGAACTCACGGTAGGAATTAAGACAGAAGTATTTCTATTTTATTTCTAGTTCCTTTAGATTATTCAATTGGGTTATACTTCAGTGAGAATACGATCATTTTAATAATAAACTTGCACTTCAGTTTAATAAAAGTATGATAAAATATGGTCATATAAGGTACATTTTAGGTAAAGCTGCCATATAAGAGATGTAATTCAAAGTGAGAATCATAATGTTCTTATGCTCTCAAGTAAGTTTAGTAATGGAAAAAGAAAATCATTACTTGAGTTATTTTGTATTTTTTATCTCTGGGATCTCTGTCATAAATTCCATGAAGGTCTTCACCTTGGTATAAATGAATTTTGTTGACAGGAACTTAAATGTGTGTCTTTCTGAACTAGAGAAATAATCAATATTTTTCATTAATTTCCAATCATAAACGATTGAGCCTCGACCAGCCTTCAGGTTTTTTCTCACACTGTTTTGGACTTTCTGTTTTAGAAATCTTATATTTCTGAAGTGAACTTTATTTACTTTCTCATTGGTTAATTTTATACACTTTCTTTACAGTCTTTCAATAATTACATCTAAGATACAGAAACTTATTTGATTAAGATAAAGTTAAAGGAAAGGTAAAATAACCTTTATAGATGTATAAATGATGAATATCTCCTACAGGCTTTGCTCAACTTTCTAAGGAGAACAAAAGATATGTTACAACAAATTGAAAAAGCCTATGAACAGCTCCTAGGAACTTAGGAAGAACTTGATCAGTGTATATTAAATGAAAATTAGGTAGGCACAAGGTATACTGGGAGATGTTTCTCAGTAGGCTAACTACAGAGACATAATTTATTATCCATTATATAGAAGACAAAAAATAATTTTGAGGACCAGAAGATGGCGGAGGAGAAGCTGGAGGCTAAACAATCTCTTGCATAGAAAGCAGTGTTAATGTTCCAGTGAATAGTCCTAGGCTAGAGAATCACACCAAATGTGCCATCACAGTACAGAAAGTTTTGCCAGAGAGGGAAAATCCAGGCAGCTTCATTAAGGAGAGAGATCTGAGCACTTGCTGGTAGCCATGGCTGCCATACCAACAGAGAAAGTCTTCCACAAGGGTACCAGTCATGGCGTGTGAGTGGATTCTATTCACCACCAGCAAGAACTGACAAGGAGCATAAATCATCATCATGCTGATCACAAACTAGAGACAGCCCAGGAACCAAGAGTCTGGCTTGAGTAGAACCCTGACATCCTCACTTCTTCTCACAGAGCCACAGTGGAAGGGCAGCTCTTCCACAACCACCAGAGAAGATCTCCATCTTTGATAATGACAAAGGCCTGGCTGAGCAGCTAGCTCCAACCCAGGCCTTGGGAGGATACAATTGGAGCCATTAGCAGGTCACAGGAACCTAACCTGACCTGCCAGGCTCAGCTCCACAAAGGGAAAGTCACCCCACCCAGGCAGTGGTTGCTCAGCCATAGGAGGAGTGACTTTCTTCACTGGGTAAACAGAGACAGAGGCTGCTCCTACCAACAACAGCCTAGACAAACAATTGAAACTCAGTAAGCATAAACCCTCAGAATGGCTCCAGGCTGGGCTCTGTGACTGTATCAGGAGCTAGCCTCTCAGGGAAGAGCTATTGTTTGCTAAAAGACCTCAGCACTACCTAGAACCTAGCCTCATCACAGTATCTCCAAACAAGAGGAAACAGCCACCTCCCTCTTTTGTGATACTCAAAGCAGATCTCCCTCCAACTGAACTAGCCTGGGAGAAGGATCACAAAGTACTGGGTAAGGCAGAGCTGTCTGCCTGCTCAAACAAACCGACTTAAGAAATCAATCAAGACACAGGAAAACCAAACACCATAAGCAGACCAGCGACTCCACCAAGAGACCAGTTTCAGACACAGGGGAGATACAAGATCTACCCCCCCCCCCCCCCGCCAAAAGAAAAAAATCAAAGAACTCTTTTTACTACCTATTTTTTATTATTATTTTTAAATTGTTTCCTATTTTTATTTTTCTTTCATAATTTTTATTTTAGGAGTGTATGTGTGTGTGTGTGAGCTTGTTATTTTTTAAAATCTCTTTTGATCTTTTGATCCTTTTTTCTTTTTCTTTCCTTTTCTCTTTCTTTCTTTTTTGTGTGAATTAATTGCTGTTCTGCTCATCCCCAGATATATACCCATCATTGATTATTAGACCTTATCCCTCATTGTGTACATATTTAATCCAGAAACTTATTACTCAATTCACAACCTCTTAGGCTTTACTTCATTAACAGTAATATTATTTCTTTATACCTACATAACTTTTGAGTATTCCAATTTTAAGAATTTTTTTTTATTTTTTCCCTTTTTATCTTTCTGCTCCTCTCATCCTATCCTTCTCTTAATATCATTTCATAATTTTAAGTGTTTCATTTTTTTAATTTAAATTTTTGTTTCTCTATTTTTTTAATCTCTCTCCTATCATTCTGTCCTATCCATTTCCCTTTCTGAGATTAGGACTTGGTTAAATTCACTCTCCTTTTACCTATTCACATCCCTCTAAATCCTATTTTTCCCCACAATTCTGAATCCCTCTTGGTTGTTCTTATCCCATTAATCCATAGTTGTCTGATGCTGAATAGATTGTATTTGTTGAACTAGATTGTATCTGCAGACATTTTTACTGTGCAACTATAAGACTCTGACTGATGCTTGCCTTAATATAGTGTTCTGGAACAAAATTGGTGTTATTTTTCATACCAAATGGGCAGAACAAGCCAGAGAAACACTCACAAAAGGACAAGTCCGGGTATCTCAGCTCCCACTAAGGATAATCAGGTGACAGAACAGTTAATGAATAATCCAGAGGAGCGCTCCCCAAAAGTTCTGCAAACACAACTGGGAAACATGGTGAATGAAAAGATAGAAAACCTGCAAAGGACTCAGTGCGAGCATGATAGGAAGCGAGATGAGGCAAACCAAGGATTAATACAGGAACTTCACGAGCATGTTGAGGCTAACCAAAAATTACTAAGGGAATATCATGAGCATGAGGAAGGTACTCAAAGATTAATACAGGAATTGTGTGAGTAGTCTGAAAACAGTCAAAGATAAAGAAAGGAATTGTGTGAGCAGGCTGACAACAGTCAAAGAGGAACACAGGAATTGTGTGAGCAGGCTGAGAAGTCAAAGAGAAACAGGAATTGCATGAGCAGGCTGAGAACTGTCAAAGAGAAACACAGGAATTGTGTGAGCTTGAGGAAGCTAATCAAAGAGTAATACAGGAATTGTGTAAGCATAATGAGAATAGACAAAGATCACTAGAGGAATTCATGAAATTCATAAACAGACCGCTGAAAGAATCCAGGGAGACCACAAAGGGAATGCTGAATGTAGCCCTTCAGAAGGAAAGGGAGTCCAAGGAAACCATAACTAATCAACTAAGTGAATTGAGACTAAACACTGAACACCAAATTAAGGAAGTAAAGAAGTTCATACAAGATCTAAAAAAAAGCTCCAGCAAAGAATTTGAAGCCATCAAAGCCAACCAATTAGAAGGAAAGGAAATTAAAAAAAAAGCAAAGTACAAAGTCTTAGCATGCAGGTTAGACCATGCAAAAGATCGAATCTTGGGGTTTCAAGTCAGACTAGATATTATAGAGAAAGAACATACAATTATCCAAGACAAATCCACGAAATATAATAGATCTATTCAACATTTGGAAGACACCATCAGAAAGCAAAATCTGAGGTTAATGGGTGTAGGGGAACACCTGGGGACAGAAGTTAATGGTTTAGGAAGTACATTTAACAGGATCCTAGCAGAGAACTTCCCAAACATGCAAAAAGATAGGCCTATTCAGATACAAGAAGCTTTTAGAACCTTAAATAGACCAGACCAGAACAGGACATCTCACCATCACATTATAATCCACACAGGATCAATTCAGACCAAGGAAAATATCCTTAAAGCTGTCAGGGAGAAAAGATCAATCACCTATAAAGGGAAATCAATTAGAATCACCTCAGAGATTTCTCAGCAGACACAATTAAAGCAAGAAGAGGCTGGAACGATATATGCCATGCCCTAAAGACAAACAATTATCAACCAAAGATACTGTAACCAGCTTAAGTCTCCTTCATAACTGAAGGTCCAATAAAGACCTTCCATAGCAAAGAAAAAGTGAAACAATATATCTCCACCAAACTAGCCCTACAAAAGATACTTAAAGATGTCCTACACATAGAAAACCAACAAGACCACAATAAAGGATAAGAAACTGCACCCAAACTGAGAATCCAAGAACCATAAGAAGAACCCAGTTGTCATAGCCCCCAAAAGGTGGATAACATGGCAGGAACTACCAAACACCTCTCAGTCCTAACTCTCAACATTAACGGAGTATACTCTCCAACTAAGCGACATAGACTGTCTAGTTGGATAAAAAAGCAAGATCCTTCTATCTGCTGCCTTCAAGAGTCACACCTAGCCCCAAAACAAAACATATTCTGAAAGTGAAAGGCTGGAATAAAATCTACCAAGCAAATAGCTTCCATAAACAGGCAGGAGTTGCAATCCTAATATCAGATAAATTAGACTTCAAATTAAAATTAGTGAGAGAAGATAAAGAAGGTTTCTAAATATTACTTATGGGATCTCTCCTTCAGGAAGACATTACAATTCTAAATATATATTCACCAAAAAAAGAGCACCCAAATTCATCCAAGAAACACTACTTTCCCTCAAATCTCACATAGATCCAAAGACATTAGTTGTTAGGGACATTAATACACCACTATCCCCATCAGATAGATTAACCCAGCAAAAACTCAACTGAGATACAGCAGATCTAAACAACTGCATAGATCAACTAGATTTAACAGACATCTATGAAATATTTCACCAGCAGCATCAGAATACATGTTTTTCTCAGCAGTACAAGGAACATTTTCCAAATAGACCATTTTTTAAGTCACAAAGCCAACTTGGCTTTTTCTAAGACCATAAAGGAATATAATTAGAACTCAACACCAAAAGCCACCAAAGAAAGCCCTGTAACACAGGGAGACTACACAACTCACTGCTGACTCACCAGTGGGTCATGGAAGAGATTAGAAAGGAAATTCAAGTGTTCATGATAGTCAACAAAAATGAACACACAAATTAACATCTCCTCTGGGACACAGCAAAGGCAGTACTCAAAGGCAAGTTTATAGCTTTGAGTTCCTACATCAACAAATCGGAAAAAATCTGAAACAAATAATTTAAGGAGACATCTGAACCTCCTTGAAAAAGAGAAGCAAGCGAAACCCCAATCCACTAGAAGGAAAGAAATAATTAAAATTAGATCAGAATTAAATGAATTAGAATCCACCCTCCCAAATAAATAGAAAGAATCAACAAAACAAAGAGTTGGTTCTCTGAAAAAAATTTAAAATATGACAGACCCTTAGCATATCTAATCAGAAAAAACTTTTTGCTAACAAGTTTGAGAGCCTGGAAGACATGGATGATTTCCTAGCAAATATTGACATGCCAAAACTAAACCAAGATGAGTTAAACAAACTTAACAGGCCCATATCAAGCATTGAAATAGAAACAGTATGGCCTCTCTTAATTCGGTACCTTCTTTGCCAATCCTCTGGTTGGTAGACCTGTCCTTTGGTGAGAGTGGTGTGTTAAAGTCTCCTAGTATTATCGTATTGGGATCTATTTTATTCTGTAAGTTTGAGAGCATTTGTTTGACATATCTGGGTGCACCAATATTTGGGGCATATAAGTTGATGATGGTTATATCCTCCTCTTGGATTGTTCCCTTTATTAATATGTAGTGTCCGTCCTTGTCTTTCTGTACTGATTTTAATGAAAAGTTTATTTTGTCAGATATCAGGATAGCTACCCCTGCTTTCTTACTGGGGGCGTTTGATTGGTAGATCCTTTTCCACCCCTTCACTCTGAGTTTGTTTGTATGTTTGGCTGAGAGGTGGGTCTCCTGAAGGCAACAGATGGATGGGTCTTGTTTTCTGATCCAGTCCTCAGTTCGTTTTCTTTTAATTGGCGAATTCAGCCCATTTATATTAAGAGAAAGTATAGAGAGATGCATTGTTGTCCCTGCCATTCCGATTTCCTAAGTTTTTCTTCTTTCCTTTCCTCCTGTGCTTGCTCAGTTAGACTTTGAGTAACACCTGTTTGGGGCAGGCCCCAGTTCCTGGTTGCTTTCTTCAGGTTGTGTCCCCCCTCTTAGAATTCTTTGTAATGCTGGCTTAATGTTTATGTATTCATTTAGTTTTTCTTTGCTATTAAAAGTTTTCAGTTCTCCATCGAATGTGAATGCTAGCTTTGCCGGGTATATCAGTCTGGGTTGGCAGTTATTGGCTCTCAGGGCTCGTATGGTGCTTTCCCAGGCTTTTCTTGCATTCATTGTTTGTGTGGAGAGATCTGCAGTGATTCTTATTTTTTTCCCGTTGTAGTATAGCTCCTTTTTTTTTTGCTGCATGCAGGATTGTTTCCTTATTATTCAGATCTATTATTTTTACTATAATGTGTCTAGAAGTGTTTCTCCTGGGGTCTTACTTGTTGGGTGTTCGATAAGCTTTTGTGATGTAGTTAAGATGGTCGTTTTTGAGGTGGGGAAAATTTTCATTGATTATATTGTTAAATAGGTGTTGCATTCCCTTGCTCTGGAATTCCTCACCTTCGTCCACTCCAATTATGCGAAGGTTAAATTTTTTAGCATTATCTGCTTGCTCTTGAATATCCCTTTGGTTTAATTTGAGTGATTTTTCCATATCTGTCACTTTTTGGTCCAGTTGGTGTATTCTGTCTTCTGTATCTGACACTCTACCTTCCATTTCATTCACTCTGTTGACAGTGGTTTCTATTGTGGTTTGCATGGAGGAAATGGATCCCTTTATGGATTCAATGTTGGTTCTCAGAGTACTGATCTCACCTCTCAATGAGGTATGCATTACCTCTAATTTGGCGTTTATCTCACTTCTCACTGAGGTTTGTGCAGCTTCTATTTTTGCATCTCTTGTTTGATACCCTGTATCTCTTTGGATAGTTCATCCTTGTGCTCTTTCAATTTCTGATCAATTTCTCGCTTTATTTCTTGAGTCATTGCCTCCAGCAACCCTTGGATGTAGCTTTTGTCTTCCATTCCTGCTTTGCTCCCACTGGGGCTCTCCCCTGCGTGGCTGCTGGCTTTTGAGGTGAGCTTGCTGTCCTGGGTGGTGGTAAACCTTGTGATTTTTCTCTGTGATTTTTGCATGGAGGTTCAGGAGACTGCTCTTCAATTTTGTTTTGGTGTGTCTGTCTTTGCTTGGTTGCTGATTCTGTATTGGTAGAGAGAATCTGTGCCTGATCTGGGTTCTGTTGGGAGCCTATTTCCAGCTGCTATTCTGACTTACTTAGGATTCTCAGCTCTCTGCTGTAGATTGCTGGCAGTTCCTGCCTTTGGAAGGGTTGAGCAGCCTAGACTACTTGTGTTTGCTCCTACGGGTGCTCTTGTGAAGAACAGATGCTCTGGATGCACTCTCCCAAATACTGGAGTCTGCTATGGGCTCCTGATGTGTTTTTGTTTGTTTGTTTTGGGCTGGTTGTGGGCTTGAACTCTAGGTTTGGGTGCTGTCCCTCAGCTTTTCAGCTCAAGGCTGGCACCCTACCATTTGAGCCACAGCACCACTTCTGACCCTTTTTGCTTTTGTGATGCTGAGGAATCAGATCCAGGGCCTCATACATCCAAGACTATCACTCTATTGCTGAGCCGCCTTAACAGTCTGAGCTCCTGCTTACTATCAGGTGCTGGCAGCCTGTGTTGCCCAATTCCCAGTCTAGGGTATATGGGTGGAGTTTTGGTGGGGTTTGGGCTTCTCTTGTCCTGGGCCTCCAGGTCTTTTGTTGTCACAGGCGTGTTTCCCGGGGAGTGTTGTTTCCTGGTTTTCTCCCCTCTGTAGAGGCATATGCTCAGCTTTTTACTTCAATTGGGAGGAGTTGGTTGTGTTGTTCAGGCGCCAGATCTCCGGGCCTGGTTCTGGCCCCAGCCTGGAGCGCGCTTGTTAGGCCTGTGCTGATGTGTATACCACCTAGGTTATGCAGCCTGGAGCGCACTCGTTAGGCCTGTGCTGATGTGTATACCACCTAGGTTATACAGCCTGGGGGACACAGTTCAAATTTCTTCTATTGTTGGTAGTCTTGACCCAGGGGCGCTGTTCCTGGCTTGGGCATTTAAGCTCCCTTCCAGGGGTGCTCTTGCTCTAGCCTGGCCAGCTGAGTGTGCTCCACGGGCTGGTGGAGCTCTCAAACAGTTCCCAGTTTTAGTGGGTCCTGTGGTCAAGGTGTTGGGGTAGGGAGTCTAGGTCAGGGTCTGGGGATTTCCTCCAGCTCTGGTCTCCCTTGAGGGATACACTTCCTCTGTGGGGTACTCACCCTGGAGCTGGTTGTTTCTGTGTGGTATAGGTCGTCAGTTGTTGTTGCAATCCGGGCTGGGTTGGGCGGTGGTGGCTCTGTGTGATTCTTTTCTGTCTCTGCCTCTGTCGAAGCTGTCGGGTCAAAAGTGTCCATGCTCAGGCAGCTTCTTCGCGGTACCTCTGGGGCCAGAGCGCCCCGCCGGGTCGTTGCTATCGCGATCGGGCGGGCGGGTGGTCTGCCAACAGGTCCCTTTGTCGCGCTGCTGGTGCCAAGCAGCTTTGGCGGGATGGAGCCTCTCTGCTCGGGTGGAGAGTGAGGGGTGTGGGTGGGATCCTCATGGAGACTCCTGGCTGGTAGGTTTCTCTGTTCCTGGTGATCCGCTGTTCTGCAAACCAGTACCTGGTGATCTGAAAGCGGCCCCCTGTGTCTCTGCTGTGTCTCTGGGGCTCCCGCAGCCCCCTTCGGGCCAGCTAGCCGGCGGCTTGGCGCACTGCCGCGCGGCCAGTAAAGGTTGGGGGAGGGGTCTTCGCTTTTCTCTGTTTTGAAATTCTTCTTTTCCTCTCTTTCCTTTTTTGTTGTTCTCCACCTCTGTTTTTTTTCTGAGTGTTCATCTTTTTGTTGTTGTCGGTCTCTTGGGGAGATTAAGCGTTGGAACTCGAACTCTCTTTTTGGTTGGAGAGAGCTGTGGCGTTTCCCTACTGCCCCTTCGCCATCTTGGTTCCCCCTCCACAAGTTTTTTCTTTCTTGCTTGCTATTGTTTCTAATGTATTTACAGGGTACAACGTGATTTTTTAAATTGCTTTGTATGTCCCTCCCCCTGCCCCGCCAGGGTATAACCCTTGTTTTAATTTTATTTGATGTTAGTATAATTTGGGGATTGGAGGGGAAAAAACAAGTTGTTTAAATAGGGATACAGGTGGACCCATTGCAACAATACGATGTACAAGTCGCTATGTCGAAAAAAGAACTTTATAATTTAGGCGGCAGCAGGGGAGGGATGAGAGGGCAGGGATGGGAGGGGAAACAAAGGAGGAGGCAACAATGCTGGATAAGAAATGTACTCATTACCTTGCTCATGTAACTGTAACCCCTCAGTACAGTATTTTCACAATAAAAAGTATTTAAAATTATTTTGAACACTATCAAGTTAAAATTAAATATTTTTCACAAATTCTCATATTGATTACATATATTGTGAATGAATTTTCAACTTTTTTGATTATACTATTTGCTTAGAGTTTTAACCTCATCTTCTAGCATTTGTAATGATTTCCATTGTGTAAAGGACAAAATAAGACAATTCTAAATGTCATTACACATTCCAGCATTTGATTACTGTCTAGGAAATGTTGGGCATTTTCATATGTAATGGAGACAGAGCAAGGAAAAACCCTGAGCACTATCTGTTTTCTAATGAAAGTTGCAAGGCATTCTGTGAAGACTCTATTTTAATAGAATCTGTCTATCTATCATCCATCATCCATCTGTAAATGTAGGACAATGTGGTCAGATTCTAAGAGTAAAGTATAATTTAAAATAGATTCCAGTTTTACAGGGAAACAGACCAATATCTCTACACCTGACCCCAGATATATTCTGATTTCACAATGACAATTTTTTTAAAAAAGCTTTTGACATTTAGAATTACTAAAACAATATGTTACTTCTAAATGGCAGGGAAAGAAGCTTTATCCTGTAGGATGGCTTACATAGCAAACCATGCCCAGTCTCCCTCAGACACTCGAAAGACAATTCACAATATCACTAGCAAGCACATTTGTCTTTATTTTTTCTGATCTAATAAAATAAAACACAAAGGAATAAGAAAGTTGTCTCTTCTGTTCAAGACAATTTTTCTTTCAGATTTCACTAATTTCACATTGCAAAGGTATAGCCTTCTATGTAACTGATATTTGAATTATCTACACCTTAGAAAAAGCAAGTTTTAAATCAAGCTAACCCAGGGTAGATATAGTAAAATTATTATTTTTCTGAAAATATAATTTGCCAGTAGTAATTGGGACCATGATTCTTCAAAATATTTTATTTAATCAAAGAAAAATATTTAAAATTCACCAAAGTCACACATACACAGTCAAAAGAAAATTTTAGAATTCAGCCTTTACTAGTAAAATTTATATGAAAAATACTTGTTACATTAATTAATTTGTAGTTGCTATTTTCAGTCTGATAAACCTAATTATCAGTGTTGTAGTGTGTTGTTCAACAATACCTAAGAATTTCTTGTGAATAAATGTCCTAGGTTTGTCATGGCCTGTATAAAATAGTATAGATGAAAATGATATAATATCTAAAGAAATATTGCATATGTTTTTTAAATATTCCTTTCTCTCAGTAGAGTTCATGCACAATCAATTGTAAAAGTGTTCTTTTGGGAAATTTCCATAGATATGAAAAATAAATTGAGCCACATTGTATTTTTGTGAGTAGTGTATCCCAAATAAAGAAATAAATTATACATATAAAATAATTAAATGTCACCTAAACAAAGCCATAGTATTTTTCATCATGGAATTATCTATCCATAATTTTCATAATAAATGTTTTCTATAAAAGGTGATAAAAATGAATTTCTATGACCTCATACCACTTGTTATAATTTTGCATTAGAAACCTTTTAAATATTTGACTTTTAAATGTTGAACTGTATGAGGTATCTGTTTCTTCATTAAAGAGAGACAGATCCCTTGGAAATTTCCTAGATGTCTTAGTTTTAAAACCCACGTATAAAACAACAGCATGCTTCAATCATGTCAAAGATATTGAAGATATACAACTTTTACAAACTTTAGTGTGATAGATACATGAATAGGAAAGTATTATGATTTTGTTAATGTATACACTCATAAATATTCATATAATTACATGAACTAAAATCTGATAAAATATAAGTTAATAGCTTGCTGTACATTGTAGAATTCACTAGTTTTTGAAAGGAGTTAATACTTTATGCTTAATCCCAACTCTTGCCAGCTGCCATTGGCTCACACATTTTATCCTCGACACTCAAGAGACTGAGATCTAAGAATTACAGTTTGAAGTCCTCCCAGGAGGAAAATTCCTCAAGATTCGATCTCAATTATACAATACAATTGATAGACTGTAGGAGTGGCTCAAGCAGAAGAGCCTCAACTGTAAGTAAAGAAAACCTAGCAAGCACTGAAAGCCTTCCATTTAAGTCCCAGTACCAATATACAAAGAAGCAACCTCTTATGACAACTGAAAGTAATTCATAAGGTCAATATAAAACTGTTGCCTCATCCAAATCTATACTTTATATAATCTCTAAGTAACCAAGAAATTATCAATTATTAGCTTTCTTCATGCAATCTGTAATACTTGAGCTCTGAATCTACTAAACATAAGAGTGAAACATGTATTGAATAATTATCTGCTACATCTTCATCTCTCAAAGCAAGCAAGGAAAAGCCAGTATCACAATTCTTTTTTTTATTTTTATTTTTTATTTTTTGGGGGGTCCGGTTGTGGGGCCTGAACTCTGGGCCTGGGCGCTGTCCCTCAGCTCTACAACTCAAGGACAGCATTCTACCACTTGAGCCACATCACCACTTCTGGCTTTTTTCTTTTTGCTTATGTGATGCTGAAGAATCGAACCCAGGGCCTCATGCATGAAAGGCAAGTGCTCTACCACTAAGCCACCTTCCCAGCCCTCAAAATTCTTTTAATATTCTTAAAAATACTATATTTTTGCAATGACTGAGAGATTAACATGTCATGTTAAATTGAGATTCAATTTCATCATAAATGAAAAAATGTAAAAAAAATTGTTCACAAATGAAATATTAAAGAGTGGCATAAGGTTGCCACTGGCTTATATTGAAAACCCTCACAGTGAAATAAAGTTGTCTTTTTAAGTATTTTATTGTGTTATGTAAAAATTCTCAAGAATTTTATCACCCTTAATGTCATTTTTGTAATATTTTGAGACTTACTTAAATGTCAATGTTTAAAGAAATATTTAATTTCAAGTATATTAAAAAAACAGAGTAGTTGTACATGTGAATAATCCAAGCGAGCTGGGGGGCAGAGAAAGATGGATATATATTCCAAGAAATCCCCAGCAAATGCCAACAAGATCTTATTTTGGAAGCAAATCTTGTAAAAAGGAATATAGTATGCTCCTTGCTGGGTTTAACTACTCGTCAAGTAGAAGAGGACTTAAGTTGAAGCAAGAGCCACTATCCTCAGATCTTAGCCTCTGAGTAGCTATGATTTCAGGAATGAGCCACTGGTGGCCAGCTGAAAAATTAAAAGTTACCATACTTCTGGAAAGAAGTGAACATCATCAGTGACCACATGTTTTTCTGTCCTCCCCAACTGATAACTAACCATTTACTCAGTCATTCAATTTCTGGGAAGATTATCAATAGAAAAGTATATTGTCAGGTGAAAAATAAAATTAAACTATATATTTTGTTACCTAATCATTATAAAGAGTGACAAGTAAATAAATGCATGTCTATTGTAATAAATAATGAAAACAGTAATGATGAAGTAATATTGGTACTGTAACTTATTGTTTCAATAAATATTTATTAACTTGAACTATGGGGATTTTTATCTTATATTCAATTATGATTAAAACATCTGTCCACAATCCAAAGTGTATCATGAATGACTAACTTGCTTGCATGTCTTTTGTTGTGTTTATTATTAAAACAAAGTTATTCATTAGGGATAACAACATCAAAACTTGCTCAAATTAATTAATATTTATTCCCAAAGAATCAAAGTAAGTGCCAAATATGGACCATAATACCTACAAAAAATAGCTGCTTTGTCTATGATGCAGTCCATTTTCTCATGTGCAATCAGGAAAACATGTCTAGCATATCAGAATCTCTCATTGCCAGATGAGAGAGTATGTATGTCTCTTAAGTGAAATTAAAACATCCACATTTGTTTCTAAAGGGGCAGACATCTGGTGAGTGCATATACTACAGTACAATGGTATTTGTAGATCATC
This sequence comes from Dipodomys merriami, assembly GCF_024711535.1. NCBI lineage: Eukaryota > Metazoa > Chordata > Mammalia > Rodentia > Heteromyidae > Dipodomys > Dipodomys merriami. The sequence continues at coordinate 14,776,836 of NW_027204715.1, read as the reverse complement.
TGTTCTCATTTCAAGTTTTATGTGCTGAGGTAATATTTTGTATTAGGATTATATTTGACTGAAGAATCTGGCCTTAACTGTTCTGAAAATAACATATATTTATTTTATACTGATTTATAAAACAGAAACAAAGAGGGAGGAAGAAGAAAGGAATAAAGTAAGAAAGAAAAGAAGGAAGGAAGGAAGAAAGAAATGTAATATGTACAAAGTAGAAGGAGACAGGAAGAAGAGAGAGAATGGAGAATACAGAACAAAATTTATTACCTTGACAATTAATGTAATAATAGTGCACTTTTTCAATGTAGAGTTTTAAATTTGTTTGCCTAAGTTATATTTGATATCCAATGTGTTAAAATGTCCTGGCAAACAGTAAAATAACAAAGTCTTTTGAAAATATGAACTATTATAACTATTTCTACATGTGGCTGAATCTCAGTCTGTAGAGTAGAAGGAACCCCTGGAACAGCTGTATCATAAGGTAGCAGAATAGCTGTTTTTGTAAGTAGGGAAGATAGGAACAGAATAATTAATAATAAATTAGTTAACAACTTATTATTCAGGCCTGTCCCGGTAGAATTAAAGCAGAGGACACTCCTCATAGTAGAGGACTGACTTACTGGCCCCTTTCTCCTAGTTCATGCCAGTCCCCTATGTTCAGAAAAAACTTACTGAATTAGAATTTCCCTGATTCCATAACAATTTACTTCAATCATAGTGCACTTAGCATAAGGAAATACATTTTTATTTCTTTTTCGTGCTTAGTACAAGTGTTCTTACCAAAACAAAGGCCTCGCCTTATTTTTTAACAGTATCAACAAGGAAGGTGCATTGAACTTAGTATGATTTTAGAATAAGCTAACATAAATAAAATAATGTTTATTGCATTAAAAAGCATATGTTACTTTAGCTCAAGGAGACATTTTTAACAAAGAATTGTTTCTCTTTTGATTTTTTGCTAAGTTGCTCTTTTGTATCACTTTTCTTTTATATTTTTTGTTTATTATTATCTTTTGCTGTACAAAGGACCTGCTGTTTCACTACACCGTTTATGAATACAATATATCTTCATCAATGTCACCTTTTTCAGAAATAAATTTTCCTTAAAAAAGCCAAATCCTCCATGAAATACATACTAAGCATTTTGAATGCTTATGTATAATAGACAAAGTTTTATGTAAACCTATTTTTACTTTTAAATTTTATCACATCTCTTTTTCTTACTTCTTTGAAACATCTATTACCTGTTACTCTGATCAAACTTTATACCTTAAAATCACAGTATAAGAAATGTACCAAATTAAAAGAATTAAGTAAATGTAAATATTTTACTTCTAAATTATATCACCAAGTCTGATATATAGAGGACTATACTATCAACAAAATAATTATTGCATCAAAATATATACATGAAAGACCAATCTTCATTTAAAGGGTTTTTGCACAATTATCAAATAAGGATGATTTAAATCATTTCCTGTTATAGGATTTTCCCATAACCATTTATACTCCAAACTATCAGAAGCAACTTGATTCTCTACTTGAATTTGTGCATGTTATTTAGATAATATATACCTAAAAAAAAACTTGAATAGACACAACAACTAAAATTTATTTCTCATTTTCTACCACAAAATTTGTGAATATTTACTATGAGATCTTGCCCCTCTTAAATAAAAAATACTTTTGGCATATATTTATGATTCAGTTATTCATTGCATCTACAGGATTATTCTGATTCAGTTGGTCAATCTACAGGTTTATTACCTTGTGGATAGTTTTTCTGACAGTAGAAAAGCCAGAGGCAAGAAGATTTTTCAGGCTGTCTCTTCCTATAGATAAGTAAGTACCACCTCCAGTCTCTAATCCAGGTAATAGGTAGATAGAGAATGGGGAGAAAAGTGGTGAACTTATACCCCTCAGCAAGACAGAAACTCCAATTGTTATCTGAGGAAAGGTACAGTGTTGATGTGTACTACTTTTGTTTAGTTTTGTGGTATTTCCACACAACTTTTTCCTAAACTAGAGAGTTATTTATTGCAGTGTTACTGTTTAGTTAACAAATTAGATTTTAAAGTAACAATTACATGACTATAATAATGATAATAGAAAACAGAAATATTTTAATGGAACCAACATGGAGCCAACATATCAAGTTCCCACAGTATTCATTTAGTCAGGTTGAAATATATATAAAGAGAACTTTAAATACCTGCTAATGAACCGGATTGTGATTTCTCAACTCGAGCAAATTTTTACAGGCCAAACAGATGGACATGTTATTTAAGTACATCACTGCAGCAGAGATACTAAATTGGTCATGAACTCATCACTGCTTTTAGTGAGTAAGGAAAAAGAGCTTCATTTATATTAAGTTCTAATTTATTAGAACAGGAATTACACTAGCTATGGTTTTAAAAAGATGTTTTTTAAAGAATTGTTATACATGGTGAGTTTAATGTGCATTTCTGTATATTCAAAGTGCTGCTCATCTGCTCCGTCAATCTTCTCATACCCTTTTCTAACCTGCCTAAAACAATTTAAATATGTTTTTGTGTTCTATATCATACATATGTGTGAAGTACTCTTGCCATACTTAGGCTTTCCATTGGTCCTAGCCTTCCCACTGATATCTTAACCAAGTCTGTTTTATTTTCCTATTGAAAATTTGTTTCATTTTTTAGTGTATATGAATTATTCAAAGAGATGTCTGTATGGTCTTTCCGATATGCATATATTATAATGCATGCAGATTAACCTCCCTATTTCTCTATTTCTGTTCTGCCTTTCTCTCCACCATACTGTTCCACCCCTCTCAATGGGTTTCCTTATGTCATGAATGTTCTTACATGGACACCATGATTTTTAATATTGTTTCAACTCCAACATACTTTACCTCATTTTCTTCCCCTTCATTCACCCAAATAATCCAGAGTTAAAATCACAATTTATTCATGTGTTAGTGTACAAGTATATATCTCTCTTGCATCTATCTTTTTCTTTCTTTCTTTCCTTCTTCCTTCCTTTCTTTCTTTCTTTCTTCCTTTCTATCTAGCTATATCAGATATTTTAATAAAAATAAGAAAAAAATGTGTAATATTTGAGCTTAGCTTAAATTGGTCAATATATTCAGTTCTATGTATTTTCTTACAAATGGCATAATTTCATTGTTATTTCTAAATTAATAATATTCTTTGGTTCATTCATACCATATTTTCATTACTCATTTATTGGTTGTTGTCAGACAAAGTGTCTTATTACATATTCTGGCAATTGTAAAATATACTCCAATAATTATTGGCATGAGTTATCACACTTATACATTGTTTTAAATTCCTTCATATATATGTTGAACTGTGGCACAACTAGGTCATTAAGTTTTTGTTTATTTTAAACCTCCATGATTTCCATAGCGAATAGGAATTTACATTCCCACCAACCCCATTCAACCTCACCAGCAATCAATTGTTTATTTCTTCCATAATGGCCATTTTAACTGAAGTTATATTAACTCTCTCTGTAGTTTTGATTTTTATTTCTATTATGGTTAGTTGTACTTTGTGAACAGAAAAAAATCAATTTAACTAAATAAAAGTTTTACATAATATCTCAATAATGATATGGAGTAAATTACCTGGATATATTGAAAAATATTAAAAAAAAACATGAAGTTGTCTTGCTGTAGTGTTTGTCTTTCTTTTAACATCTCAGATTATATCTTGAAATGGGGTAGCTGAGAAAATATTTCCTCCATTTTTTCTCCAAATCTACCTTACTGTCTAATAATGTAGATTATCAGCTATGACTTAGCCATGAATCTTTTACACACTAAGAATTCAAATACATGTTGTAGATTTTAAAAAAACTACTTAAATCTCAAGCTTTATACACTAAACCTTTATTAGCCTGAGAGAAAGCACTATAGAGAACATGGTAAAATTTGTGAAATGTGTTATAATATTTCACTGATTGCTGCAGTTAAAACATAAAAATTAACCCTGGTGCCTGTTGCTTACAGCTGTAATCCTTGCTACTCAGGAAACTGAAATGTGAAGAACATGGCTCAAAGTCACCTTTGAAGGAAAGTCTATGAGACTATTATCTCCAATTAACCACTAAAGAACCACCAGTACAATTATGGCTGAAGAGCCATAGCATTGAGCAAAAAATGTCAGAGACAATGACTAGGCCTTGAGTTCAAATATACAGCATGCTTCTCTGTCTCTCTCTGTCTCTCTGTCTCTCTCTGTCGCTCTCTCTCTCTGTCGCTCTCTCTCCCTCCCTCCATTCCTCCCTCCCTTCTCTCGCTCTCCTCCTCCTCCTCCTCCTCCACCTCCTCCTCCTCCTCCTCCTCCTTTTCTTCTTCTTCTTCTTCTTCTTCTTCTTCTTCTTCTTCTTCTTCTTCTTCTTCTTCTTCTTCTTCTTCTTCTTCTTCTTCTTCTTCCTCTTCCTCTTCCTCCTCCTCCTCTTCCTCTTCCTCTTCCTCTTCCTCTTCTTCTTCTTCTTCTTCTTCTTCTTCTTCTTCTTCTTCTTCTTCTTCTTCTTCTTCTTCTTCTTCTTCTTCTTCTTCTTCTTCTTCTTCTTCTTCTTCTTCTTCTTCCTCTTCCTCTTCTTCCTCTTCCTCTTCCTCTTCCTCTTCTTCTTCTTCTTCTTCTTCTTCTTCTTCTTCTTCTTCCTCTTCCTCTTCTTCTTCTTCTTCTTCTTCTTCTTCTTCTTCTTCTTCTTCTTCTTCTTCTTCTTCTTCTTCTTCTTCTTCTTCTTCTTCTTCTTCTTCTTCTTCTTCTTCTTCTTCTTCTTCTTCTTCTTCTTCTTCTTCTTCTCTTCTTCTTCTTCTTCCTCTTCTTCTTCTTCTTCCTCTTCTTCTTCTTCCTCCTCCTCCTCCTCCTCCACCTCCTCCTCCTCCCCGTCCTCCTCCTCCATCTTCTTCTTCTTTTTCTTCTCCCCCGCTCTCAGAAAAAAAAAAAAAAAAAGAAATACAGGTCCCATGGTTTCCCTTACTTGAAATAATTAATGTATGTCTAGGATAATCTTATTAGATGTGCAGAAACACTCAAAAGCTATGCAGATATCATGTACATATGCCCATATAAGATGACACTAACTGAAATGAACCCCAAGATATGGACACAATAAGTTTTTGTTGTTGTTGTTTTTATAATGTACAATATGATTTTTTTTGTTTCTTTTGCATGTTCTTCCCCCTATGATATACCCCTGTTGTCACAGTATTTGATTTTGATACCCTGCGTCTTGTATAAACATTTATCTAATGTGGGGAAAGGAAGGGAAATAACAAAATGCTGAAACAAGGACACATGATGACCCATTGCAACAATGATACTCACAAGATACTGTGTTGTAAATGAACATTACAACTTTGTGTGGTGGGAGGAGTGGGGGAGGGAAATGAAAATAGGAGAAAAACACAGGAGGGGGTAACAATACTCAACAAAACATGTACTCATTACCTTACTGATGTAACTAACCTCTCTGTACCACATCTTTACAAGAAAAAAAATATATTTTAAAGTGTCATTACCTTACTTACCTAACTACAATCTTTCTGTCCATCACCTTTACAAAAAATTAAATTAAAAAGATAAAACCATAACAAGATCCCAATGATCTCAACATTCTAAACTACTGTGTTTTTAGTAAATTTAAATAGTGCTTCTTTCATTGGGTGTATGCCAGTCCTGAGACTTGAACTCAGTGTCTGGGTGTTGACCCTGAGCTTCTTTTGCTCAAGTCTAGCACTCTAGCACATGAGACAACTTCTTGCTTTTACTGAAGAGTTTATTGGAGATAAGAGTCTCACAAACTCTCTTTCTCTGGAAAGGGGTTGAACCATAATCCTCTGATCACATCCTCCTGAGTAGCTGGGATTACAGGCATGAGCCATCAGTGCCCAGTTTATCAACCTATTACTATATATAAATTTTTATATTTTACATTGTAAATCAGTATACTTAATTATAGATAAACCATCTTAAAATATGAGCACATGCATATGAGTATAATAATGGTAGTTGACAGCACTGAAGAAAATATATTCCTGTGAATCTAAGTATATCACTATTTGTTTGCACATATATGAACATGTATACAATTACTTATGATGTTCTGAGAAAGTTCCCCAAACTGGAAGAGTAAGCAAATGTATTGTGGAAAAGAAGTGAAGTAAAAACTGCAGAATTTCTTATAAACATATTTTGAATAAAACGTATAGTAAAATTTTGTATTACAGGCTATTTTTATATATTCACTTGACAAATAAACTCTATGGTTTGGAACATTTAGACCTTCAAAGAACAAATAATTCAGAGAAAAAGGCTTTTTCCCTTTCTTAGGAATTCAATGAAATTGCTTTAGATTTTGGCTCAAGGAAAACCTAACATAAAGAGTTTCTTTAAGTGAGTTTGTTCATCTCAGCAAAGTCTATAGAGGGTAATAATCAACAACTGAGAAATTTCAGAAGATCATTTAACACAATTCAATATTTTGGGCTTGTTTGAAGTGGAAGATAAATTGTCTTTTATTTCTGGCATGGAATCACAGGGTTTCAGGTCAATAAAATGAAAATATCACATGATTTATATATATTCCCTGTTAAATTACTAAAAACACATCAGATAAATAAATGTTAAAAAGAATCAACAACCCTCAAAGCACATATTGATAAAGATATATGACTGGTTTGAGTGAAGCTGTTTGAAATAACAGATCTGAGGAGTTAAGATATTGATTAAAATATGGTAATTTGAGAGTAGTTAAGGAAGTAATGAAGTTAGCACTGAATCTTTTCGTTTCTCTTCAGTGGTCTTGTACACGTAGAGAAAAAGTTCCCATCTCCACAACTACCCCCCCCAAATTGGAACATAGTGTCTTATACATCTCATTGTTACAATAGGTCAACTTGTATCCCTATTTAAACATTTTGTTTTTTCCCTTTACCTCCTCAAATTATACCAATACCAAATACCATGAAAATAGGGGTTATACCATGGGGGAGGAACATACACAGCAACAAAAATAATCACATGGCACCTTATAAATAAGTTAGAAACAATAGCAAAAAAGTAAAAAAAAAAAACCCTTATGTGTCTTTCATGGTGTTCATTTCACATAACTGCATCTTATCTGGTCATATGTACAGTGCTTTTGACCTTTTCTACTTGTCCCAGACATATTCTAATTATTGCAAATAAGGAAAACTATGGTACCTATGCTTCTTTGGGCCTGACTTACTTCACTAAATATAATTTTTCCCAAATCTTTCCACTTTCTAACAAATGGGGCATGTCATTCTTTCTAATAGAGGCATAGAATTCCATTGTGTGTGTGTGTGTGTGTGTGTGTGTGTGTGTGTGTGTGTGTGTGTGTGTGTGTGTGTGTGTGTGTGTGTGACATTTTCTTGATCAATTCATCTACTGAGAGGCATCTGGGTTGGTCCAATATCTTAGCTATGGTAAATAATGCTGCAATAAACATAGTTTGGTCTTGTTTGTGATCATTTGGATAAGTGACCAAAAGTGGGATTGCTGGGTCATAGGGGAGCTCTATGTGAAGTCTTTTGAGCAACCTCCATACTGCTTTTCAAAAGTGGTTGAACAAATTTAGTCTCCTACCAACAATGCAGCTAGGGTTCCCTTCTGTCCACATCCGCTCCAGCAACTGTTGTTATTAGAGTTCTTGATTATAGCCATTCTAACTGGGGTGAGGTGGTATCTCAATGTTGTTTTGATTTACATTTCTTTTATGGCTACAGAAGTTGAGCATTTCTTCATGTGTCTATTCTTATTTGTGCTTCAGATAAGTTTGAGACCTCAGGACTAATGGAATAGAATTGAAAATCCAGAAATGAAACCACAAACTTATGGGCACCTAATCTTTGATAAGGGAGATAAAAAAATAGAATAGAAGAAAGACAACCTCTTCAGTAAATGGTGCTGGCAAAATTGTTTAATCACATGTAGAAAACTAAAGCTAGATCCTTATATATCACCCTGCACCAGAATCAACTCCAAATGGATCAAAGACCTCAGAATCAAAGCAGACACTCTGAAAACATTACAGGATGTAATAGGAGAAACTCTAGGGCTCCTTGGCACAGGCCGAAATTTTCTTAATAGAGACACAGAAACACAAGAAATCAATGAGAGGTTGGATAAATGGTATTGCATGAAATTGCAGAGCTTCTGCATGGCAAAGGACATAGCTAGTGAGATCAATAGAAAGCCCAGGGATTGGGAGAAGATCTTCACTAGACATACAACCATACAACAGAAAAGAGTCTTATATCCAAATATATGTGGAACTCAAAAAACTAAATCCCCCAACAACAAATCCTCAAAGAAAAACTTCCCGATTAATAAGTGAGCTAAAGACTGAAAGAGAAACTTCTCTGAAGTGGAGTTTTCTTTTTATATGATATAGTGCAAACTTTCCTAAGGAATTTGAGATAATCTGAGATTCACATTTTTCCATTTTAAGTAATAAATTAAAATCAAATAAAAAGCATAGATGTACAATTATACTTAAGTGACTTACTTTTTATTTTTATTTTTTTTGGTTGATTGTGGGGCTTTAACTCTGGGCCTGAAGGCTGTCCCTGTGTTCTTCAGCTCAAGGCGAGCTCTCTACTGCTGGAGCCACAGCACCACTTCGGGATTTATGGTGGTTAATTGGAGATAAAAGTGTCATGGACTTCCTTCCTGGGCTGGCTTTGAACTGCGATCCTCAGATCTCACCCTCCTGAGTAGCTAGGATTACAGGTATAAGCCACAGGTATATGGCTTGAGGGACTTCCTACACATATACTACTACATATTCTAACATATTGGACTATAATTATAGTTTTGTTCAAAACTAATATTGAAAAATTATTTGTGTATGGCTGTTTGTACACATCTCTGTGTGTTTGTGTGTGTTTGTGTGTGTGTTACTGGGCAACTAACTCCAGGTCATGTACACAAATAAATTCTTCATTTGTGAAATCTTTCATGCCTTACCCAATGTGATATTCCTAAGAAGAAATTGAAAACCATTAAATTTAGAAGAAAAAATATATGTTTTAGAGATTAAAATAATATGAACATCCAAAGTTAAAAAGTAATGGTAAGCAAACAAATTCCAACTGGGAGTCATTTCAATCGCTCCATGTAGGTTAGGGTAAATGTTATTGTTAGGGTAATAGAGGATACAAGAATCTGAAAGCCCTTCTTTAAGTTTTAGCTATGGAGACCTATGAAAGCATAAACATAAAAAGAGTATATTAGTCCACAGTAAACAGAGTAAGAATGAAAGAAGGAAACAAAAAACTTTTTAAGTATTTAATTGCATTTTTATCATTCAGATTTAAACACTAAATGTATCTCATGTATGTATGAATGACAGAGAGAGAAAGACAGATTGACAAAGAGACAGACAGAAATAGAGACAGAGATACAAAGAGTCACAGAGAGACACATTTGAAAAGGTGGAGAAAAATTGCAGGAGAAATTACCTAAATCTATTGGGATGCTAATGTAATGTGATTAACAACTGTTTTCTTCCCTATATCTTAATAAAAGCAATTTGTACAAATTCTGTGAACAAAATATATAACCACATATTCTAAGGATTCTGACAATCTCATGTAACTATTTTGAAGAACTTTGTATCAATAATGCAGAAATACAAGCTTGGGGTTTATATATTTCACATATTGTTACATTCACAGAACGTTACTAAGGTGTGCCACAGAACTAAATAGATAAACTATACAGGATTCATTTGAGAATTATGATACTTCTGAAAAAAAAAGAGCAAACCAGTGATCATATTTCTATCTAGGACAACATGTAAACCAATACAAAATCTGGAACAGACACCAAAAAACAAAGTTTAAAATGCACTTAAATATTTTAAATTCTTTTTAATCATTCATGTATACCTTACATTTTGGAAAAAAGTTAATAATTTTAAGGTAAGCAAGTAAGAAAAACAGGAAACTTGCTAAAAATTATAGAACAAAAGATAATGAGACTGAGGATAATACTAAAGCCAAGAACTTTCATCAGCTGGGAAGAAATAACTTTTGCAGAAGCAAATAACAAAATTATTGCTTACCATAGCCCTTGGCTGTATGACTTCACAATATCCAGAACACCATCAAAGCATGAAATTCACTACTTGCTTGAATTCTGAATTCCTTTAAATATGATTTACTCCCACAATTGACTCATTTTTCATATCTTTAGCTTCCCAGATCATGCCCAAGGTATTAGAATTTAAGGGACCAACAATAAAACAGTATTCTAGTCTTCATTAAGCTCAAAACCATTCATCATAGTTTGAAAAATCAAGATCAAATTATCATTTTTATTACAATAAAATGAGGAGGGGCTTAGTTACTCATCACTGAAAATCTGGACAAATTATTTCACTCAGCCAAAGGCATTATTGAAGAGATTCAACAATATGGTTTGAAAAGAAGAACATATTTTAGAAATGTTATTGAAATATTGAACACATATGAGCATGATCTGTAAAATTTTTGAAATACTTTTCTTTTGTATGTAAGTTTTTATTGTGAAATACTGTACAGAGGGGTTACAGTTACATGAGCAAGGTAATGAGTACATTTCTACTTTTTTTTTTTTTTGGTCCGTCTTGGGGCTTTAACTCTGGGCCTGGGCACTGTCCCTCAGCTCTTTAGCTCAGGGCGAGCACTCTACCACTTGAGCCACAGTGCCACTTCCAGTTTTCTAGTGGTTTATTGGAGAGAAGTGTCTCACAGACTTTCCTGCCCAGGCTGGCTTTGAACTGCTATCTTCAGATCTCAGTCTCTTGAGTAGCTAGGATTACAGGCTTGAGCCACTGGCACTCAGTATCTTATCAAGAATTGTTGCCTCCTCCTTTGTTTTTCCCCTACCATCCCTTCCTTCCCACTTCCACAACTACACTCTCGCTCCACCTAAATTGTAAAGTTCCTTTTTCAACATAGTGTCTTATACATCTCATTGTTACAATGGGTCAACCTGTATCCTATTTAAACATTTTGTTTTTCCTCTTCGCCTCCCCAAATTACACTGACATCAGATACAGTGAAAACGGGGGTTATACTGTGGGGGAGGAACATACAAGGCAACAAAAAAAATCACATGGAATCTTATAAATGTTATAAACAATAGCAAAAAAGACAAAAAAAAACTTTTGTCCCTATCTTGGGGTTTATTTCACTTAATGTCATCTTATCTGATCATATGTACATAGCTTTTGACCTTTTCTACTTGTCCCAGATACTTTTCTGATATTGTATAAGACCTTATCAATGTCAACCGAAAGCTTGTGTTTCAATTTTATAGAGTTATGTTGACAATGAATCATATTGACATTGCATTGAACATTTAGTTGTATTTTCAATTAAAAAAAGAAAGAAAACTTGGTATTAAGAGGAATGCTAAGTTAATGGTACAGAGGCTCATACTCAAGGACTGATAGCTGTTCCCTTAGTCACACAAGGCTGATATGTTAAAATTGGAGCAAAGAAGTTCATACACCATTTACTTAATATATGATATACATATTTACATATGTATATAATATTGTGTATGTCATATTATATATCTTGTGTATTATAAAGATCATCATTAGCATAAAGAAAAGCCATACATATTTTTAGTATGCCAAAAATTATATACCTATAGTAATTAAAAAATAATATTTTGACTTCTGGATAATGAAGAAAGGACTGTATGTTTCCACTATTGGATTTGAAGCAAGCTAGGACAAGAGGACTGGCTTATATTATAACAAATACCTCATAGGAATCTATACAAATTTTTAGAGTCAACTAGTTCATGCCTCTTGAATATCCTAGAAGCATTAATGGTTGCTATAAACCAGTTCGGAAAAACATTTGGTGTTCTTGATGAATCTGTTCATGTAATGTTAATGTAGTAGTGTATGACTGCGTAATAATAATTATATTTTATTTATAGTCTTAATTTAAGCCAAGACTCCTAAAGGACCCACCATTATATAATCTCAAGATGGCTAGTATATCATTCTACAGCTGAATAATTATAGGATCAATAAGGAGAAAAGAAGAGAGGAATGATACCATATAACTGTTTTTCCTTCTTTGGATCAAATCTAACCAAGAAAATGCATTTTCATTATATCATAAAAATAACCATTAGCTCATATATAAGGAACTAAAATTAACACCATGCTGTTTTAATACACAGATTGTGGGGATAAGTGAAAAGTTCAGTACCAATTATTCTGCTGAAAATTTTATTGGAAGTAAAGATCACATAGAATTTATCATGAATTGTGAAAAGCAATGACCAGGTCAAATGATCTACCCATCGTGCATATATTGAATATCTGTTTGCTGAAGATTCGGTGAAGTCTCCTCCTACCAATTCATATACTGAAGCCTTAATGCCTAATAATTTATAAACAGGACCCCTAAAGAGGTAATGATCAAGGTGCCCATAGAGAAGTTGCTTAATCCATAGGCATTGTGGGTTTCTTTTCTTTTTTTCTTTTTGTCTGTGGTGGGGCTTGATCTCTGGGCTTAGGAGCTGTCCTTGGGCTCTTCAGCTCAAGGCAAGCACTCTACCACTTAAGCCACAACCCCACTTCCGTTTTTCTAATGGTTTATTGGAGATAAGAGTCTCACAGACTTTCCTGCCTGGGCTGGCTTTGAACTGCCTTGCTCAGATCTCAGACTCCTGAGTAGCTAGGATTAAAGGCTTAAGCCACCGGTTTCCTGGGGCATTGTGGGTTTCTAAAACTACAAACAGCTGTTCTCTGCTTCTGTCTCTGAATCTGTCTGTTTCTCTCTATATATTTCTTTCTTTACCTTCCATTTATTTATGTATCTAAGCCTATGGAGAACCAAACCTTTTCATCATCATCATCATCATCATCATCACCATCATCATCAATCATCATCATCATCATCATCATCATCATCATCTCTATTTTTATGTTTTCTAAGACTGGTGTCAGTGTCAGTGTCAGAGAATGTTCATTTACCAACTTTCTGTGATGACATTTTGGAGAATAGACACTTAGAAAAGTATTATTGCTATGTAAGGCTGAAGCAAAGCTCATGTGGTAGCATCTGCCAGCCAGAAAACAGCAGGCTGACTTCAAACCCCAATTCTGTCATTAAAATATGTCATTTATATTATATATGATATGTAGAATGCACAGTAATTAATTTCTAAGTAATACTGAATTATTCCATTTTCATTAATCAAAAGACAATAGTATAGGACGCTTTTCATGATTTCTCAGTGTTCTTGCTCTGAGGACTCAGCTGAGTAGTTTCTGATGCTTCTCTAGGAAGTAGAAGTATGGAAAGACACATTGATCTTTGTGTTATTATCAGAAAAATAAGTAGTGGCTAAATTTTGGTTGTTTTATTTAACTACCAGAATGCAGAATTTTCTGAGCAAGGATTGTTAAAGGAAATTGAGGATGCAAGAAATATAAATAATATTTACTTAATGCTCTCTAGTTTTATATCTCAAAACTGTAGTATCCCAAGTTTCAAATGTTGCTTGTAAGATCAAGTTACTCATATTTTTAATGAGAAAATGAATCAAAAAAATCTCAACTAGCTCTGTATAGGTCACAAACTTTGTGATACACAGAGCATTTGTTTGTTATATTTGAAAATATAACAACCCATCTCAATACACTATAATTGTAACCATGGTCATCTACGTCTACATATTTTCATTAAAATTTCATTTCTTTAAACATTTATAATACTACCTATTCATGATTATGTGATAAGGTTGAATAAAAACATGTTTAATTAAAACTATCTAAAATGAGAAAGTATCTCTGATTTATTTATAGCACTACTTAATAACCAAGGCGTGTAATGGACTAATGTGGCCTTAATATTTCCCGCAGCTTTACTAAACTTACTATAGCTTCATTTCTGGCTATGGGTGTCCAGTTTCCTTTCCTCAGATCCTTTATTTTGAGAGAGTTCTAACTGAAAACATTCTAGTCTTCTTTCATGTTTACATCCCAGGAATAATTTTGTATAGCACCTAGGGTCATGTATGAAATATGAGCATCAAGATGGCCTGACATTTCAGACTCTGTAGAATGGTAGGATTTAAACTTCCATAATTGTCCATCAGAAAAACAAGACAATTTCACCCCATCAAACCTCTCTCCTGACCCTACACAGTTCTCTAATACTTGGCTACTAGCTTACTCTAAACTGTCTCCAAAGGTTATTTTTCAGAGAAATTAGTAAAATCTGTCTTACATTTTTCAGTTGTCTGGAATAAAGTCATCTTTGTTCATGTAAATGAAACACACACACCCAACAACAACAACAAACAGCAACAAAGTGTAAAGGATTAAGAACAGGATTAATGGGGACCTATTACAAAAGGTTGACTATCTTTCAGTGGCCTGGGTTCTGGATAAGCAAGGTCACATGGAGCCTAATAGGCCAGGGATTGGTTCTAGGTGACAGTATGGAAGTATTGAATCAGAGGATGGAAAACTGCTGAAGAAACATTACTGGAAGGAAGAATAATTGTGAGCATAGGAAGAGGATTCTTGCTGGAAACAGGCCAGAGTAACTTCACATTACCTGAAAAAAATGAGGAAGAAGAGTTTAACTAAATAGCCAAAAATGATCAGACACAAGGGTAGGAGATTCTCATTAAACTGCCTCAGTATTCTTGTTGAATCTGAACCATGCATACATAGAAACAAAGCTTACAGGTCAGGAAAAGCCTTACAGAGACTTGCCTAACCTCTTGTCAAAGAAAATGTGTAAAACCCATTTAACTTGACTAGAATATTTTTCCTTAACACAGAATTTCCCCGGAATACTGCCAATGATGCTTGTTGCATAGTCTTTTGAAAGTTCTTGTTAAGACTTCCAATGAGCAGTTACACTATTGCTGTTAGTTGTCTACAAAGCATCAGCAAAGATGTTCAATTTACTGATAAACCAACTATGACTGCTTACAAATGATTGGTTTCATTCATTTTTGTCAACTAAAATCCTGATGCAAGTGTCATAGAGTCAGGTTTATTTAACTCAGAGATGGCATGTGTACAAATAAAACTTGAAAATTATTAGTAAGATTTCCCTCTTTTATTTATTGTCAAGGTGATGTGCAGAGGGGTTACAGTTACATGAATAAAGTAATAAGTACATTTCTTGTCAAACTTGTTAACCTTTCCCTCCTTTTTCTCCACATTTTCTCTACCGATTATTTCTTTTTTGATTGTGAAAATACCGCACAGAGGGGTTACAATCACATGGGCAAGATAATGAGTACATTTCTTATCAGTCATTGTAGTCTCCTCCTTTGTTTCCCCTTCCTATCCCTTCCCATCCTCCCCGGCTTCCCAAACATCCCCCCACCACCAAAGTTGTAAAGTTTGTTTTCGATGTAGTATATCTCATTGATGTAGTGGGTCCACCTGTATCTCTATTTAAATGATTTATTTTTTCCCTTCCTTTCCACAAATTATTCCGACATCAAATACAGTGAAAGCAGGGGTTATATCGTGGTGGTGGTGGGGACATACAAAGCAACAAAGAAATCATCTTATAAATGTGTTAGAAACAATCGCATGAAAGAAAAAAAAAATTGAATACATATCTTAGGGTTCATTTCCCTAACATCAACTTATCTTGTCTTTTCTGCTTGACTCAGACATAGACTAGTTATTTCAAATAAGGGAAACCATGGGACCTATGTTTCTTTGGGCCTGGCTTACTTCACTTAATATAATTTTTCCAAGCTTTTCCATTTTCTAACAAATGGTGCAATGTCATTCTTTCTGACAGAGGCAATGAATTCCATTGTGTATATATACCATATTTTCTTGATCAATTCATCTATTGAGGGGCATCTGGGTTGGTTCCATATCTTAGCTATAGTAAATAATGTTGCATTAAACATAGTAGTGCTGGTAGCTTTAATGTGGTCTTGTTTGTAACAATTTGGGTAAATGCCCAAAAGAGGGATTGCTGGGTCATAGGGGAGCTCTATGTGGAGTCTTTTGAGGAACCTCCATACTACTTTCCAAAGTGGTTGAACTAGTTTACACTCCCACCAACAATGCAGTAAGGTTCCCTTCTGTCTACATCCCCTCCAGCATCTGTTTGTTATTAGAGTTCTTGATCATAGTCATTCTAACTGGGGTGAGGTGGTATCTCAATGTTGTTTTGATTTGTCTACAGATAATTTCAACATATTGTCTTGTGAATGTCACTGTTGCATTGTCCTTTTTCTCATCATTCTGTTATGCCCCTTCTCTTCCCTCATTCAAACAAGCATATATGCAATACCAGGGTAACAAAATCAAATACAGTGACAACAGGATATACCATAGGGGAAGAACATACAAATGAAACAAAAAATCACATAGTACATTAAAAACAATAAGAACAAAGAAAAACCTCTTGGGTATGAGTCTTGGGGTTGATTTCCCTTAGCATCATCTTATATGGTCATATGTATATAGCTCTTGAGCTATTTTCCTCATCTGCTAAGATTATCCTAGATACTTAAGGCTGGCCCATACCTCCATGGTACTTCACGATTGTAAGACATAGATTTTTTTAATTCTATTTTATATTAACATCTCAGAATTTTAGATACTAGAAATAAGTGTAAGTTACTGTCACTAAAAACACAATGCTAATTGTTCACAATAAGTTTCATCAACCAAAGAACTTTTCCCCTTTATTATGTCAAAATAAGTGACCAGTTTATTGAAGACTTAAAACTAATAACAACATGGCAGGAGACAGATTTTTTTTTATATACAAGAAACATGAATATATATCTAAAGTGTTAGACCTACAAAAATAATATTTTTAAATCATGAAACTTAAAATACAAACCAGATTAATTTTTAAGAAATTATAATTTCCTGCTGGACGCTGGTGGTTCAGGCCTGTAATCCTAGCTACTCAGGAGGCTGAGATCTGAGGATCGCAGTTCAAAGCCAGCCCAGGTAGAAAAGACCGTGAGACTCCTATCCCCAATAAACCACCAGAAAACTGGAAATGGTGCTGTAACTCAAGTGGTAGAGCGCTCGCCTTGAGCTGAAGAGCTGAGGTACAGAGTCCAGGCCCAAAGATCAAGCCCCACGACCAACAAAATAAATAAATAAATAAATAAATATAAAAATAGAAATTATAATTTCCCTTCATAAAAGAAGATGTTTAGTAATAGCACTTAGCTTACTTTTCTTCCGTGCACATTTCGTTCAACATATTTCAGTGACTTTGAAGATAAATTTAGAATCTCTTCCTATCAGTAAGTTTTTAAAGAGATAGCAGGGGAAGCTTACAAGTTTAAGTGTGTGCATTTCCTCTAATAATGTGAACAGACAAACTTTCAATGGATAATTTTAAAAAATTGCAAGTGGTATCCAGCCATACAAAAGTCTAAAATAAAATTTGTGTTTTCTATAATATATTGTTGTTATATGCCTCAGAGAATATTATACATTTTCTTTACAATTTGCTTCTTATTGAATCTAAAATACAGAATATATATTAAGGTATGTAATTATACTGGGTTTTTTTTCGTGTTTTCTAAGTACTTGAAATGAACAAAATGATTAGAAAGAGAAAACCTAGTTATTTGAATTTTTACCGATATGTTATTATGTTAAATGTTTATCTATTTTTGAATAGCAGCAGGCAGTGGCATGTTTTCTTGCATATTGAATATGCCACTTATAAATTCTGGAAATTTGCATATGAAGCACACTGATTTCACTTTCTAGAAATGGCCATGATATTTACTGACTTATTGCTACTTTCTCTTCACTGATTTCACATTACATTATTCCATGGCACAATCAAATTTTCTTTCTTGAATACCAATGATGAGGTGCAGTAAACATTATCCACAAATATAGCAGGTTAGTGTTTAAGAAAATCGTTGTCCTCACTTGTCCTCTCCTGAACCAGGCCATAGACTTAGGAAGGATTCTCTGACTTTTCCCTGAAGAAGAGCAAAGCAGGCATCACATGATTCATGCCCCCAAAATGTTGGTTTAGTTATATTTTAGGTAGGGTCTCATATTTTTCCTTATGGTCTAGCTCACTAGTTAAATCTTAACTACAAAGGGACCAGAAATCAGAAGGATCATGGCTCAAAACCAGCCCAGATAAATATAAGCAATATTCCCCTGTTGTGTCTGCATGTAAAGACTATAAAGAGAAGAACATTTTAGACTGATGTTGGCCAAAATTCAAGACTGTGTTTAAAGTGTACCCTTTGGAAAACTGTTAGAGGCACGGGATCAGTGTTAAAACATCTTCCTAGTCAACATGAAGTCTTGTGTTTAACACTTGTTACAGCAAAAAATAAGGCTTAAAAAATACAAATACTACTCAAATCTAAAAATATACATTAAACACACACAACATTCCATGATAATTATCTCAGAACATGAAATCATTTATTTTACTTTAACAGGCCAACATACAATGAGGAAACTACTGTTACTCTGTTTCACAAAGATTCATCAACCTAAACTTCTTTAAGCCAATACTTTAGGAGTAATAATCAAAATGCAATCCCTCACTTCCAAGATGGATATTTCACTTAATTCATTGTGAACTTTACCATGGCCAGTCTCTGTAGGAAATGTTGAATTCAAAATTTAAACTTTTATTTATTTACATTTCTCACATTCTTATAAGATACAAACAGTAAACTTCTTCCCTGTTCTATATTAAGACATTGTAAACCATGAGTCTCAAATTATTTTAATAAAATATCAAGGTCTTGTAATAACTCTGTAGAAAAGAGATCATTGTCTATTCTAATACTTTTCCAGTACCTTAACACTAATTTTAGCAGAATATTCTTAAAAATGAGTTATTATTTGGTATTAAAATTCAGTTATTATAATTAGTCAATTTAAACATTTTATTCTTTAGCCTATCTTTTCTATTCCATTTCCTATAAAAAGGATATTTTATATCCACTTTTCCAAACCAGAAGTAAGTCCTGTCCTTCTCTTTAAGCTCAGCTGACAAAATTGATGCAACTTTTACAGTTTTGCTACAAAATTACGTAAAACTCAACTCTTCAGGTCTAGTTTTTTTTAATTGTGAAAATACAAGGACATGAGGAAGATAATGAGTACATTTCTTATAAAGCATTGTTACCTCCCTGCACTCCCAGTCCACCCCCACCCTTTCCCCCGCCAAAGTTGTAAAGTTCATTTTTCAACATAATGTCTTGTACATCTCATTGTTGCAATGGGTCCACCTGACCTGTATCTCTATTTAAACCATTTGTTTTTTCCCTTCCCCTCCCCAAATGAAACCAACATCAAATACAGTGAAAACAGGGGTTATACCATGGGGGAGACACATACAAATCAACAAAAAAGTCATCTTATAAATATGTAAGAAACAATAGCAAGCAAAAGAAACTATTTGAGTCCTTATCTTAGGGTTCATTTCGTCTAGTTTTCAAATATGTAGGGAATTTGTCCTAGAGTATTTCATGTGATTACCAATCTTCTGTGAAAGCACACTGTTCTTCTGAATGTTTTGTCTCTCCACTCCAGGCCTTCAGAATAAAGCAGCTTTAAACCCACTTGACCTTCAAAGAAACCTGTTGGAGTTGCTGATTTTTAGCAGTAGGAATCAATCTAGGAATTGGTAATACAAAATAAATATGTGTGGAGATAGAATAATGAAATCATCCAACCCCCCTTTATATATAGATTTACATCAATACAACACAGTTTTGCTGACTTGTTAAGGGACACAAACTACTCAACTAAGGCCATCTAGGACAGCATTTTATGTCACATGAGTATACATATATATATATATATGCACATATATATTGATTGGTATGAGTTCATATCAATATTTATTCATACATTACCCCACACATGTGTCACATGCATGTACACATAACCAGATATATGTATATAGGCATATATACACATTCATCCAAGGCAAGGGAATGTATATGAGTATGAGTTCTAAAACTTAGCCAATGATGAGGAATCTGTTCAAGAGAAATATACAAATTATAATAACAAGGCTCTGTGAGAAGTCCCTTAGCTGTGAGGAATTCTGAAGGAAAGGCTTCATTAGTTCCATGTAAATCTAATCTACTTCCATTTAAATTTGAAGATGATAAATTGAGTCATTTCTATTCTGAAGTCCCATAATTCAGAATATTATGCCTGAAAATGGAAACTTAATGGGAAGATTTGCCTCAACTGAAAACATTATTATCACATACATGACTGTCTTTTCATCATACATGTAATTAAATTCAGTCATTTAAAATATCTGATTATGGCCGGGCTCCGTAGGCTTACGCCTGTAATCATAGCTACTCAGGAGGCCGAGATCTGAGAATTGCAGTATGCCAGCCGGGGCAGGAAAGTCCATGAGACTCTTATCTCTAATTAATCACCAGAAAACCGAAAGTGGCGCCATGGCTCCAGTGGTAGAGAACTAGCCTTGACCTGAAGAGCTTAGTGACAGTGACCAGGCCAGAGTTTAAGTCAAATTACTGATACAAATGTAAAATAAAATAAAATAAAATATCTGATTACAAACATATGGTTAGAGATTTTCATTTATTTAATTTGTGTTTTAATGTCAAGTGTATAGAAGGTATATTTTAGAAATAGTAGTATACATTTTATAGTAATTAATTGATAATTTTCCTAATTATAATTATAATGATTAATTTTGATATTCACCCCTTTTCAAAGCCTTATATGTTTTTCCAGATAGCCAAGAAGGCCTGATTTCTTTTTTTTTTAATTTAATTTAATTTTATTTGTGAACATACTGTACAGAGGGGTTACAATTACATGGGCAGGATAATGCGTACATTTCTTACCAAGCATTGCAGCCTCCTTTGGTTTACCCTTCACATCCCTTCCCAGCCTCCCCCCTCCTCCCCAATCCCAATCCTTCTCCTTCCTCCCCCTCCCCCCCCCCCCCACGCAACGACGTTGTAAAGTTCCTTTTGGACATGACAACTTGTACTTCTCATTGTTGCAACAGGTCCACCTGTATCTTTAAAGGACTTGTTTTTCCCCATCTCCTCCACAAGTTATACTGACATCAAATATAGTGAAAGCAGGGGTTATACTGTGGGGGAGGGACATACAAAGCAACAAAGAGATAATCTTATAAATGCATTAGAAACACATGCATGAAAGAAAAAAAACATTAAAATACATATCTAAGGGATCATTTTCCTGACATCACATTCTCTGACCTTTTCCGCTTTACTCATACATATACTAGATATTGCAAATAAGGGAAACCATGGGACCTATGTTTCTTTGGGCCTGGCTTACTTCACTTAATATAATTTTTTCCAAGTCTTTCCATGTCCTAACAAATGGGGCAATGTCATGCTTTCTGATGGAGGCATAGAATTCCATTGTGTATATATACTACATTTTCTTGATCCATTCATCTACTGAAGGGCATCTGGGTTGGTTCCATATCTTAGCTATGGTAAATAATGCTGCCATAAACATTGTTGTACTGGTAGCTTTAGTGTGGTCTTGTTTGTAAACATTTGGGTACATGCCCAAAAGTGGGATTGCTGGGACATAGGGGAGTTCTCTGTGAAGTCTTTTGAGGAACCTCCATACTGCTTTCCAAAGTGGTTGAACAAGTTTACATTCCCAGCAACAATGAAGTAAGGTTCCTTTTTGTCCATATCCCCTCCAGCATCTGTTGTTGTTAGAGTTCTTGAGTATAGCCATTCTAACTGGGGTGAGGTGATATCTCAATGTTGTTTTGATTTGCATTTCTTTTATGGCTAGGGATGTTGAACATTGTTGCATAAAGTTGGAGAGCTTCTGCAGGGCAAATGACATAGCTAGCAAGATCAATAGAAAGCACACGGATTGGGAGAAGATCTTTCCTAGCCATACAATGGACAATGGTCTCATATCTAAAATATACTTGGAACTCAAAAAATTAAACCCCCCAACAACAAATCCTTAAAGAAACAACTGCCCAATAAATAAGTCGACGAAAGACTTAAAGAGAAACTTCTCTGAAGAAGAAAGAAGGATGGCCAATCGAAGTCCTGATTTTTATGCCTTTGCTCAATATTCTCCCAACATACTTGGTATCACTTTTTATTATGCTCTCATGCTAAAATCTTTTTTAATTTTTTAAAATTCAAGACTACTTAGTATAAAAAAACAATGTATTGCAATATGCTCATGGTTTACATTTGTAATTCCAGCTATTGTGGAAGCTGAGATTTGGAAAGTCATGATTAAAAGTCACCTTGGAAGGAAATAGTGGAACAGTCCATCCCCAATAGACCAGAAAAATAAAAAGAATACCAGAAGATTGGTAGAGGGTCAGCCATGAGCAAAGACATAAATAAGATCGTGAAACTCCTAAAGATGTAAATAAATATAGCTATTTAATGTTGAATTGATGTATAATTTCTGTCCTATACATATATAATGTGCAGAATAAATATCTACTTTCCTTCTCCCAAAGATGGCATACAAACAAAGGGAAATGATTATTCCTTCTGAATAGTTATCAACATAAACATTTGTGAATTTCATAAGGAGAACATACATTAATTGTTTCATTCTTTTGAGGCTCTACATTGTAATTATCATGCTACTAAAATGTCTTGTGTGTGTGTGTGTGTGTGTGTGTGTGTGTGTGTGTGTGTGTGTGTGTGTGTGTGTGTGTGTGTGTGTGTGGTTGTAGGGCTTGACCTCTGGGCCCAGATGCTGTCCCTCAGTTCTTCAGCTCAAGGCAAGCACTCTACTACTTTAGCCACAGTGCCACTTCCAGTTTTCTGGTGGTTAGTTGGAGATAAGAGTCTCACGGACTTTCCTAGCCTGGGTTGGCTTTGAACCACGACCCTCATATCTCAGCCTCCTGAGTAGCTAGGATTACAGTCATGAGCCATTGGTACCCAGCCTTGTTTTGTTTCTTGTAGGAAAAATAATGAGGCAAATATAATGTTAACTAACTTACACAATTTGTATAGGAAATTAGTTTTTGATACAATGAAATAATTTTTACTCTTTTATTAAGCTCAACCTGTGTGTGTGTGTGTGTGTGTGTGTGTGCGCGCACACACACACACACGTGCATGCGCTAGAGCCTGAGCACTGTCACTGTTTTTTTTTTTTTTTTTATTTTATTTGAGAACATACTGTACAGAGGGGTTACAATTACATGGGCAGGATAATGCATACATTTCTTACCAAGCATCTCAGCCTCCTCCTTTGTTTACCTTTCACATCCCTTCCCAGCCTCCCCCCTCCCCCCCACCCAATCATACCCCCCCTCCTCCCCCACACCGACATTGTAAAGCTGGTTTTGACATGACATTTTGTACTTCTCATTGTTGCAACAGGTCCACCTGAATCCTTAAACGACTTGTTTGTCCCCATCTCCTCCACATGTTACACTGACATCAAATATAGTGAAAGCAGGGGTTACACTGTGGGGGAGGGACATACAAAGCAACAAAGAAATAATCTTATAAATGCGTTAGAAACACATGCATGAAAGAAACGAAAACATTAAAATACATATTTAAGGGTTCGTTTTCCTAACATCACATTATCTGACCTTTTCCGCTTGACTCATACCTATACTAGATATTGCAAATAAGGGAAACCATGGGACCTATGTTTCTTTGGGCCTGGCTTACTTCACTTAATATAATTTTTTCCAAGTCTTTCCATGTCCTAACAAATGGGGCAATGTCATGCTTTCTGATGGAGGCATAGAATTCCATTGTGTATATATACCACATTTTCTTGATCCATTCATCTACTGAGGGGCATCTGGGTTGGTTCCATATCTTAGCTATGGTAAATAATGCTGCAATAAACATAGTTGTGCTGGTAGCTTTAGTGTGGTCTTTTTTGTAAACATTAGGGTAAATGCCCAAAAGTGGGATTGCTGGGTCATAGGGGAGTTCTATGTGAAGTCTTTTGAGGAACCTCAATACTGCTTTCCAAAGTGGTTGAACAAGTTTACATTCCCACCAACAATGAAGTAAGGTTCCTTTCTGTCCACATCCCCTCCAGCATCTGTTGTTGTTAGAGTTCTTGATTTTTGCTGTTCTAACTGGAGTGAGGTGATATCTCAATGTTGTTTTGATTTTCATTTCTTTTATGGCTAGGGATGTTGAACATTTCTTCATGCTAGCAAGATCAATAGACAGCCCACGGATTGGGAGAAGATCTTTCCTAGCTATACAATGGACAAGGGTCTCATATCTAAAATATACTTGGAACTCAAAAAATTAAACCACCCAACAACAAATCATCAAAGAAACAACTGCCCAATAAATAAGTGGGCGAAAGACTTAAAGAGAAGCTTCTCTGAAGAAGAAAGAAGGATGGCCAATGTCACTGTTTTTATTTGCTCAAAGCTAGAGCTCTACAATGTTAGTGCCAGCTCCTCTTCGGAATTTTTAGTGGTTAATCAGAGATGAATCTCATGGACTTTCTTTACCTCAGCTGGCTTTGAAATGTGATCCTTATATCTCAGCCTCTTGAGTAGCTAGGATTATAGACAGTCATCTAACTTAAACCATTTCTATATTTATCCTTGTTAGGTAGTCTTCTCAACTTTCCAGTAAGTCATGGTTTTCATTAATTAGTGTAATGTAAATGTTTCTCATTAAAAGTTCACTCAAAAATTTGTATAAAAACATATTTTTGATTTTGATATAATTATGCCTCCTGGATAATATTCTGTTTACTTGCTTTTCAGCAAATTACTGTTATATTTTCATTAACACATTTTAAAGACACTGCAACATACCATGGCACTAATGAAGTAGTGGGGGGGGGAGTTGTATCCTTTTCAACAAGTACCAAGAAATATAAAAACTATATAAACCTGAGAAATAATTAAAACAAATAGAATTAAATATATATTTTAATTGTAGAAGACACTAACAAGGTAACAAGTACAAGTTAATGTACAAGTTAAGCTTCAAAAGTTTCTTAATGCACCTTAGTATTTTTTAAAAGCCAATAAAGAGTATTAATTAAAAAATATATAAACTAGATAAAATCCCAAAATTGCATCTCCAGATTAATGTGAGTTGACCTTATCTTTAATTGCCATGTCTCTATTATTTGAATACTTTCATTTCATTAATTTAAATTTCTTTAAATAAATTTAAATTACTTTAAATAACAGCAAATAAATTCAATACTATCCATTTACATGAATGAATGAGTTTGAATGTTTTCCAATTTGCACAGTGAAATATCTATGTAGAAAATATGTAGGTTACTTTGGGTGAAAAAAATTGGAAATAATTGTAAAACTTTATGTGATTAAAATCATTTGAAGAGACTAATGCACATACCTAGATGTGAACTAAACATGTCATTTTTAACATTCCAAATTATTCATGTGTTAAAGGTCCATCCTGAATTTGTGTTTTTTTTAATTTTTTGCAATTATTTTTATTAGCATCCATTAAGGTTAATGTCAACGTATCTGTGTATATATGCAACTAACCCTATTCAAACATATCTCTATGTTAATCTCTGTAATTCTCCTACCTCTTTCCAAACTAATATTTACAAATTTCATTGTTCTTTTTGCAATTGCATAAAACAGTTTGATTTTATTAGTCATTAGTCTTGACTATTCCATGACAATTTGCTAGGTGTTCTTCAAACATCTATAAACTGAAATAAAATGTTTCGATGAAATTCCCTGTATAAGAAAAAAAAAGTAATGAACTAAGTAAAAAATAAATCAGTATATAATATCTATCATTATTGTCAAACTAATAAAACATCAATCATGAGAGCCAATCCAACTTGAGTGGATATTTGAGAAGAATATAGGTTTTCTATTGTTATATAAGAGATTCCACAGGAATATCAACTTAAGACAAAATTTTTTATTTCACAGTTTCTCTGGGATGGAAATCTACATATGGATTTGCTACTTTCTCTGCTCAGGGTGTCTCAAAGCTGTAATCAAGGTGCTAACTAGGCAGTAATCCTTTTTTGAAACATCTCTTCTCATCCAAGTTCATGTGGCTCTTGGCAGAACTCTGTCCTCAGCAAACAGAATGAGTCCCTTAGCTCCTAGATGCTGTATGTTCTTTCCTTAAGCAGTTATTGTTTTAATGCACTGATTCTTTAAAACTTTCAAAAGTGGATGTTTCTGTAGAGTGATAAAAGAGTCTTACAGAATGTAATATAACCAAGAGAGTAGTACCATATCATATTTTCCACATTCAACTAATTTGAGACCATTCCTAGTTTCTAAGGAGATGGAACAATAGGAATGGAGAAGAGCCGCTCCAAATATTGAATGTTAATTTAAGATCTATCTCTCCCATGGGTTTAAGATATGTTTTGAAGAGTTACATTTGTTTCAGAAATTGAAGTTCTGGAAGGAAGAATGGAAGAAACACCATAACTAACCAGGCCTCTAAAACACTAAGGCAGATGGACACAATGGAATTTGAGGGAAACCCTGAGAAACTATCAGATCCAGTCCCTTGAATGAAACAATGTGTGTCTATTGGCCTTGCAATATGTACTGTGTAAGAGGTAACTTTCATGAAGCATAACACTCAAACTACAGAGATTTACCAAAGTAAATTTTAGTATGCATATCTTTTGAATTTATACTGGTTTCCAGATTGAGAAGATAGTATGCATTTGCTTCCAATGCAATGTAATCATAATGTATCTCATACAAGATCCACTTACCCTCTTTTTATTTTCTCCCAGGAGGCTTGAACTCTCAACCAGAGCACTGTCCCTCGGCTCTTTAGCACAAGGCTGGCACTCTACCACTTGAGTCACAGCACTACTTTCTGTTTTTTGGTAGTTTATTGGAGATAAAAGTTTCACAGCCTTTCCTGCCCAGGCTGGCTTTGAACCATAATCCTCAGATTCAACCTCACATTTATAGATGTGAGCCACCAGCAGCCAACTACCCCTATTTTAAAATACCTTTTCTCCATGGGTTGGAAAATTTCATTCCTCCTCTCTTCTTCTATTGTCATGATATAAGCCTATGATCAAGTCTTAGGTTAGCTACTAAAAGAATGAAAATGGAAAAATATCAGGTAGAAATTATGAAAGCCAATTCATAACTCCTCCTCTTTAATAACACACCTGAATCAATGGCTGGACTGGACTTGTATCTGTAATTGTGTTCAAATGTTTCCTATTAAATAAATTCTTTGACCTCAGAAACCATCTTATAGTTCATTAACAGAATGCTACCCAAAATTATCAACCCTATACCATTTAGTAGTCTATGTATCCCAACTTGTTTCCATTTTTCTCTCACAATTATTTTTTCATATAATTTTTAAAAGAGGCTTTAGAGCATCTCCTGAATCCTAGATAGTCTTAGCACTTCTATATTCAAGTTAAACCCAAAATTTCCCTAGAAATACATAGTAAACAACTACAACAAGTTCTCTACCACTTCTTTGCCTAATAACCATTACTTAATACAGGATCATGATGGTGGGCAGTTACAATCCAATGAGGCAGACATTTTACTTTTTATTATAATTTCTCTGTACCTTGGATGAGTATTTCTGTCTTTGGGAACAATTGTCTCCTAATCATCTTTAGATTGGAAGAAACATCCAAGGGAGTAATGGTAACAGTACGTATTCCCATTCTTGACCATCTAACACTTTGAAGTATATTCTCCTATGTATAGCAGATGTTGGTTATGGAGGAGAAAAACAATCACAGCATGTGTATCCTGGAGGGCCATCCTCTCCAAACTCACTCTGTATTGTCTGTGTCTTCAGAACAGTAACCATATTTGCAAAGAAAAGGTGTGAGGGAGTGTTTGAAAACTGAGGTGAAGAATAGGAAATTCCATGACCATAAGTTTGTATGAGTTTTTTCCTTAGTATAAATCTCATTTCCTAATCTATACCAATGCTTGAAATACTCATTATGCTAAATAAATACATCCAAAGATTGAAAATTTTACAATTTACTGAGAATGTAAAGAAACATGATCAACTAGAAATGATAAACTTTTTTAACAGAAACATGCTGAGATTAAAGATTTATAAACCAAGTTAACTCCCATTTTTTAATTTTATTTTGTTTTCAAGGTGATGCACAGAGGGTTACAGTAACATACATAAGGTAGTGAGTACATTTTTGTCAAAATTGTTACCCGTTCCTTCATATTTCTCCTAATTTTTCTCTCTCTATCTCCTCCCCTCCCAAGTTGTACAGTTCATTTTTAACATATTGTCTTGTGAGTATCGCTTTCAAATTGGTTCGCCCTTTGTTCTTTGTCTTACCCTTCTGTTGTTCCCCTTCCCTTTCTTAATACAGATAAATACAGATACAATACCAGGGAACCAAAATAACATACAATGACAACAGGAGATAAACCATAGGAAGAAAAACACAAAAGAAAACAAGAAATCACATAATACATTAAAAACATCAAAAACAAAGGAAAACCTCTTGTTTCCATATCTTGGAGTTCATTTCACATCATCTTACAAAGTATATGTACATAGTTATTGAGCAATGAGGCAGAAAAGATTGTAGCATACACTACATTAATTACAAAACTTTTAAAATTTACAAGTTATATAAATTAAATTATTAATTCTTCCATTACCTATAATTGCCTGAATTCAGTCTGAGCTAAATAGTTACCCTAAATCCTTTGAAATCCATGAATATTACATAACTGTGAAGATCTGAAAAGTGAAGATTTGCTTGAATGGACAAAGTTGAGCCTTTGTGGGGAAAGTTAAGAATGTTACAATGCCCTTGCCAGTTCCTAGAGAGGTCTATGCAACTTGTTGTCAAAATCAAAATCAAACCCTATGTGTAAACTGATCTTTACGTAAACGTAGCAACCAAGATGAAGATCAACCTCTACAGATCTACCGCAGAGTGAGATTAATTCCAATTGTCTCCATCTTCAATTTTGTGTCTGTCCTCAACCTACACAGCAGTAGGATACTCTTCTTTCCATCACTTGGCTCATGCTCAAGTTCTTTTTAGGGATATTTTATATAGTCAAAGGGATTCTACACAACATAGCTCCAAGATTAACTAAACTAGAAATTGTTACAGGCACCATATTTAGATGGAAGTTCAAATACACAGTTAAATGTGAGCTTTAGATAAATAATTATTTTATTTAGTATATCTGTGTTCTAAATGTTGCATAGTATGATGTCTTCCACTTTACTTTGGTTCTATACTCTATTCATCACTTTTGTTGTGGTTATTTTTTCAAACTCAGTAGTGATGAGGTTACATTTTCACGTGTCCGTTTATGATTCTACTTCTTGATCAGAGTCACCCTTTACTTCTGTCTTCCCGTTCACCCTGCTCCTTCCACATTTCCATGCATTTCACATTTCCATCATCTTTTATCACATGTATCCATTCAGTATTGTGGCTGCATTTGTGCTCAGGTCTCTTTTTCATTCATGGACCTGCTTTCCACTAGTCTTCCCATTCAAACTTTGATACATCTTCTTGATTTCTATTGTCTTACAACATCGGTCAATACTTTTTTTTATTGGCATACACCATGTAATATTGAGGTCACCTTATATTGAAATAAATATCACTTATTTATATGAAATTCAAATGTCACTAGATTCCCTGCATTTATTCTGTTTAATCTTACAACAACACAGTTTAGCATCCTAGCATAGCTGGGGTGAGAATAATAAGTGTAGCTTTGTAATAAATAGAAGTCAGAGTTTAAAGGGATACAGAATTCATGTCATTGCTAATTCCCAGGTTTCTTTCTTTTGTTATTTTTATTTTTTTTTTATTTTTGGGTCTGGTCGTGGGGCCTGAACTCTAGGCTTGGGCGTTGTCCCTCAGCTCTTCAGCTCAAGGCTAGCACTCTACCACTTGAGCCACAGCGCCACTTCCTTTTTTTTCTTTTTGCTTATGTGGTGCTGAGGAATCGAACTCAGGGCCTCATGCATGCAAGACAAGCGCTCTACTACTGAGCCACCTTCCCAGCCCTCTTTTGTTATTTTATTTGTCATTCTCAATCAGTTCAAAATCATTTTTGTCAAACAACCAGAAAATAATGCATTTTTCAAAATATTTTATTAAATTTTTTATTGTGAAAATATGGTATAAAGGGGTTACAATTACAGGAGCAAGGTAATGAGTACATTTCTTATCCAGCATTGTTGCCTCTTCCTTTGTTTTTCCCCTACCATCCCTTCCCTCCTTCTCCATGACTACGCCCCATCTCCAGGACTGTCCCACCACCACCAGAGTTGTAAAGTTTGGTTTTCCACATAATGTCTTGTACATTTCATCGTTGCAATGGGTCCACTTGTATCCCTATTTAAACCATTTGTTTTTTCCCTTCATCTCCCCAAATTATACCAACATCAAATACAATGAAAACAGGTTATACCATAGGAAAGAGACATGCAAAGCAACAACAACAACAAAAATCACGTTATAAATAAGTTAGAAACAATAGCAAGAAAGAAAATCCACTTGAGTCCTTATCTTGGGGTTCATTTCACCTAACATCAACTTATGGCTCTGAAACACTAGCACTTAGAAAAAGCATTTATGTGATTCTTTTTCTATTTTGATATAATTCATATATCTACCAGAGAATTAATATATCAAAACTGTGTTGGTTTGCATAAATCCAGTTATACATACATACATAGAGTAAATCAAAATACTCTATTTGAATTATTCTTTGACATTATCCACGTTTACTATACATATTTGTAAAAACATCAGGAAAATAGAAATGGAAGAAAAATGCATTAGGAAAGAAAGCACCAGACTATAGAAATGAACAGTTAGCTTTGTTATTGAATATATCATTTTTATTGTTTTTATCTCATCCTACTTTTATATGTTGGTACTGAATCTTAAATTGGAGGGATTATGCTTACAAGGTGCACAGTTTACCATTTATCCACTCTCCTCAGGGCCTTTGAAAATCTTTATTCGATGAATCCAGTTACAATTATGACAATTAGGGTTAATTCCTATGTAATTTTTGTTTGATTGTGTACTCGTTTTGTGGTTTGTATTCTGGGCCTGGGTGCTGTCTTTGGGTTTTGTTGCTCAGGTTAGCCACTACTTCTTGAGCCACAGTCCCACTTACAGCCATTTGATGTTTAATTGGAGATAAGAATCTCACACACTTTCTTTCCTGGGCTTGGCTTTGAACTAGTATCCTCAAATTTCAGCTTTCTCAGTAGCTAGGATTATGGCAGCCATGGGCACCTGCCCCTACGCTTTCTTCTGTCAATATCTATCTGAAAATACATTACATAATCAATTTATTTCTTTTGTTCTCCTGAAAACACAATATACATCTTATACATTTTTGAAAGTTTATTCCAATTTGTATTTATTTTTGTTTCATTCTTCATTCCAAGCAAGGCAAGTGCTCTTTCTCTTATTTTACTCCTCTGCAAGGCCTAGGATATTTTGAATCATTATTCAACTCCTTAAAGTGTAGTGACTTTTCCTGAGTTTCTTCCATTTTCCTTACCCAATGTATTTTTTACAAAGAATATGCTAATCAAATTATTCATATGAGCTTTTAAATAATGTACAATTTGCTTTTATACTGCAAGGTCATCTTTTATTATTTCTCTTGTTCATGTAAATATAAGCTTTCCTTTCTATAAAAATGTAAATGACAAGTATTGTGCAT
This sequence comes from Dipodomys merriami, assembly GCF_024711535.1. Classification (NCBI taxonomy): domain Eukaryota; kingdom Metazoa; phylum Chordata; class Mammalia; order Rodentia; family Heteromyidae; genus Dipodomys; species Dipodomys merriami. The sequence goes on along the minus strand of NW_027204715.1, from coordinate 14,745,104 downwards.
ATTTGTATTCTGCATATTTAAAAACAAATATGAAAACAAATGTACAAAACATCATGAAAGTTTTGTTTAATAGCATCAGATTTTGTAATTTCAATGTCTAATATATTGAACAAAAATCTGAAGAATCAGATCAGATTGGATACTAGAAGGAGTAGAGAATGCCTTTATTTATTTATTTATTTATTTTGGTCGGTCGTGGGGCTTGAACTCTAGGTCTGGGCACTGTCCCTGAGCTTTTCAGCCCAAAGCTAACCTTCTAACACTTGAGCCACAGTGTCATTTCCAGGCTTTTCTGTTTATGTGGTGCTGAGGAATCCAACCCAGGACCTTATGCATGAGAGGAAAGCACTTTACCACTTAGCCTCTTTCTCAGGCCCTGGAGGGTATCTTTTAATGTCTGTGGCTTCTGTCATAGACGTGAGAATTCATCCTTCTGAGATTCGTACTTCTGAATGCATCCGTTGACATTGTTTAGTTCTGAAAAGGGAGTGAACATCTGCCTGTTGTTTAGAACCAAAGCTCAATCATGCCATCACTGAAGTAGGAGTTGCCATTTGAATATTTGCTACTACATACCCATCCGTGTAGGCAATTAATTTAGTGGCATTGTTAATACGATCACTTCCTGGTCTTTCTACAGAGACTGCCAGGCAGAAGTTCTAATTAATGCCAGTCAAGATGATGATGTGGGGTATGAACATTGTGAGAACTAAATTGCACTTACACACATTTATACTATTGGATTTCAAAAATACCTAGTGAATGGCGGCTTGATTACAATATCCAGTTGACCATGACTTGGGTCACATGTCGATGCTTGAAAATTTTCAAAATTATTTTCAATTTAGGCAAATTGAGCCCTTCATATCATCAAGAGTTTTAAATGATTTTGTGATTGTGTAATGTTGACACTGTTTGAAGGAATTTGCTTTGCAAACTTAAATTCTTTTCAAAATAATATCAGCTTAGCTGTTCAGATTTTGTTTCTGCAGATGTATGATTAAACCAAACAGGAATACCTATATTCTTGGGGCTATACTAAGAGACTATAATAAGACAGGGTAACTGAAATTTGTAATATATTTTGAAAATATTTTATCATTTGTCTTTATATTGTTTATAATAGTTTACAGAATTCTAATATGTTATGACTTTTTTAAAATTTCACAGAGGGTAATGATTACATAAACTACATAAATGCACAGCATCTAGGTAAGAGTTGAGGTATAAATTTTAATACTGATTTCTGGGTATAATTTTGGAGTACTTTCTATAAGGTATGAACTACTTATGAAAAAAAAGATTCTAAGTTAAAAATCACATTTGTATAGTTTTACTGGGAACAATGCTATAAGCAAAACAACCTTAAATTAGGAAATAAATCAATAGCTGACACTTTGAAGAGATAGAGTTGGGTTTGTTAATGATCTTTAAAACTGCTTGCCGGGCGCCGGCAGCTCATGCCTGTAATCCTAGCTACTCAGGAGGCTGAGATCTGAGGATCACAGTTCTTGCCCTCCAGCCCGGGCAGGAAAGTCCATGAGACTTCTATCTGCAATAAACCATGAGAAAACTGGAGGTGGTGCTGTGGCTCAAGTGGTAGAGCACTCGCCTTAAACTGAAGAATGCAGGGACAGCGCCAGGCCCAGAGTTCAAGCCTCACGACCAAGAAAACAAAACAAAACGAAACAAAAACAAACTGCTTAACACACAAATGCAGGATACATATCGTTTGTGTTCTTCTTTTTTTGAATGATGAGCCCAGAGAGAGAATAGTGCTGTCTCCGTATGTGTTCACATTCTCATTCCTTGAAAACGAACCAATCAGCAAACAACCATTGCTAGGTTTGAAGCTGAAAACAACCCAGAAGTCATAGTTCTTGTCTGGCATTGTAAACGTCTTAAATTTGTCACTTTTTGTTCCAAAAATTAGGATGACTGAACAAATTGACCATAAATAACTTTTTTTTTTCACATTCTTTATAAACTGAACGCACAGACACAGCACTGTGATGCTTTCTTGGGAAAGCGGGTTTATCTGAAATTGACCCGAGTGCACATAATTTTGGATACAGGATTGGTAGGGTTATTAAAACTGGAATTTATAAATCAATACTTGTCAATATAGAAAACACTTCTGGAGGACTGGTTTTACTTTTGTTTTGTTTTCTGACAGGAAAGGGATAAGAGCAGTGGAATCATATCCAATATTAAGGTTTGACTTCAGAGCCCTAGGAATTTCCAATGTGAAAATAGAGGAAGAAAGAAGGAAGAGGAGGAGGGGGGGGGAGGGGGGAGTGGAAGGAAGGGGAGGAGGAGGAATTAAAAAAAGGAAAATAAAGAATAAAAAGGAAGGAAGGGAAGAAAAATGTAAGGAAAGAAGGAAGAAAGCAATTTGCCCTGAATATAGAAGTATTCAGAGAAAATTAAGGATGTTGAACTATTCTCAGACCATCCTATTCTCTTTAGCAAAAACATCCTTATCCAAACTATATCATAAGAGCCTGAACAACTACCTACTCTTGGAGTAGGTAAAATCACCAAATTCACATGCTCTATACTTTTTGTCATAGAAGTTAGATTAGAAAATTGAATAACTTCTAAAACTCACAACACAATGTTTCAAAACATTAACAGCATAATCATAGAATGATGAGATGTTTATCATTTCTCATTCCTATTACCACATAAAGCAGGCTCCTATGTAGCAGTGGATTATAGCTAAAAAGTTGACAAGTCTCAAATCTTATTAAATAGATAAAGAGGAAAAATAAACATGGGCAGCTGTGAAGATTTGGGACTCTAACACAAAAATCTACAGCAGATGGTATTCTAGCCTTCACCATGTAAATGGAAACTATTTATAATACATATTTATCTGCCTCAGTTTCTTCTAGTTCACATGTCACCATGCTAAAAGACAAAAATAATAAATTCAAATTTCATGGCAGTTTCTGAGTGAGATTATTTCTGGATCTCTATTCCATTGTTCTATGAGTCTGTTTTGTTACAATGGCTCAGTAAGATAAAGTCAGGCATTGTGATATTTACAGCACTGGTTGTTTTTTTTTTCACTCAGGATTGTCTGTTTCTTCAGACTCTTTGGGAATTTCACATAAATTTCAGTTTTGACTTTTCTATTTCAGTGAAAAAAATAACACTAGAATTACAATTGGAATTGTATTGAATTATATTATACAGATTCATTTTGGTAGAATGGTCATTTTCACTTATGAATTTTGCCAATCCAAGAACATGGAAGGTTTTTCCATATTTTTTATGTCCTCCTTAATTTCTTAAAGATTTTGTCATTTTTATTGTAGAGCTTTTCACACAGTAATAAACAGTCTCTTCAAAAAATGACTGTGGCCAGCACCAGTGGCTCATGCCTGTAATCCTAGCTACACAGGAAGAGATCTGAAGTCTGAGGATTGAGGTTCAAAGCCAGTCTTGGCAGGAAAGTCCGTGAGACTTTTATTTCCAATCAACCACTGAAAACCGGAAGTGGCGCTGTGGCTCAAGCAGTAGAGCACTTGCCTTGAGCTGAAGAGCTCAAGGACAGCGCCCAAGCCCCGAGTTCAAATCCTGCGACCAACCCAAATAAATAAATAAAATAATAATATTGCATATTTTAAAAACCCTTCTTTACAGCGAAGAAAACAATTAGCAGAGTCAAAGCACAGCTGATCTATCATCAGGGTTGCCAATGATTAGAAAAATGATTGGACGTTTTTTTTTTAAAGTTATATGCTTTACCTATAAAGCAGTGTCCTATGCAATATATACTGAAATAAATATAAATATAAACCCCAAAGTGTAAACTACATAAAGGGACAGAACGTTATGAAATTCAGGTCAAAATTTAAAATAGGATGGAATTATTTTCCTGGGTTCTTTCTTTGCTGTTCATTACTGGTATATAGAAAAGACCTTGATCTTTGTATGGTGAATTTGTATCCTGATATTTTCCTAAATGTTTATTTGTCCCAGAAAATTTTAATGAAATCTTTATGGGCTTTTAACTATAGAATCATATAACCTGCAAAAAGACTAATTTTAATATTTTCTTCCCCATTTGTATCTCTTTATATTCTCTGGATTGTTGCTCAGGTTCAAATTTTGGGACTATTTGAATAAAAATGGATACATACACTACAGTTTAAAGAAGATAATTTTAGTGTTGTTCAGTTAAATATAATGCTTGTCATTGGTTTTTATGATACATAGCTTTTATGGCATTAAGGTAAATTCATGTTAATCCTAGCTTCTTCAAAGCTATTTTTTCTTTTTTATTGTATTTTTTATTATCAACTTGATATTCAGAAGATTTAGTTACATAAGTAAGGTAATAATACGTTTCTTGTCAAACTTTTAACCCCTTCATTAGTCTCTCACTTTCTCTCCCCCAATACCCCCCCCAGTTGTACAGATCATTTCAAATATATTGACTTGTGTACATCACTGTTGCATTTGATCCAACCTTGATCTTTGTCTCACCATTCCATTGTTCCCCTTCCCTTCCTTAATTAAAAAAATGCATATATAATATCAGGGTACCAAAATCAAATATAATGACAACATGGGATAAAACATAGGGGGAAGAACTTACAAAATAAACCAAAAAAAATCACATAGTACAATAAAAACAACAACAAAGAAAAACCTCTTCTATCCATGTATTGGACCCAGAACCAGAATAAATCAAAATGGATGAAAGTCAAAGCAGCACCCTGAAAACATTACAGGAAGGAATAGGAGAAATTCTGGGGCTCCTTGTCACAGGCCAATATTGTTCTGAATAAAGACCTAGAAACACAACAAATCAAAGAATGGTTGGAGAAATGGAATTGCATGAAGCTGCAGAGCATCTGCATAGATAACAAGAGCAATAAAAAGCCACGGATTGGTAGAAGATCTTAACTAGCCATACAACAGACAAGGGCTTCATATCTAAAATATACTTAGAACTGAAAAAAAAATAAATCCCCTAAAACAAATCCTCAAAGAAACAACTCCCCATTAACAAGTGGGCTTAGCCTTAAAGAGAGACTTCTTTGAAGAGGAAATAAGAATGGCCAATAGACACATGAAGAAATGCTCAACTGTTCTAGCCATAAAAGAAATACAAATCAAGACAAGATTGAGATTTCACCTCACCCCAGTTAGAATGGGTAAAATCAAGAAATCTAATAACAGATGCTAGAAGGGATGTTGTCAAAAGGGAACCCTACTGCATTGTTGGTGGGAGTATAAACTGATTCCAACACTTTGGAAACCAGTATGGAGGTTCCTCAAAAGACTCCACATAGAGGTCCCCTATGACCCAGCAATCCCATTTTTGGGCATTTACCCAAATGATCACAAACAAGACCATACTAAAGCTACCAGCACAACTATGTTTATTTGCAACATTATTTACCATATCTATGATATGGAACCAACCCAGATGCCCCTCAGTAGATGAATCAATCAAACAAACATATGATAAGAGAAATGAAATTCAAAACTTTTACAAAATAATGTTGAGGGCTGGGACGGTGGCTCAGTGGTAGAGCGCTTACCTTGCATGCATGAGGCCCTGGGTTCAATTCCTCAGCACCACATAAGCAAAAAGAAAAAAGCCAAAAGTGGTGCTGTGGCTCAAATGGTAGATTGCTAGCCTTGAGCTGAAGAGCTGAGGGACAGTGCCCAGGCCAAGATCAGGCCCCACAATCGGACCCCCCCCAAAAAAAAAACCAGTATTAAATTTTGTCAAAGGATTTTACTACATCAATTGAGGCCATTGTATGATTCTGTTTATGTGTTACATAAAATACATATTTAGTTATTGGGCTTGATTTCTGGGCCTGGGTGTTGTCCCTGAACTCTTCAGTTAAAGGCAAGCTCTCTACCACTTGAGTACCAGTGCTACTTCTTGTTTTCTGGTGGTTTATTGGAGATAAGAGACTGACCAGGCTGACTTTAAACTGTGATCCTCAGATCTCAGCTTCCTGAGAATCTGGGATTACAGAAGTGAGCCACCAGAACCCGGCACATTAATTATTTTGAACTATCCTTCTCTTCCCTGTTATGGAGATTGTGCAATTTGCAAGACAATGAACGGAACTTGATGACATCATTTTAAGCAATATAAGCCAACTTCAAAAAGTTGAATACCACTTGCTGTTGCTCAGATTGTATAACCTAAACCTAAAGTGATAATGATGATAATGATGATATGGTGGTGATGGGGATGATGGTGATGGTAACAATGAGACATGGATAGAAAAGAAGCAGGGTATGAGACAATCAAGAAGAGAAAGAGAAAGAGGAAAGAGGTGAAGAGGATGGATGTATAGAACAGACATACAATGGAAGGAAAGGGGAAGGAAGGAATGGGTCAATATTGGAGATTCCAAATATGATCAAGTAACATTGTATGTATGTAGAGAATCATTACAACAAAATTAGTATATGCCAATAATTCAAAAATTAAATTAAAATTTAAAATGGCTACATTTGGTAAAAGAAAAATTGCATAAGTCCAGCTCAAAACTAAGAAAAAATAGTAATTCAATCTTGAAACTGAACTTTTGGACTATGATTGTTTTTTTATTTATTTTTTTATTTTTTTATTGTGAAAATACTGTACAGAGGGGTTACAATTACATGGGCAAGATAATGAATACATTTCTTATCAAGCATTGTAGCCTCCTCCTTTGTTTCCCCTTCCCACCCCTTCCCATCCTCCCCTCTGCCCCCAAACCCAATCCTCCCCGCCCCCACCCACCAAAGTTGTAAAGTTCGTTTTCGACATAACGACTTGTACTTCTCATTGTTGCAACAGGTCCGCCTATATCCTTATTTAAACGACTTGTTTTTTCCCTTCCCCTCCACAAATTATAACGACATCAAATACAGTGAAAGCAGGAGTTATGCTGTGGGGGAGGGACATACAAAGTAACAAAGAAATAATCTTATAAGTGCGTTAGAAACAATCGCGTGAAAGAAAAAACACATTTGAATACATATCTTAGGGTTCATTTCCCTAACATCACCTTATCTGACCTTTTCTGCTTGTCTCATACATATACTAGATATTGCAAATAAGGGAAACCATGGGACCTATGTTTTTTTGGGCTTGGCTTAATTCACTTAACATAATTTTTTCCAAGCCTTTCCATATCCTAACAAATGGGGCAATGTCATTCTTTCTGATGGAGGCATAGAATTCTACATTTTCTTGATCCATTCATCTACTGAGGGGGATCTGGGTTGGTTCCATATCTTAGCTATAGTAAATAATGCTGCAATAAACATAGTTGTGCTGGTAGCTTTAGTATGGTCTTGTTTGTAAACATTTGGGTAAATGCCCAAAAGTGGGATTGCTGAGTCATAGGGGAGCTCTATGTGGAGTCTTTTGAGGAACTCCATACTACTTTCCAAAGTGGTTGAACAAGTTTATAGTCCCACCAACAACGCAGTAAGGTTCCCTTCTCTCCACATCCCCTCCAGCATTAGAGTTATTAGAGTTCTTTTTTTTTTTTAATTTTTTTTTTATTTTTTTTTGGGTCCAGTTGTGGGGCCTGAACTCAGGGCCTGGGCGCTGTCCCTCAGCTCTTCAGCTCAAGGTTAGTGCTCTACCACTTGAGCCACAGCGCCACTTCCGGCTTTTTTCTTTTTGCTTATGTGGTACTGAGGAATCGAACCCAGGGCCTCGAGCATGCAAGGCAAGCGCTCTACCACTGAGCCACCTTCCCAGCCCCTAGAGTTATTAGAGTTCTTAATGGTATCTTAATGTTGTTTTGATTCGCATTTCTTTTATGGCTAGGGAGGTTGAGCATTTCTTCATGTGTCTATTGGCCATCTTTCTTTCCTCTTCAGAGAAGTTTCTCTTTAACTCTTTAGCCCACTTGTTATAACGATAAGTGCATTTTTAATGGAATTTTGGAGGAAAATACACATTTTTGAGGAAACGTGACATTATTATCCAGTTATTGCTTCAGTAGAAAAGAGTTACCATATTTTATATTTTAAAAAGAACTTGGGACAGTCATCCTACTAAAAGAAATCTCTTCAATATTTCTTCCTTTTTGGGGAGCAGCTTGCTATATATATATATTTTGTCTGTCCTGGGGCTTGAAGTCTGGGCTTGAGCACTATCCCTCACCTATTCAGCTCAAAGTGAGCACTCTAGCACTTGAGACACAGCGCTACTTCTGGTTTTCTACTGGTTTATTGGATAGAAGAGCCTCATAGACTTTCCTGCCCAGACTGGCTTTGAAGCATGATCCTCAGATCTCAGCCTCCTGAGTAGCTAGACTTTGCTATAATTTTTATGAATATTTTTGTTTTACTATTCCTCTATTGTAACTTCTATAAATACATTGCAGATATTTTAATTATTTAACAAACTGAAATAAGCCACAAGCTCAAATTAGACAAAGCCAGTGATCATTTTTAGGACATTATGGTTGACAGTATCTTTCCTTCTGCACTTAGGATTCAGTAATTCATATTTTTATTATAATTTGTTATAGTAAACTATAATATTATATTATTATATTTTCAGATAAGCTTAAACCTACTAAGATGTAACACATTAGATTACCTATACTGCATTTTTGAAATTTATGATATTTCATCCCCTGTGTGCTTTTTAATAAAATATCACATTTCCCTTATTATATCTTTGAAGGAATGGAAATGGGTTACTGCATATCACATTAGAAATAATGGCATAAAATTATGATTAAACGAAATGTAGCAAACTTCTTACATTTTCACTGTTTAGTTAAATAAATTGAAAAAATGAATGATTAAAAAATCAGTTGAATAGTAGAGATCCATTATTAGAAGTCTTTTCAATAATGACACAAGTTAGTGTTCACCATGGCTTTTCCCAAATTTTATACTCCACAGAAATATTTAAACTTGTTGTACAGGAAACTAAACTATCCTATCATCTCCATCATACTCATTTGAGGAATGAATCTGACTTTCCATCTTTCTGCAAACCAGTTTGAGTTTACAAAGTTTTGAGTGTTAACGAATTACCACAATTTTCATATTCACTTCAATTTTTTTCCTGAATTATTTTTCTAACTGAAGTTCTTCACACCAAGTGGCAGTGGCATATTCATTTGTATTCACATTCTTATGGGATGCTGTCCACCCTATACAGCTCCATTTTAGGATAGTATCAACATAGAAAAATCAGAAAGAAATGTAAGCCATACATAGTAGTCCACAGAGATCCACCTGAAAGTTAAATATATTAACAGGTTACCCCAGTGGGGAGTGGATTTCTCCTGCTTCCCCTGAAATCAGGACCCACTGGGGAATGGCCAGAGGAAAGTCCTAATACTAGAAAGATCTTATTGTGTGTCACTCACCTCTTGGTTACACATGGAATGGCTTCATTACAGTAAATGTGGGATACTTTTAGCACTTCAATTAAACTTGTGCAGACAGTTTATACCATGTCTGTTAAAAGTTGGTCACTTCGAATCTCTTTGTTTAATAAATGTTTTATTGTGAAAATACTGTACAGAGGTGTTACAATTACATGGGCAAGGTAATGCGTACACTTCTTATCAAGCATTGCTGCCTCCTCCTTTGATTTTCCCCTACCATCCCTTCCCTCCCACTTCCACAACTACACTCCTCACCCCCCTCCTTCCTACTCCCCACCTAAATTGTAAAGTTCATTTTTCAACTTAGTATCTTGTACATCTCATTGTTATAATGGATCTAGCTGTATCCCTATTTAAACATGTTGTTTTTTCCCTGCCCCTCCCCAAATTATGCCAACATCAAATACAGTGAAAACAGGGGTTATACTGTGGGACAGGAACATACAAAGCAACAACAACAACAAAAATCACATGGAACCTTAGAAACAATAGCAAGCAAGAAAAAAAAAATTAAAAGCCCACTTGTGTCCCTATCTTGGGGTTCATTTCACTTAATTTCATCTTATCTGTTCATGTGTACATAGCTTTTGACCTTTTCTACTTGTCCAAGAAATATACTAGTTATTGCAAATAAAGGAAACCATGGGATCTATGTTTCTTTAGGCCTGGCTAACTTCACTTAATGTACTTGGAACTAACAAAATTAAATCCCCCAACAACAAATGCTCAAAGAAACAACTTTCCAATAAATAAGTGAGCTAAAGTCTTAAAAAGAAACTTCTCTGAAGAGGAAAGAAGGATGACCAAAAGAAGACACATGAAAAAATGCTCAACCTCTCTAGCCATAAAAGAAATGCAAATCAAAACAACATTGAGATTCCACCTCACCCCAGTTACAATGGCTATAATCAAGAACTCCAATAACAACAGATGCTGGAGGGGATGTGGACAGAAGGGAACCTTACTGCATTGTTGGTGGGAATGTAAACTTGTTCAACCACTTTGGAAAGTAGTATGGAGGTTCCTCAAAAGACTCCACATAGAGGTCCCCTATGACCCAGCAATCCCACTTTTGGGCATTTACCCAAATGATCACAAACAAGACCATACTAAAGCTACCAGCACAACTATGTTTATTTGCAGCATTATTTACCATAGCTAAGATATGGAACCAACCCAGATGCCCCTCAGTATATGAATCGATCAAACAAATGTGATATATATGCACAGCGGAATTCTATGCCTCCATCAGAAAGAATGACATCGCCTCATTTGTTAGGAAATGCACATGCTTGGAATTTCTTAACTCCTCCATTTGTATATATTTTGTAAAAAGAAAAATAACCCAAAAAACTAGTTAAAGTAAAAAGGGTAAATTGCCACGTCAAGTAGAAAGAGAAATTGAATACTGGTCTTCAGAAATGCACATGACATAAATTTAAACTGAAAATAAATTGCAACTTGATACTGAAAAAACATAACTCATTGCAAATATGGGAATAGTATTGGGCTAAGATATGTATTGAATATGACATAACATCTCTATATAATATATAGCATATATACACTACATGTACTCTGTAGATAAACATATATACCCACATACATATATCACTATATATATGTATCTACACATTTATAGCACTGTATATATATAAATATATATGTATGTATACTTATTGTATGTATGCATATACAGATACATATGTATTTTTCCTGTGGTAAATTTGAAAAGTTGTGAGTAAAGAAAATATTGCCTGTTATATCCCTATCAAAATTATTGTATAATGTACGGCCAAATAAGAAAATGTTAGAAATTCAAAATAGATATAATGATGGTATGGCTAGAAAAGTTCAATACAAAATTCAAACTCCAAGAATAAAAAAGGGTATGAAATATAATGTGAATATGCAAAATGAATTTTTGTCCCAAGTCCAGGAAAAAAAATCAATAAAAAGTTAAATCTAGAGATTTTTAATATGTAATAGAATTGACATATCTCATCTGAAGGAAGAATGTTAAGAAAGGTATTCATGTCCTCCCAAAGGAAATTACATATATCCACTGATTTGTAAATTCATCATGTAAATTCATACATATATATATATTTAATAGGTGAATACCTATATAATTATACGTATGTAACCTTGTTACATATTTCAGAATCCTGTTTCCTTGTGAATTAATTTCAGATTTATCTGTATGTATCCAATTTTGATGTCAAAATTGACAAATGGTTTCTAGAAGATTATATAATACTTAGAGTAAAAATAAAACTTTCCACAAGAATAATCATGGAAACATCATTTCAATCTTCATTCTTCTTCAATCCAGTAATTAAAACACACTCAAATAAATTCAAGGTAAGTTTCCAATTGACCAGTAAAAGGTCTTCAGAGTCAGATGCTCAGATAGTCATCTAAAATATGAGAGAACTGAGATTTCAATGGGTAACTGCAGTATGTGCAGGAAAGATTTTAACTATGATGTGTTTTTTTCTTTTAGTATTTTATAATACTACAATGACCTGTACCAAGTAATTTGCACAAAAATCAATTCTTTGTAGATTGTAGATTGTAGATTATTTTGAAGAGGTCCCTTAATGAATTGCATGATCACCTGCTCCTTGACCATTTTGTCTGATCTAATTTACTGAGCTCATAAGATTTTTTTTACATTCTTTTCTCCATATAAGAAATGTCATTCCATTTGTCCAACTTTGTCCATACAAAGCCTTAAGTTCACAGCTATTTCAGTTTTTTAAATTGTCATGGTGATGTACAGAGGAGTTATAGCTACATACATAAGGTAGTGAGTACATTTCTTATTGAACTAGTTATCTCTGCCCTCATTTTTTCCATTTTCCCTCCCCTAACTGCCCCCTCCCTAGTTGTAGAGTCATTTCCAACATGTCCTGTATCATTGTCCCATGTGTCATCCTCTGTCTCATCATGTTGCTGTTCTCCTTCCCTTCCCCAATTCTGGTAAACGTATATACAATACCTCGCATTTTCAATTTTATATACTTCACTCTCTTTTTTTCCTCATTTCAAATTTCAGTTTCTGTCAAATCCATCACCATCTCCATCTGGATTAGTGAAATGACTTTCTATGCTGAATTTCCTTTTCACCCCTGTCCCTTATTAACTAAGCTCTCAAAGTAGTATCCATAATGATAAAAATGATTGTGTTACAAAATAACATGTATGATACCACGGCTGTTTAAAGATAAATCATGTTTTCTTATCCAATGTTCAAAATAATTTAAATGTCTGTGCTCTATATAGTCATTCCATCAGCCCTTTTATTTTCCTGTTTTGCATGTTTTATCCACACAAATGCCCATGTTGACCAGAAAACTTGAGCATGCTGTGATTTTTCAGTCACTGTGGACTTTCTTTGAAATGTTCTTTCTCTAATTGTCTCCATGGCTCATTCCTCACCTTACTTTTTGGCTTCATTAAATCTCATCATCTGACTGAAACCTTCTCCCATAAATCTAAAATTGTAAACAATCCCAGAAGACCTTATTTATACTGCCTACATTATTTTCCACAATTGACTCATTATGTTGTATTATTTACAGTATTTACTTTCCAACACTAGTAGAGCTAAGTCTTTGTGGAAGAGTATTTCCTTATGTATGCATATCAGTTATAAATGTGCTTGATATAAAATAGAAATAGTTCAAACCAGTATTGAAGAGTGTGTACAATTTAACTACTTCATTGAAAATAGTTTTACAGCTAAGGGATTTAATATTTCCCTAATTCACATATACCAGTGTATGAATCAGAGATACCAAACGAGCTCTGAGAAATGCAGACTTTTGCCCCAGCTTCCTGGTATGTCACAGATTATTAAATGTTTGGAGGACAAATGGTATTTCTTCAGTCTGATAAAAGCTGACAGACAGCTGCTATTAATCTAATTAGACAAAAAATAAAATAACATAATGCAATTAGTTTCCCTTCACTGTTAGTTAAGAATAATGATTTATGCCTTGGTCTCTGAATTTGTATTTTATCCATTATTACATATTTTTTGTAAAAGTAGACTATTATCTAAGTAAGTTTTATAACAGCATTATTTTCTCGCTCACTAATCACTGTAACTAGACATAATAAACTAGTCTGACAGAAATGAACCATGGACTTGTAATTTATTTGTAAAATTAAGTGTGTGATGTCTATAGGGAAAAGAAGGAAGACTCAGTTGAATACATAAAGATCTTTCAAAACTTCATCCATTTTTTTTCTTTCTCAAGTACTTAAAATGAATATGCAAAAAATACACTAAAGTCTGGAAGGAAAAAGAAGTGTACCTGGCTTTTAATGAATACATTTTGATTTTCCTAGGTTTTAGTAGTTTTTTTTAAGAATCTATGAGTATAATATCATGGGATATAATATGACAAAAGACCTAATATATTTTTTTAATTTCAAGAGAAATGTTAGTACTCAACCATTCAATTTCTTTTGTCTTATAAAAACACTGTATTTAATTTTCTTGTTTTTTTAAAAAAATTATTCCATTTATTTTTGAAAATATGGCATTGTCTTTTCTAGATATTTATCAGCTAGGAAATGTCAAATGTGTTAGGAAGTCCTTTACTATTTCTGTCCTAGTCAGTCATTTCCTTTGCATGGCATGGATAACTATACTAGTTAATGGAAGTCAGCAAATCTGACTGCAAATTTGCTTAATTTTCTATAGCTTGCTTTTCAAATGACTTAAAACTTACTCTGTAGAAAGAACTCGTTCCAAAAAAGTTCCAAAAGTGAAGACATTGTTTGTATTTTAGATGTCTTACATTCCATCAGACAGGACATTTAAATATAATTTATACTTCCTCTAAAAGTTTTCTACAATGAGGTTCATATTTCAAGTGATCTTTGTGTTATTTTGTTTTGTTGAAGATTTGGACGAAAATGTTATGAATCATGGATACCTAGATAAATTCTAGTGACATATTCACTGTAAATGTTCCTTGATGCCTTTCCTTGTTTTTGTCATTACCATAGTCATTTTGTTTCATACAGCCTGGACTATGTCCTTCCTATGTTTTGAACAAATAGCAACCTATAAATAGGTTCATATAGTCAAGTGATATTATTTAAATAAATGTTATCTATATAGGTGATATTTTTAACTTCATAGAGTGATCCAAAATAGTTCTCGGGGCAATGAATACAACCAGAACTGATAACATTTAATTGGCAACTAAAAATGAGCTACTCCTCCAGTATTTCTGAAACTGCTGAGTTTATCAGTTTTTAACTTCATGACCCAGTTTATATGAATCATTGAAATGTAACCTTAGGCCATGTTGTCAATATTTTTTTCTTTTCACAAGTTTGTTCACATCTGTGTCTGCATGATGGTTTCAGCTGCATTGGTGTTAATATGTGGGTAGGCATTCACTACTTTTGTCACACATCATGACTCAATTTACGTTGAGGTCCTTATAAGAAAAATGACTGCCGGGCACCCGTGGCTCACATCTGTAATCCTTGCTACTCAGGAGGCTGAGATCTGAAGTTCGCGGTTCAAAGCCAGCCCGGGCAGGAAAGTCCGTGAAACTTTTCTCCAACAAACTACCAGAAAACCAGAAGTG
Source organism: Dipodomys merriami (assembly GCF_024711535.1). NCBI lineage: Eukaryota > Metazoa > Chordata > Mammalia > Rodentia > Heteromyidae > Dipodomys > Dipodomys merriami. Next base: position 14,730,091 of record NW_027204715.1, on the reverse strand, counting down.
ACCCTGTGACGCAGTAGCACTGGTAGAGCGCTAGCCTTCGGCTGAAGAGCTGAGAGACAGAGCCTAGGCCCAGAGTTCAAGACCCACGACAGACAAAGAAAAAAGAAAAATGACTATGAATTTGACCTTGCAGACAAAGCATGGCCGATGGTTCAGCTCATTCAGTGGATTCCATAAAATTTACTGTGTAGAACTTGTGATTTCAACTTACTTCAGAAAGGCTTTTCTGCTAAATGTTATACATTCTGGCTTATTGACAATGGCATATTCAATCTTTTTACTTAAATTGAAAATAAATAATCATCCAAACTTGGAGGACTAGTTGAGGATTCCTAGCAAATATTCCTTTAATAGATTTTATGCAGGGAGTCATTAGAAGATAGCTCTATGTCACATATTTATACTTACTATTGCTCTTAAAATTTGTTTGTATGCTTCAGCAACGTTAACACTAATTTTCTTCCCTCCTTAAATAATCACTACATCTTCTGATAATCATCCTCCATCAAGTCAAATTTCCATGGTGAGTGAGAAGTAGGATTTTTGAAAATCTTTTATGGACTGCCCTTTGATACTGTCCAAAATGTGGATGTTAAGTTGTTAGCTCAGATAAAGTGACTAAATTAGAAACACTTCAAAAGTTGGTTATTGTTTTGCTTTCATATATACACTCCGATTGCATGTTAGCTGAATTTATAAACCAAAAGAATGTTTTTGCATATTTACTTATTAACTATTAGCATCATTTAAGTATTGATTATTCTTAGCAAAATGACATGCACAGCAATCCTTAGATATATCTAACTGAGGTATAAAGATGTGTTTATGTCTAATATTAAACAAAAATAGTGTGAATGCTCTATTCTGTAGTCACACAAGAATCATAATTTGTAGAATTTAAATTATGAAAATTAGAACATGAACTCTATCAAGCTGTAAATGAAAATTTTAAATGTAAGGAATTTAAAATAATCTAAGTATTTTCAACTTATAACAGCAATAAATAATTGCCAGTTTCAAATTTGAAAAAAACAAAAAATGGTAATATTCATTTATGACACAATCTTTGAGTATGCAAGCAAAAATCTTTCTTCTATTCTTTGAACTAATTATGTGAATGTCCAATTATGCAAGTTTGTTAAGCATAGAATTTTTGACAAACTTTTTAGCTAGATTGGGTAGAAATCAGGCAATAAAACCTCCTTTTTTTTTTCTATGAACCTAAATTAGTTTCGGAGCAGGTGATGAACAGACATAAAGAGGAAGTCCTTAAATATCAACAACCATCTCTAGTCAGTCAAACATAATGAGAAATCATGTAAGTACAGCAATTAAGCCAAGTGAGTGGTTTTAATGCTTAATGACTGGTTTTATTTCTAATTGAAGCCAGGACATAGTTATTGCTGCAGTATATGCTCTCCACAACTTTTGACAGAAAGGTTGTGTCATATGATTTTTCCAGCAAAATTTGTGAAGCGTCTTAGATATTTGTTAGAAGCAAATATGACACTTTTGTTTGCATTTTAAATGAAATAAAGAATATCTAGTACTAAACACTAGAGGAATATTTTGCATTATTTATGAGAAAAAATAATAAATATAAATGAATTCAGGAGCAGCAATATTTCAGTAAATCAATATGAACATTTTATAGAGAATCTCAAAATCACCCACAAGTACATGTCTTTAAAATATGGTGCCAAACCAGTGGTACCATTGAAAGATGTGCAAATTTTAGGAAATTGATCTATCTGTACTAAGCATTTCATTGAAGTATAGCTTTAAGGGTATTTTAGGACCCTGACCTTTCTCATTCCATTTCCTTCCTTCCTTCCTTCCTTGCTTCCTTCCTTCCTTGCTTCCTTCCTTGCTTCCTTCCTTCCTTCTTTTTTGTCTTTTCATTCTCCATCATCATCATCATCATCATCATCATCATCATCATCATCATCATCATCATCTATATCATCATGCTCATCGTACTCATCATCACTTTTTTGTCTGTCACTCTCTCTTTCCTCTCTCCGTCTGTCCAGCATGTCAGTAGAACTGCTTTACTATCTGCCTCTACTATTGGCCTAAACACATGGAACAAGCCATCCAAGTGTTGAAATCTCTAAAATTCTCATTAAAAGTAAAGTTCTCCCTACAACTATTTTCTCAAGTATATTTTTCATAGTGATGGAAAGTGTATAAATGCAGGCTTAGGTTAAAACATTTGCATACTTTTTATTACAGCAAATGTTCATCTCTTACTACATAATATGTATGTTAAAGGAAAGGTTGGTTTCTTTATGGAAAGTGAAAGATCTCTTAAAATATATTGTTACAATTAATGTTATCTTTCAATATTTTCCTGTCTTCCTTGTTGATACCATTGTTCATCCTGAAACCACATGAATCTAATATTCTGGGGATATATGTGAAAATTCATCTAAATTGAGTGAATGGGTAAGGTTGGGAGAGATGGAGGAGGGCAAAAGGTTGACGTTAAGATGCATTGTACTTATAAATTGACATATTATAATAGAAATCCATCTCTTTTTTTTTTGTCCATCGTGGGGCTTGAACTCTGGGCCTGGGTGCTGTCCCTGAGCTCAAGGAGAGTGCTCTACCGCTTGAGCCACAGCACCATTTCCGGCTTCCTGGTGATTAATTGGAGATAAGAGTCTCACGGACTTTCCTGCCCGGGCTGGCTTTGAACTTCAATGCTCAGATCTCAACCTCCTGAGTAGCTAGAATTACAAGTGTGAGCCACTGGCGTCTGGCTAGAAATCCATCTTTAAAATACTTACAAATATTTTTTGAGCCTAAAAAACATTGTTTAAATCAGCTAACAATAGTAACATGCAGAACAACAACAACAAAAAATAAGTTAAATATTAAGTGAAAAAGTACAGCATAAGAAAGACTGTCAGAGTATTTTATTTAAATTCATAGAAAAGCCATAGAAAGCAATTCCTCATTACAAGTCATGTTGCATACACAAGTGCAGTAAGCATGCCTTATTTATCCATTATTGAATGCTGTATATATATATATATATATATATATATATATATAATATATATATATGTGTGTGTATGCATGTATTTTTTTTTTAAAGCCAGGCACTGCTGGCTCATTCACATAATCCCAAATCTTCAAAAGTCTGTGACCTAAAATCATAGTTCAAACCTTCCTTCCCTGGGCAATAAGGCCCATGAGACACTTCTCTCCAATTAACCACCAATAAAATGGAAGTGGGGCTGTGACTCAAGAGGTAGAGCTCAAGCCATCAGACCAAAAGATCCAGGACAGTGACCAGGACACCTGAGGCTTGAGTTCAAGCCCTAACACCACCTCCAAATGTGTGTGTGTGTGTGTGTGTGTGTGTGTGTGTGTGTGTGTGTGTGTGTGTGTGTGTGTGTGTGTGTGTGTGTGTGTGTGTGTGCACGCGTATGAAATCTTAAAATCATTATCAATGTTTTAAATTCCTAATTGTATATTAAACATAAACAACTCATTTGATATTCAAAGGCTGTCAGTCTCATGTTTGAATTTTGGAATCTTTCTGTGACCTACTGAGAGATTTCCTACTCTACAAATAATGTCAGAGAAAGTTACTCTGCTTAATTAAAATGGGAAAATGAATTTTCTTGATTTGTTGCATAAATAGCATTTGGATAAATGAATCAAGTATCCACAATATGTAATGTAAAAAAGTTGAAATCAGAGCAAGTTTCTATGTAGTGGTATTAATGTATGCAATGCTAATTTTGGCAGTAATACTGTCTAATTCACTATTTTAAATTACAGGTCTAATTCTACATGTAGTAGAATTCAATTAGACTAATTTCAGAATACTAACCTACACAATGTGAGCATTTGCAGCTGGTTTGCAGCAGTGATCTCTGGGATCAGACACTGGCAGGCATGAAGAGTCTACTGCAGTGGCATCATTGATGGTGAGCTTGAAACCAGCCTGGGCTATCTAGTAACTCCACCACAAGCATGACATTCCCAAATAACCATGGAAGGCAGAGAGTTCAGAGGTGGTGTGCTTGCCTAGTACACCAAGGCCCGAATTTTGACCTCCATCACTGGAAAAAAAGAATATATATATGAAAAAATTCCTGTTAAAAAGTTATTCATCATAAAGACACTCATGGAAGTGTCTTAGGCAGGATATTAACAACTAAGCAACAAAGAGGCAAGATGGCTTCATTGTGACCAATGAGAGATAGATATAAAAATTAAAGCTACAACAAATATTTCAGATTCTTTGACTGCACCATGAAGCATGGATTCAAAACAATGAGTGAAAGCAGTAGAAGTCAATTAAGAGATGAATTCACTAGAACAAAAGTGACCAAAATGTTAAAAAAAGTTGAAATTAATATCCACAGAATTTTTTCTTAATTTTGTGAGTAAGCATCCATCAAAGCTAATTGTATCTATGTTTAATTTTAGTAAATATGTATGAGTTGATGGTTGTTCTTAAAATATTGAATTTCAGCAATGAGCCAACTTGGAGGCTCAAGACAATGGGACAGTTTTAAATAAATTAATTGGAACTTATTAGAACTTTGTAGAAAGATCTTACACATTGACTATATACCTTTCAAGTAAAATTATTATAGTAGCACTAATATCCTACAGTTCTACCTAGATTGTGCCTATGTTTTAAATTATGATATTACCTTAAAAATCCATGTTGGAAATCTCCAGTGTACCAACACTAGTCTTGTGCATTGAGTGCGGTGTTGTATAAAAGTTTTTGGCATGGAGAGATTTCTTTTCATCCCTAATTTCCTTTTTACTGCATGGGACGATGTGGCTTCAGCTGACAGAATAGTAAGAGGCCATCTCAGGCAAACTGATAAAAGGATGAAAAACAGCTGAATATACTAATACCTGGATCTTGGACTCATTAACCTCTACCACTCTCAGAAAAAATAAAATAAACAAAAACAAAACCTGTGTTTTTAAATTCAACAGTCTTGTGTTAATTTGTTTCAATAGCACAAAAGGAGGGTTGTAGGGCAGATGAAACAACTCATCAACTGATAAAGGAGCTTATATGGATAAAACAAATGATCTTTTAAGTGGTCTGAGAAATCCAAAATCTAGGTGCTAAAGAAGAAAACACCTACTTAAACATTCAAATTAAAAAAAAAATGTTTTTATTCCTTCTTCAGTATAGCCAGGTGTTATTTCAAGAAAAATGACATCTACATTAATATAATTTAAAAGCATTTTCAAATAAAATAAAGTCAATACTAACAATGTAATACCGCCCAGTATGACTTCAAAGATGAAAACCTTAGGTTTAGCACTTGGATACATGTAGGATATTTGAAAACAAGCAAGAACCAGGGAGGGGATACAGGGAGACCAGGAATGGTGGTAGGTCACAACAAATGCTTTTTCTGGGAACCAAAGGCTCACACCTCTAATCCTAACTACTCAGTAAGCTGAGATTTAAATATTTTCTTTGGTAGTCAGTCCAAGCAAGAGTCTGTGAGAATCTTACAGACAATTAACCACCAAAAAGGCAGAAGTGTAGCTATGGCACAGTGCTAATCTTGAGCAAAATCTCAGATACAATGTTCAAGCAGGCCCCAGGAATAGAACCAAAACAACAACAATAGAAATAGTTTCTACGAATTTGTTTGATTTTCTAAATGAAATGGTCTAAACCACAAGCCATATTGCTATAAACAGTAAAGTACAGTTTACATGGAAGCATATTTTAATTCCTCCATTGCAAATTGACACCTCAGATGAGTGGCTAATGAGAATTTAGAGGCTGGGTGTCTTTTGATTGGCGAAGACTTCTCCTCTTAATATGGTATGATTCAACATCATTAAATGTCGAACTTTTAATTCTGCTCTGCCTGAATTTTTTTTCTTTACCAAGAGTTGATTTATATAAAATCAAGTTTAAATAATAGGGAAAAGTGTACATATTAAAATCAGATAGCAAATTATATTTTAATAATGGAATGAAGATATGCCTTAAAACACTGTAGTACGAATATGTTGATTTGTTAAAACCCTGAAATTATGATAGTTAGCACAGGAAAAAATGTATGATTCTTTCTTCTTCTTCTTCTTCTTTTTTTTTTTTTTTTTGTCTGTCATAGGGCTTGAACTCTGGGCCTGAGCGTTGCCCCTCAGCTCTTCAGCTCAAGGCTAACGCTCTACCACTTGGGCTACAGAGCCACTTCCGGTTTTCTGGTGGTTCATTGGAGGAAAGAGTTTCACGGACTTTCCTGTCTGGGCTGGCTTTGAACTTCGACCTTCAGATCTCAGCTTCCTGAGTAGCTAGAATTACAGTCGTGAGCCATCGGCACCCGGCTGATTCTTATTTTTGTATCTTTATTCTAATCTAGTACAAATACCCCAATAAGCTCTTCACATCTGTGTGTTTCTCTTTAATTGTAAGAGAAAATGACTGCCATGATTTTTTTTCTTTCCCAAATTCTTCAATCCTTATTCAACATGGGAGAAGGGAAATGATGAGCCCAGAATGATAATTATGAAATAATTATATTCTGCATTGTCATTAGAAGGTCCATCAGTTTAAAAAGCAAAAATGGAGTTTGTTTGCCTCCAAAATTTACACATTTTTAAATTTCATTTTCTTTCTTTCTGTGTCACAACTGCCAGGCTACAGAAACAGAGAAGAGGAAATGGGTTGTAAATTTCTGTTACTGGATAATTTTCAGGTTGCTTATTCCTACCTTGTTTCTGCTTCTTATGGGATTACAGCATTCTTCATTAATTCTGATCTACTTACTTAATAAATTGGTTGTTTCCATACCCTTCTCTCTCATTATTCCCTTATTTAAATTATCACAGAAATGAGTTTTCATGATTAGAGCTAGCCTCAACTTTCATGAAAAGCTGGTACTTCAGAAAAATTTGCTAAAACACTACAAGATTAATGAAGAAATCTGCCCCAGATGTTTGTAACAAAGATTTCACTTATCTATTTAAAATTGAAAAACTTAGTTTAAATAGTGCAATACCTACAAGGGTAAAGAATGCATCTAAGATGAGTGTGTGTTTGGTCCTGTGTGAGTATGTGTGTGTTTGTGTTGTGTGTATTATCTCCTAATATTTGTTTGTTTCTTTTGCACTAGAGCCACATGAATAATAAATAGCAGAGCAAAGAAAAATATTTATTTGATCTTACTCATTAAAAATGGCCTACATAGCTTCACCAAATGCAGTGGAGGGAATACATTAAAGTAGGATGGAGTTAGAACATAGAATTAGAACATGGGAATCAAGATGATGATTTCATGATTGAGCATGCAGAATGCTGAACTCAAAGGACTTTCCTGGTACATATTGGGTTTTTATTTACTATAATTACACCTGAACTATGTGATGCTCATTCACCAACTATTCGCCCCATCTTTTTGCATTTCACTATCTATTCAGATAATATTTAGTAGTTGAGTGACATACAGTTACCATCAAGTATCAAATAAGCCCTGAGCATTTACCTTTGTTATTAGAAGAAAATATACTTTGGAGAAAAGTATATAAGTTTGATTTCTTATTATTGCAATAAGAATTTATTTTCCCAGGCTGGGAAGGTGGCTCAGTGGTAGAGCGCTTGCCTTGCATGCATGAGGCCCTGGGTTCAATTCCTCAGTACCACATAAGCAAAAATAAAAAAGCCAAAAGTGGTGCTGTGGCTCAAGTGGTAGAGTGCTAGCCTTGAGCTGAAGAGCTGAGAGACAGCGCCCAGGCCCAGAGTTCAGGCCCACGACCGGACCACCCCCCAAAAAAAAAATATTTTCCTTACTAATGCACATTTACTGAAAATTCATAGTATTTTCATGGATAATATAGATACTTTGGGTGAACAAATTGTACAATGTCTTTCATAAAAAATGAAAGGGCTGGGGATGTAAGTTACTAGTAGAGGTCTTCATTGTTATCAACTAGGCCCTAGGTTTAAATTATAGCACCAAAGGAAAAAGGTAGAATGGAAGGACGGAAGGACGGAAGGAATGATGGAAGGAAGGAAGGAAGGAAGGAAGGAAGGGAAGACCTTATTATTATCTACTCTATGCTATAAATAAGTTTTATTGGAAATATAGATCTATATTCTCTTGGCAAGGTTTAGAAGATGATATTGGACTCATATTAACATAGAATATAAACAGAATGAAATATGCAATCATTTGAAGGACTAAAACAAAAAAAAAACAGCAAGTGTGATTGGACATAGATTTTGTAACAGTTTTTAGTAGATTTAATTAAATGATGATCAATCTCTAAACATTCTGTCATGAAAATAAGCCTGACCAGGTCACTTAGAATACAGAAGAAGGAAAGATAATTAATATAGCAGGCAGGAAACAAGGATCTTCTCAGGCTTATTTTTCTTGGGTTAACTGCTGAAATGTTTAATCTTGGAAAGCTCCAGCTTGCCTCTTTAATCATTTGTTATAGAAAATGATGCATAATATACACCCTAGACTGCTGGAATCCCATGAACACCCTAAATAGGAGCTGAGAAAGAATCAATAGGCAGGAAAAAAAATGGACAAGTTAAATAGGGAAAGTGCCAACACTTTTACTAGGGTATCAGGAAAATAACACACTTGACAAGTCACAAATGAAAGGAAGATGACTCCAAAATAATCCTCTAAATTCTGAATTAAAAGTGTTTATAAAAGTAACATATTTCCTATAGCTAAGTAAAGGGCAGGGCAAAGCATCAACAGAAGTTCAGATGAATGAAAAAATGTGATCATATATGAATAGATTTCAATGACTATAGGCTGTAAATCATAATTTAATAAAATGTATTTGTGAAAATTATTTCCATGGGTTTACTTTTACTTTGCAAATTTAACTAATCTGCTTAGGCCTGTGTGTTTGTATTTTTTATTTCCAGACCCAGAAGTTCAATCCTTAATTCACAGAGTTGGGGCACCTAGAAAGAAGGTCTTTGAAAATGATAGGATTTAGATAAAATTAACATGCCCTGAGGAGCCTTGAAAGAAGTAGACCACACTGCCTTCTCTTTTATCTCTTTTAATCTCATACCAAACAAAGGCCAGGTTGAGATGTAATGGAAGTGCTTGTTGACTCACCAGACAGATGGCTCCTTGGCTGTAACCAGACACTGACTGCAAACGTGACACAAAAAAGCTACAGGAAAATCATATATTTTTCTCTATATCGGTTGTCTTCTAGGATTTTTTTTAAAAAGGAGCACATATTGTGACCATCTTGTCAATACACACTTCACTTTACATTTTAAAACTCTATTTATGAGGGACAACTGGGCGCTGTCCCTCAGCTCTTAAGCTCAAGGCTAGTGTGCTTACTTCTTTTTACTTATGTGGTGCTGAGGAATCGAACCCAGGGCCTCAGGCATGCAAGGCAAGAGCTCTACCACTGAGCCATGATGTGAAGGGTAAACAAAGGAGGAGGCTGCAATGCTTGATAAGAAATGTACACATTATCCTGCCCATGTAATTGTAACCCCTCTGTACAGTATGTTCACAAAAAAAAATAAAATAAAATAAAATGAAAAAAAAAACCTCTATTTAATAGTCGTAATTCTCTACCTCCACATCATGCAATGATTGCATTGACATTGATTAAAATAGTCTATCATGTTACTCATGAATACATGTTGTGGCTGGGAAGTTTGAAATAGGGCTAGTGATTCTGCAGAGCTGAATGTTAAATGATATCCTAGACCACTTATATAAAGTAAACATAAACGGTGTTCAATGCTACTGAAAAAAAAAGAAATGTGGCTCATAGAAACTTTCCTTAAATGCCATAATTTTAATGTTTTTTTAATCTCCTTATTTTCTGCATTAACACAGATGTTTCCTTCTACCTTTTTATTCCTTAAGATTTTATGTTGGAGGCTGAGAAGATGGCTCAGTGGTAGAGCACTTGCCTTGCATGCTTGAGGCCCTGGGTTCGATTCCTCAGCACCACATAAGCAAAAAGAAAAAAAGCCAGAAGTGGTGCTGTGGCTCAAGTGGTAGAGTGCTAGCCTTGAGCTGAAGAGCTGAGGGACAGCGCCCAGGCCCAGAGTTCAGGCCTCAAGACCAGAGCCCCTCAAAAAAGATTTTATGTTTGGCCAAGATTTTGTATTTGCATCCTATTATTTGTGAATTGGAATTTTGATGGCTAAATGACAATTCTTATTTTTTTTCAGAACATTTCATGTCATCGAATGAGCCAAACTTCCAATACCATTCTTAATTTTTGAAATTCCTTTGCTCTTATTAAGGTATCCTTCTGCATAAATAGAGTGTTTATTCTAAAATTTCTTTAATCAACTTGCTTTCACTGTTTCTGGATGTGATGTCTTTTTTTTTCTGGCCTAAAACTGAAATATAAATTCCTCTACAGAGTCTTTCAAGGTAATTTCTCATTCTCTCTCTTTCTCTCTCTCTCTCTCTCTCTCTCTCTCTCTCTCTCTCTCTCTCTCTCTCTCTCTCTCTCTCTCTCTCTCTCTCTCTCTCTCTCTCTCTCTCTCTAATTGTGAAGGTGATATACCAAGGGGTTACATTTACATAGGTAAGATAATAATTACATGTCTTGTCAAACTTGCTATACCTTCCTTCATTGTTCTCTTACTTTCCCTCTCCCCAACCCCCCCCTTGCCCCCGCCCAGTTGTGCAGGTCATTTCCAATATAGTGACGTGTACATCACTTTTGCATTGGATACACCCTTGTCCTTTGTCTCATCATTTCACTGTTCCCCTTCCCTTCTTTAATTAAAAAATTGTATATACAATACCAGGGTACCAAAATCAAATATAATGACAGCAGGGAATAAACCATAGGTCGCATACTACATTAAAAACAACAACAAAGATAAATCTCTTCTGTCCATGTATTGATCCTGAACCAGAATCAATCAAAATGGATCAACAATCTTGAAGTCAAAGGAGCACCCTGAAAACATTACAGGAAGGAACAGGAGAAACTGTAGGGCTACTTGTCAAGCCAATATTGTTCTGAATAAAGACCTAGAAACTAAAAAGTCAAAGAAAGGTTGGACAAGTGAAACTGCATGAAACTGCAGAGTTTCTGCATTGCAAAGGACAAAGCTAGTAAGATCAATAGAAAGCCCACAGATTGGGAGAAGATCTTCACTAGCCACACAACAGACAACTTAGAAGTGAAAAAATTAAATCCCCTAAAACAAATCCTTAAAGAAACAACTCCCCATTAACAAGTGGGCTAACATCTTAAAGAGAGACTTCTCTGAAGAGGAAATAAGAATGGCCAATAGACACATGAAGAAATGCTCAACCTCTCTAGCCATAAAAGAAATGCAGATCAAAACAACATTGAGATTCCACTTCACCCCAGTTAGAATGCCTATAATCAAGAAATCTAGTAACAACAGATGCTGGAGGGGATGTGGACAGAACCGAACCCTACTGCATTGTTAGTAGGGGTATAAACTTGTTCAGCCACTCTGGAAAGCAGTATGGAGGTTACTCAAAAGACTCCATATAGAGCTTCCCTATGACCCAGCAATCCCACTTTGGGGCATTTACCTGAATGATCACAAACAAGGCCATACTAAAGCTACCAGCACAACTATGCTTATTACAGCATTATTTACCATAACTAAGATATGGAACCAACCCAGATGCCCTTCAGCAAATAGGTGGATTAAGACAATATGATATACCCACATGCATAATGAAATTCTATGACACCACTCTCTTTGTTAGGAAATGGTATAACTTGGAAAGACTGATTTATCTTTTCATATTTCAGAATTATTTCAAGGTCATTTTCATTCCATATTTCTTTCAAGGTCATTTTTCATTTCATATTGCAGAAAGGCTCCAGGAATCATGTACCTAGTGTATTTAAATTAAATACAATGATGATTTGGAGACCTGTAAGCTGCTTTACAAAAAGACAAATGTTAAAAATTAGAGGTTAAAAGCTTATTTTCATATTTATCTGAGCTTTACTTAACATATAAAATTATCTGATATGTTAAAAAGAAGACATTGAGATTACAGGAAATCTCAGTGCACCTCCTTATAATCTTTTCAAAAATTTACTTACAAATGAACCAAGTAATTCACAGAGGAATATTCTTTCACTTTAAGATTTCCTAACAAATGGGGCAGTGTCATTCTTTCTGATAAAGAACAAAGCATACAATTTTGCCAGAAAATAAACTCTGGGGTAAAATTAGGTCTTGAAAATAAGTAAAGGACAGGAGACCTTGAAAATATTGCTAATGCTCTAAAATGCAAGGATTATATTCAAAGTATCTTGAAACTGAAAAAAAGACCACATGTATGATCCCGTTGTCCATTTGAGAAAGTATATTTCATAAGAAATAAGACCTAAACATCTTTGTATTAATGAATGCACACAAATAGTTTTTTTGCTCTCAAGTCCACATTACTACTTTGAGTTACTTTTTGGAGGGTGAAAATGGACTGGGCTCTAATGTGGTAGAATGAAATAACTCTGTTGAGTTATAGTGGGAGAAGAGGTACCAAGTTTTATAGTAGCCCTATTTAGTGCCATATAGGACCAACTGGCCTTCCTCCACATTGTCCTTCATTTCCTGTCTTATCACTTTAGACTTGTTTGTTTGTTTTCTTCCTCTGGTATCAGAGTTTGACCTCAAACTAGCTCTGCTTGCTTATCTGGCACTCTACCATTTGAGCCATGCCTCCAATCTGATCTTGTGCCAGTTAAATGGAGATAGAGTCTCATTGAAATTTTTGCTTGGACTGAGTATTGAATGAAGATCATTCTGGTCTCAGTGTTTCAGTAGCTAAGATTACAACAGTGACCTCATTTCCAGGTCATGAGTAAATTAAATACAGCTTGTCATTTATGTATAATAACATGTTAAAACATAGAGAGACAAATTACACACACACACAGATACATGTGTGTTTGTGTGGTTTTGCATTTATAAAAACTTTTTGTTAGACAAGAACACTATGAATACATCAGAGATACTGAGACCTAGATTCAGAACCAGAATACCATACATTTCATTCTATTGGTTAGAATAAATTATGAATTGAAGTCACAAAACATTACTGGAGAATATGTCATATTTCAATAACAGAATCCACAAAATCATATAAAAGGTATCAAATTCAAGAAAAGGAAAAAACATCTAGCTGGATCTTCTCAATATATTTAGGAGAAGAACTCTAATGATTCTAGAAGTACATAAATATGTACTGATAGTGATAATGGAATCTATTTACTTATCATGAAAATGTATGCATACATATGTGTTATGTAACACTGGGAAAAGTTAAGATTTGTAGAAATGGGCTAAGTCATCATCCATATGCTGAGAGATTGTTATAAAAATACTATTTAGATGAATCCAGATAAATACAGTAGAAATTTAAAAGTAAATAGAGAAAAAAAATTAATGCTCTAAAATAAAGACTGTAGGCAAGAGAGTGATGCCTGGTTTATATTTAACATCTTTATTCGTTACTGAATTTTTTGTATAGGTTATATATACAGATTGCTTTTTGTGCTAAATAAGCTGTTTTCTTTTTAAAGAACTGAGATAGGAGGAGTATAACACATGTGATGACTATGAATTTCTGTCCTAAATGGTAGGGAAGAAATAGAAGCATGGTTTGAGGGGAGTAGGGTCAAGAGAACACTTGTTTTCAGCTGAGAAATACTTTCCAACTCCCAAAGTGACATATTCATGAGAATTCACATGCCTTGTCTGATCTTCCTCATTACATTTCACTTAGCCTGTGTGACAAGACACGGAACATTTTTATAGACATTCATAAGGGACATGTTGTGTAATTTTCCTTCTCATTGCTCTTGACATTCTATTCATCTATTCCTAGTGTGGACAAAAATGAAATGAGTGCCCTGTTTGCCACATTGATGGATTCCTATGGTATTCAAAAAAGAATCAAGCAGCTAGCAATTGGAATAGAGTATATTAGCTTCTCAGTGCAATATGCCTTTTAAATTCCTTCTGACTTTCTAAGGGTTTCTCTTTTCAGAATATCATCTGGTGACAGTTTTACATGAGTAGAGTCTCTCTTTCCTCTATTGTAAGTGCTCTTAGAAATTGAACCCACATACACATGACCACATAAATATATTAATTGAAATAATCTCCACAATATGGAAACAAGACTTTGTGAGTGTGTGTGCTTGTGAGTTTGTGTGTGTGTGTGTGTGTGGTTGTTTTCTTTTTCTTCCCCCCCTTTGTAGTTATTTCTTTTGTCTTTTGTTTGTTTTTGTTGTTGTTCTCCTCTAATTTATTCCCTGAAGTCACTGTTTGTGATTTTGCTATACTCTGTCTAGTATATAAGTGTTATAATTTGTGGAGGGGCAACAATGAGACGTACAAGTCGTATGTCGAAAACGAACTTTACAACTTTGGTGGGGGGGAGGATGGGATGGGAAGGGATGTGAAGGGGAAACAAAGGAGGAGGCAGCAATGCTTGATAAGAAATGTACTCATTATCTTGCCTTGTAATTGTAGCCCCTCTGTACAGTATTTTCACAATAAAAAAAAGAAAAAAATAAGTTTATCTAACTTGTGGAAAAGGGGGGAACAACAGAAACAGAGGGGCAAAAGATGAATCAAAACAACAGCAATACTCACTAAACACTATTCTGGAAATGAACTTTACAATATGGGGGGAAAGGAGTTGGGAGGGGGAGGGAAAAGGGAGGAAAGCGGGATAGGGATTAACAATGCTCAAAAAGCAATGCACTCATTACCTTACTTACGCAACCCCTCTATATATCACCTTTACAACTATAAAAAAAAAAAAGAGGGCTGGGAATGTGGCTTAGTGGTAGAATGTTTGCCTAGCATGCATGTAGCTCTGGGTTCGAATCCTCAGTATCACATAAACAGATAAAGCTGGAAATGGTGGTGTGGCAAAGAGATAGAGCACTAGTCTTGAGCATAGAGAGGCTTGGAGACATTGCCCAGGCCCTAAGTTCAAGCAAAAAAAAAAAGAAAGAAAGAGAGAGAGAGAGAGAGAGAGAGAGAGAGAGAGAGAGAGAGAGAGAGAGAGAGAGAGAGAGAGAGAGAGAGAGAGAGAGAGAGAGAGAGAGAGAGAGAGAGAGAAAGCAAGAGAGAAAGGAGAGAAATAGAGGAAGGAAGGAAGGAAGGAAGGAAGGAAGGAAGGAAGGAAGGAAGGAAGGAAGGAAGGAAGGAAGGAAGGAAGGAGGGAAAGAAGGAAAATGAATCAAACTTACACCCTCATCCAAGCATAGTTGAACTTATGCAGCATGCATTCTTTGTGTTTCTTTGGTCTGATTTTCAGACAGGTTGTTAAGCTTCTGCCCAGGCTGTTCTTGGAGCATGACCGTAAGTTAGATCTGTAGGCCAAGAATCCCTTCTAATTTCAAACATCACCATCAAAACTCTTAATAAATGGTGGGGGCAGAAAAATAGAAAAACAAGAAGTGTCAATTGGCAAAGAAAACTACCCCTTGAGGAAATGTACTTGGCAGTCCAAATGTGAAGTTTTGGGAGAGATTGCCAATAAATGCTTCATACTTATTCAAAACATATTTTAATATTAATATACCAGAATACTATGTGGGGATGGACATTTACAGTTGAAAAACTATTATATAACCACCACCTGCCAGTTACACTGTTCTTCATAAAGGACTCCATCTGGCAATGGATTTCCTGTTATGTCTCGCAACCTGAGCCAACCAATAATTGGTGTCAGATAATATTCACCAGGGCATTGGAGCTTTCTTGCTTAGGACTGTTCCCATTGTGCAGTACACTCAAACTTTCTGTTAGTTTACCACATTTGTGATTCCTTCATTACTCATGCTATTTCATATAATACTTTGTTCCAGATGCCAAGAACCTGGCATGCACCAAATTGGGACCATTTTCCAATAACAATAATTGAGGACTAATCTGTTCACTGTAGAGTTACCTGACTTAGATATTTACCTAATCTTAAAATAGTCAAAGGTACTTGGTGTAGGTAATTAGGGGAAATTATAAGTGATATTCCTTTATTTGTGAAGAAAACAGGTTCTAAGAAAACAAAAATGAATTCATTCATGTTACTAGATCTTCATTTCTTCAAAAATAATCCTACTTTTATATGTGAAATTTATTAAGACGTTGAGTAAGGACCAAATATTAATTTGAAGCTATGCTGTATGCAGAGGTTTATTTTTGTTTATTGAGGATTTTTTCTTTTTGTACTCATACTTCTTTCTATAATCACAATGTAAGGGCTTTAACTTTTAGGATTTAACACATTTTGCAAGAATAAAATTTGTACAATCTTCCAAATTAAGAGTTTGATTTTCTAAAATTATCACTTTGATGGTCAAAGCATCCTAAGATACAGCAAACATCTGAGTTTGAAATTCTGTTCAGGTGGTAGTAGAATATACTTCTTACAATCTGCCACAGCTTTGTAGAAAGACAGCTAAATTAATTGAAGTACATGAAAGCAAGAGAGAAACAGCAGCTCTGTGCTTCAATTCAATGGAATTTAGTTCATATACTCATTGTAAGAAACATAATATAGCCAGATACAAAGAACTAACAATAAGTTATATACTCAAATCCACTTGCATAGGTTTCCTTTTAAATACCATGGAAACATTATTTGCTAGTTTTTGAGCTAAAAAGTTCTCTTCTTATGACAGTATATTCAAAATCTCCCCCATGCATTATGTCTCAGATATAATTTGCTGTAGCCTAAAGTTATTTGTAATACCTGGAGATATAATAATGGTGGTGGCATCAGTCAGTTTAATTTTGCAAATTGTAGCACAGTTATTTTGCTGTTCAAGGGCACAGTGCCTGTATATCTGATTCTATTTTGTTGATTTTGTAATTAAATGAACAAAAAGGTGAAAGGAAATCACATTTAAAAAGAAAAGTGATATAGAAAATGATCAGGGAATTTCAATGAAATGGCATTAGTGAACACTGATTAAAAATTTATGTTTTACTTAGTGCAAAAGAAATATGGATATCATATCATGTTAAAGAATTCTCAGAGACTAGGAAGGTGGCTCAGTGGTAGAGAGCTTGCCTTGCATGCCTGAGGCCCTGGGTTCGATTCCTCAGCACCACATGAGCAAAAAGAAAAAAAAAAGCCGAAGTGGCGCTGTGGCTCAAGTGGTAGAGCGCTAGCCTTGAGCTGAAGAGCTGAGGGACAGCGCCCAGGCCTAGAGTTCAGGCCCCACGACTGGACCAAAAAAAAAAAAAAAAAAAAAAAAAAGAATTCACAAGTACAGATATAAGTAAAATTAATTAAGCCTGTGTCCAATGATTATGAAATTTTATGTTTTAGAAAGGAAATGTTCACTGATTTTTACTTTTGCTAACTATATATTTCTTTGCAGAAATCGTAATTGTTCTTAAATTTGAGTATGTGAATCTTCATATACAAAAAGATAAATTGCTTTTTTCAAACACATTACCTTCAAATAACTTTTTCTGTAATGAGTTTTATTAATAGTAAAGGTGATGTACAGAAGGATTACAATTACATAAGTAAGGAGATGAGTACAATTCTTACGGAACATTGCCACCCTCTCCCTAGTTTTCTCTCACTTTCCCTCATCTCTGACTGCCCTTCCCCACAAGTTGTAAAGTTCATTTCTAATATAGTGAATTGTGAGTATCACTATTGCTTTGGTTCACCCTTTGTCCTTTGTCCCATCACTTCTGTGATTCCCCATCCCATCCCCAAATCAGATAATCTTATATACAAAAAAAAGGGTACTGGAACCAAAATCAGTGACAAAAGGAGGTAAACCAAACAGAGGGAAAAAAAGATAGGAAATAAATAACTGCATAAAGATCATATATATATATATATGTATATATATATGAATGCTATGTTTCCATCAGAAAGAATGACATTGCTCCATTCATAAAGAAATGGAAAGACTTTGGGAAAAATCATATTAAATGAAGTAAGACACACCTTAGAAACATAAGCTCCATGATTTATTTTTAATATTAGTATATGTCTAGGATAGTTCTAGCAGAGGATCACAATACCTCAATAGCTATGTACATATGACTTTATAAAATGATGCTAGTCAAAATGAACTACAAGATAAGGAAGCATGAAATTTATCTTTTTCCTTTAGTGTTCTGTAATCTCTTACTCAAAGAGTGGAAATATTATTTTCTTTGGTACTCTATCTCCTTTTTTGTAACTATGAACATATACAATCCAATAATTATTTAGCTTAATTGGTTCCCTATGTCCACTTACATGCAACATGTTAGCTTTCTTTGAGTTACTGTCAGTACTCAGAATAAATATAACTAAATCTTGAGAGTTATTACTTTAAACTCCAATTCACTATGAGTTTCTCTTGAATATGGCTCACAAATCCTCATCTAGCCCATGCTTGAAATTTTGCCACATCATGAACTCTTCACTTTATGAATCAGATCATTACGTTAATGAAGAACTCTAACATTGGAAAGATCCTCCTTAATTGAGCTGAAAACGGCCTCCTCTTGATTTTCATGGTCCTAATTCTGCCTTATGAAGCAGTTCTTTCTTCCTACTGTCAGCTTTTCTTATTTAAACCTATCATTGGCCTCTTTTGCTTTCCATAACTGAGATTATACATTCCCTATGTATGTATTTAAGGTAAAAATAATTCCAACAGGGCATGATGAGTTCAAGACCAGCCTCGATTATGCAATCTAAGATCAGCCCTACCTGTTTAGCAAAGTGTTGTCTCAAAGAAACCATAAACAAACTGCAAAGACAAACAGTAAAATAATCATTCCAAATCTGGATCCTGTCTAGATAGTCCAGAGGTGACATGAAAAAAGGATGGCTACCAATCAAAGAGCTTAAGCTTTGCCCTGAACATCTGAAACAATTGTGAACCAATCAAAGAGCTTAAGCTTTGCCCTGAACATCTGAAACAATTGTGAAACACAGAGATCAGAAGAGGAGAAAGAGCATGAGTGAAACACAGTTCTCTATAACACTGAAAACGAGCTGTTAGTGTCAAGGATATCATGGAGAATGTTCTAGAAAAGTAAGGTTCTTACATGGAAATTGAGAAAGATCATGTAATTGCCTGTGCTACTCCTTTGATTAGTTAAGCAGATTCTTATGAACCAGCTCAGTACTAAGCTAAGTACTTTCCCATCACTAGGCCAGGCAGGGCTCAAGGCTATCTTTCTACAGTTTCATTTCCCTTTGGTTAAACAATTATTTTAGCTTTGTTCAAATAAAATGATAATTTTTAGATGATCAGAAAAAGTATTTTTTCATTGATTTTGACCTATTAACTAATAATTCTGCCCTAATAAACCAAGTTTTTGAAGAATATAGAACTCTGATATTTATAACACTTTTATTTTACATATACAAGTTTATAATAATTACAATGATTTAACTTGAACTTAATTTTTAATATTCATTATTTAAATTTTATTAACTTTTCAATTTGATTATTTTCATTGTTTAATGTAATTGTTTTGATATTTATTCTTTCCTATACCCATTCTATTTCTTCTCTATTTTGGGGAAAAATTCTAATGTTTCTCTGAAACATCAAGCTTCTTTCTCACTACTTCTTGTCACTGAATTCTTCAGATGACAAGAATGCACTTCTTCCATACTCAAAGCTTGAAAATAAATTGAATCCCTTATGGCAAGATTCAAGACTCGGGATATTTGAGATTTTTGTGCTTGTGTATTTTGAAGCATTTCCCCATCAATCGTTACTCAATGGATATAAAGAAACAAAGAGAAATTTGCTAGAATTTATCTGACATTCTCAGATTAAAAACTGGATAATTTAAAATAACTAATTTCCAAGAAGTACAAGTAAATTGATTAGCTAATGTGAGACTCTATCTCTAAAATAATGAGAAGAAGACTAGTGGATGTGTGACTCAATGTTGGTGCACCATTCAAACAAGCAAGGCAAGCAAAAAAATAAAACAAAGAAAGGAGGAAGGAAGGAAAGAAAGAAGGAAGGAAGGAAAGAAGGAAGGAAGGAAGAAAGAAGGAAAGAAGGAAGGTAAGAAGTATAACATATCTTTATGGATTACAGAAAATTGAATAGTAAGATCAAAGATACCCAATAGGACCCCTAACTCAGCTGCTTACAGCAATGTTATACCAAAGTCTCAGAAAAATCAATCATGAAACATGTGTTTTGCCTAGGGGAGTCCTTGAGTTCCTTTTCATGATAAAGGTCAATATGTCTGCTTCCTGTTAGTTTTTGGAAGACTAAATGCTTCGATTCACTGCCAAATGGCTATGAGTCACCTTACACAAGGCCTCATAGAGGGATGTGGTCATAGTGAATCTTGCACAACTGAGATCTTTACTGATTTTCCAAGGCTAATAAACTCACCCAGTAGAAACTTCCAGTGACTGTGTCTCCCAAATATCAAACACATCCCAGAGCCTAGTGAAGGCTCTAGAACAGTCTTTCTGCATACCTAACTTTTTCATTTATCATTTACTGTATTTCTCATTAGACATATTGAGTATAATACAAATCAATGATTTTATGCAGATTTCCTAGAGA
Organism: Dipodomys merriami; assembly: GCF_024711535.1. Taxonomy (NCBI): domain Eukaryota; kingdom Metazoa; phylum Chordata; class Mammalia; order Rodentia; family Heteromyidae; genus Dipodomys; species Dipodomys merriami. Next base: position 14,709,532 of record NW_027204715.1, on the reverse strand, counting down.
TTGTTGTGCAGAAATATTTAAAATTTCGATATCCTCTCTCTCTTTCTCTCTCTCTCTCTCTCTCTCTCTCTCTCTCTCTCTCTCTCTCTCTCTCTCTCTCTCTCTCTCTCTGTCTCTGTCTCTTCCTCTTAGTATCTTTCCTGGAATTTAACACTCATCTTTGTTTGATTTAAAACAAAAATCAAACAAAAACCTATTCAATTCTATCTTTCTTATTTCATTTCTATTGCACTAGTAACAACAAAATCAGTATATAATCAAGTTCAGGTTAAATGATTTTACCTTTATAGGTAAATGTAAATTAAATACTCTAATCAAATAAAATGAAATTGCAAAATAATAAAAAAGAACTATTTAACAAATCATGTATCCTCCACATATAAAATGCAGAATATGGTTTGTTCTTTGTATCATACCATATATAAAAACTAAGAAAATGTTTGTAGATCTCAGTGAAAGTAGCTAAAAATACCTGAAATACAAAACATCTTAGCATAAAACACAAATAAGAAATCTTCTTAGAAAAAAATCTACTTTTAAGACCAAATCACCTGTAGAAAAAAAGTGAGAAAATAAATCGAATTTTTATCAAATAACTTTGTTCATAAGAAAGTTATGTTATGATACATAGATACTACATTTATGTATATTTTTCTAAGAAAAAATATCAAATACAACCTGTATTGATACAAAAGTATCAATACCAATTGTGCAAATAGATTTGCAAAATGTACCAGAATGCTATTCTTTTCATCTTTTGATTTGAATTGTAGGATTTTTTTCAAAAAGTGTAAAACAATAATTTATTACTTTTAAATGATTCCATAAATATCACAAGCTGTTTTTATTAAAAAAGAAGAGAGTACTATCAAAAATGGCAAATTCAGACTCACAGAAAATATATTAGTAATAGATAAATCTTTAGATTTTAGAAGGTAGGGGAAATTGGTAATGATTGCTGATTCTCTCTCTCTCTCTCTCTCTCTCTCTCTCTCTCTCTCTCTCTCTCTCTCTCTCTCTCTCTCTCTCTCTCTCTCTCTCTCTCTCTCTCTCTCTCTCTCTCTCTCTCTCTCTCTCTCTCTGGTAGACATAGGGCTTGAACTCTGGGCCTGGGCACTATCCCTGAGCTCTTCAGCTCAAGGCTTGCACTCTACCACTTGAGCCACAGCACCACTTCTGGCTTTTTCTGTGTATGTTGTACTGCGGAATCAAACTCAGGGCTTCATGCATCCTAGGCAAGCACTCTACCACTAGGCCACATTCCCAGTCCCATGACTGCTAATTCTTATGAATGTTTTAAAAAGCTATATAATTAAGAAGTTGTACCCAAAAGTTACAATTCTGTAAATCAGGCTATGAGTACAATTGATCTTGATCAATAAAATCTCTTTGGTCACTTTCGGCCAGATTCACTCTCCATGAGTCTATGTGGACTGAAAATAATAGACTAAAATTGTTTACAGTTCCATAAATATAAAATGTATAATTACACATGTTAAACCAAATTAATAATTGTGAATTATATTTCCATAAATGTATTTTTACTTCATAAGGTAACTTTGGCTTAGCAAGTTATAAAGAATACTTATCATTTAATTAACTGTTAGAAAAATGCATAGCACAAACATAATTATAAGCATTTATACTTACCAAATACTTATGAACCTAATAGTGATTCAATTTTCAAATTACTTTGGAGGTACATTTTGTAAATAATTGTGAGATATTTTTTTTTGACAATTAAAAAAGAAGAAGAATCCTGGGCTACTCCCAAAATATCAAATTTACTTTTATTGCTTAAGCTTTATATTCTGGTAAGGATAGTAGATTATAGGTGTATAGACTGAAATGATCATTACAAAATCAAATTCAGTCTGTGATGTACTGTATTCATATAAAAACCTGAATTGTTTTCAGTTTTGTCCCAAAATATTCTTTGGTTTAAATATGCCCCATATTTCACATTTCTTTTAGGCATGAGACACGTCACAGTCATCTTTTCTTCTCTTCCCTTCTTTCTGTGTGGACTACAGGAAGACCTTCCACAGCTTTTTATTCATTATAAACCTTAGAAGCCAGGAAACACTCTCAATAGGCTATCACCTGTCTTTCTTTTGAACACAGGATTAACCAAGAGCCAGGGGATTTCTGCATCTCACAAGTCACATGGCCAGAGGAAGAGGACTCAGCCGGATCAAAACCAAGTTAGCAGATGCTACTTATCATAACAGAAGGTATGGGTGAAAATTCCTCCAGGAAACACTAACAAGATTGTCTGAGAGTGATAATAAGCTTAAAAAAATAGCATGTGTATTTATGTCTCCCACAGCCACTTCTTCTCACTAGGAATGCTCTATGAAAAAAGCACTGAAAGCAGCAATGGAGGACTAAGGGTTGAAATGCAATTCTAGGGTATATATGCTCTTTAGATACCTCCCCAAGATAATCTTCAGTGTATCTTCTTCACCATAATATTGTTGAAAATAAGAAGGAAGTATATCTTATAATTTATTAAGATGTTGAGAATTATATAAAGAGATTTAAATATTGCTTGTCAAGTTTTTCCATTTTAGTATTAATGTTGTTGTTTAAGTAACTGAGTTTGAACTTGGGGTCTCACATTTGCTGAGCAGGTAACTCTTTTCTTTTTCCTTCGTATCTGGATGTCTGTGTGGTTTTCTGGAAGGGTCTAATATACCCTAACAATGATTCATGCTTTCAGTCTGCGTTTTTACTGGTTGCTTAGAAATGGAGTTTCACACACTGTTCTTCCCAGCATGGCTTGGAACCATGATTCTCCAGATCTTGGCACCCTAAGCAGGTAGAGGCTATACTGAGAAACATAGGTGTTCAGCTTCTTTTGAAACAATTTTAAGGGATTTTATTTTGCTTGTATACAGGCATTAAAATCCGTTATCACTTTCCTTTAACCCTCATTAATCACACTGGATTTTTATGCTCAGATAGTCGCAAGTTTATACTCCATTTTTTGGAGACCTACATTATGTTTATGAGAGAAAACACATATAATGTCTTTTTCAGTCTGACTTACAATGTTTTACATGATGCACTTCATCCAGTTGTATTCATTTATTTTTTGCAGCACATATAATTACATTGCTGTTAATGGCTGAACAAGACACCATTATGAGCACATAGCACATTTTCTTTTCCGTTCATTAGTTGATGGTCACCTCCTTGGAATCCACATAATGCTTACATACACATGTGCACATACACATGTGTGTGCAGGAATCTTTATGGTGCATTGACTTATATTCCTACAGGTCCATGCCAGGAATGGTACAGTAGGCTTATGTGATCATTCTATTGTTAAATTCCTGAGATGTCTCTGTAAGGATTTCCATAGTGGGTATATTAATTTAATGTAGCCTTAATCTCCTGCATCATCCCCAGCATTTGTTTTTGTATACTTCCTTGATGATAGTCATTCTGGCTGAGATGAGATAGACTTTCAATCTTGTTTTTATTTGCATTTCCTTTATTGCTAAGGATATTAAAAATATCTTCATGAATTTATTGAATAGTCATATTTCTTTGGAAAATTATGTTTAATACATTTTATGATTTATCAATCACATTTAAGGTTATTATTATTATTATTTAAGTAGTTGTATAAAGCAGGTATCATTCACCAAAGCAGTTGGTGAATATACTACACCTTGGTCAATGTCACCCCTTTCAACATTCTCACTCATGGCTCCTAACACACCCCTTCCTTTACTTATCTTAATTTTAGGTTAAGTAACACATTATTTTGCAATTTACCAAAGCAGATCATGTGAACAACACATCTTGATATGTCGCTGCTACCACATATTCACCTGTCTTTGACCCGACACTTCCTTTATATTTCTCAATTCTGTGGTATTTAGAGTGAATCATTGCCTTCATTCTCTCTCCTTCCACCTTCATTATTCTACCCTGTTCCCCTTGGCAACACCCTCCTCTTTTATAAGTTCCCATTTACTGGTACACATTTTGTTGTGCTTTGATTGAGTCTTCTTAAAAATCAATACTATTAGCACTTTGCATATAGTCTTTAACATTTCAGTTAATTCATTTATAACCTTGTAATCCCTTGCTTGCCACCAAGTGTGTTGACTTATAGATTCATAGAGACATGATAGCTACCAAAAGTATGAGGAAAACCATGCCACCTATATTGCTCTGGATCTGGCTTACTTCACTTAATATAATTTTCCCAAGTCTTTCCATTTCCTGAAAAATGTTTTCTACCATTCTGTAAGTTTCTCTTGGTTCAGTTATTTCCTTTGTCATGTAGAAGCTTTTCAATTTGATGAAAATCCTATTTTTGATTATTGTTCTTATTCCTTGAGCACCTGCAACTCCATTCAGAAAGTCATTGCTACACTACATATTCAAGATTTATCTATGACAAAACTCAAAAGTCAGGTGCTAATATATATATGTGGAGCTATGTTGGTTTTCCTATTGTAATAATTTGTTTCTGAATGTGTAAATTCTACAGCTTATTTTTGAATTTTTATATAGAACTTACTGTTCTTCACATTATGATTCAATATTATGAGAAGATAAATAATGGATAAATATATAATAATTATATCCTATTTATATACAAAATGAGGTCATGTTGATTCTAAAAAGGTTCATTATTAAAAATTTTCAGGTAACTCTATTAACCTCAAGCTCATTTTGTTTTAGATTTTAGTCAGGGACTGTAAAAACAGAAAATTTATGGCAGCAAAAACACATACAGTATTTAATCCACATACAGCATTTAAATATGCAGAGTTATTCTTACCATTCTTGTACTTGCAGTGTAGCTACTACCAGAGTTTCCAGGATTAAGATATATTTGATTATGGCTCACTTTGTAAGGTTGTGTGTAAGCACATGTACAGAACTCACATAATTCTTGGAGTTACACATACTATGTTCAGAAGCAGAACAGAAAGGAAGGAGGAAGCAACAGCAACAAAGGCTATCAGTCCCTTTTTAATTTGATGAGTAAATTCCAACCAGTATTAACTCAGCACAATACATTGACTACATCTAGAGTATCCTCACATCAATGGTTCCATAAAATAGCAGAATGAGAAGTGATCAGACTGTTGATATTGATGTCACCTCAACATGCTATTCACACATGAGGCTTGTACACACAGTCAGCCAACTATAATGAGGGGTCTGTAAGCAAGTAAGAGCAAAGATTAAATATTGGTTGCAAGGACAAATATAGTGTAAGACACTAAAAACCTATTCAAATTACATTGTCACCCAAACATTGATATGGGTAGCCACTTGATATGGGCAGAATGCAAATTGAACAACAAATAACAGTACTGAATCGGGTCTTGGATATTTTCCTGACCTAACAGGAGTTGAAGTTTTCTTTTCTATGCCTGAAATTTCAACTAACCCAATTCTTAAACCTTATGAAAAACTTTATCAGGGGAGTTTAGAATAAACAAATAACCATGAGACTACCCATCATAACAGGAAAAGAATATTTTTTAGGAAACAAATATCATTTTACTTTAAAAAATGCTGGAATTTTTCCCTGAGACTCTTGAAAGAAAACAATGCATTGTAAGATGGTATTATTAATATTTCTAATTAGAAGTTGTGTTTTAAACAACATTTTAAGTGAGTGTATGTTATTTACCTTTCTAACATAATAATTCCCTTCAGATAATTCTTGGCATGGAGTACTAAGCAAGTCATTTAATTATGATTAAATCCTCTACATTTGAAGATCTGCTTTTTAATATTCACCTAACACAATGGTTACATCTCCTGAGGAGAAAATCATGTACCTATGATTATAACAGATGCTTTTAAAGAGATGACATGGATAGCATAGAAATAATTCCATAGCAGTTTGGGGAAATGTATTCAATTTTATCATATGAATATAGTTAGAGTTTTGATCACTTTTTCAAGGACAAATAGGTAATTTGGAGGCAATGTATCATTTACATATTTGATGACTGAGGGAATCCCTAACTACACATGTTGAAAGAAATGATTTTTCACATAGAAAAGATAACACTATTGCCTTAACTCTTAATAAAATTTGATATTAATATCTGTATGGCCTCACTTAATCAATGTAAGCAAAACAGGGTGCTTCACCATTTTCTGCTTAATATATATTCAAACTTAGAGAAAATAGCTGTGCTATTTGTACTAAAACCTGTAGATGTTGTTTCCACCTCTCCTTCAGAAATTGTATGTTCCTTCTTCACAATTTGTCATATTTAATGACAGGCTTGTCAGATGCATTGGACAATTTAATCATTGTGAATGATAGGTGACATTCTTAACCTTCCCTTTCAGGCACAATCAGCACCAGCGATGGAACATTTAGAAGTGTACCTAACACCCTATTAATCTTCAGCTCATGATTCTTGAATATAAATTTTCCATTGCCTCTACTGGAGCCGATCATTTGTTTTAGTTGACTGTGGAATTTTCTTGATTTAGAAGTTAGAAACTACATCTGTATCACTGACAAAAGTCTCTACATAAAGCATGGATATTTTGCCACGCATTCCAAAAGAAAGTCAATGTGGCAAAGTGAAGTGCAAAATTATTTCTGTCTTGATGTTACTTTTGAGTCATATATCTCTGCCTTTTTATGAACAGCAGGCGCTTTTGAAAGAATTATGTCTGAGTCATAAATCCCAATTTGCCTGGGACATGACTAATAGGTGTCTTTAATGTAGTAACATGATATTACTGTCTTATCTTGCAAATAAAAAAAATTAAGTCTTCAATCAAAAATAGAACTGGTCAGATTTAAATAACAGGCAGTAGTGCTTGTATCATTAGGAAATAAGTTGCCACTTTATTTCCTAGATCAGTTTGTAAACATACAAACACATACATGAATACACATACATATATACACACACACACAATTTCATTTTGGTATTTTGTCATCTTCTAAGCACAATTATCTTGCTTTGACTTAAAAAATGGTTAGGAAACAAGTTTAAGGAACTAAGAAGAGTCAAAAAGTAAGGAAAATGGCACATTCCTATTTATGAAAGGGAGATATACTGATCTTATAATTATGTCCTAAAAATTGACACAATTATATCAACCTATGATGTAGAGTGTGATAATCCAATATGCATGTATGAGACTTTAACATATATTTTTTTTATTCTAAAGATACTCTTCAGAGAGGTTACGGGTACATGAGCAATGTAATGAGTTAGTTTCCTATTGAACATTGTTACCCCCTCCTTTGTTTTTCCCCTACCATTCCTTTCCTCCCCACCTCCCCAACTCCTCCCTCGCTCCCTCCCCCAAAGTTGTAAAATTCCTTTTCAACATAGTGTCTTGTACAATTTGTGAAGACTAAATCAGAGTAATTAGTTTCATCTGAAAATACATTTATTTCTTGAATGTTTTTTTATTGTAAAAATGCTGTACAGAAGGTTTACAGTTACATGAGCAAGGAAATGAGTACATTTCCTATTGAGCATTGTTGCCTCCTCCTTAGTTTTCCCCCTACTACTTCCCTCCAAATTCCACAACTATGCCTTATCCCCACCCCCCAGGCTGAACTTGTAAAGTTCATTTTCAACATAGTGTTTTGTACATCTCTTTGTTACAATAGGTCAACCTGTATCCTTATTTAAGCATTTTGTTTTTTCCCCTTCCCCTTCCCAAATGAGAGAATTGTATATACAAAATTCAGGGCACCGACATCTCCCCTTCCCTTCTATTCCTCCCTCCTCTATTTCTTCCTTCCTTCCTTTTTTAATTTTTCCCTTCCTTCCTTCCTTCCTTCCTTCCTTCCTTCCTTCCTTCCTTCCTTCCTTCCTTCCTTCCTTCTTTCTCTCTTTCTTTCTCTCTTTCTCTTTCTCTTTCTTTCTTTCTTTCTTTCATTTTTTCCTTTCTTCTCTCTTAATCTTTCTTCCTCCCTCATTTTCGTTTTCTTTTTTTTATTGTGAGAATACTGTATAGAGGAGTTACAATTACATGGGCAAGATAATGAGTACATTTCCTATCAAGAATTGTTGCCTCCTCATTGTTTCCCCTTCCCATCCTTTCCAGTAGTCATCCCCTCCCCCCACTCCCCACCATCCTCCCTCATTTTCTTCCTCTATCCCTCTCTTTCATCTCTTTCTCATTCTTTCTCCTTCCCTCCCTCCCTCTTTCTCTCTCCCTCCTTCCCTTCCTCTCTCCCTTCCTTCCTCCATTCCTCCGTTCCTACCTAACTCCCTCCCTTCCATCCTCTCTCCCTCCTTCCCTCCCTCCCTCTCTTCCTTCCTTCCTTCCTTCTTTTCTTTCCTCCTTTATTTCCTTTGCTGGAGATCAAACTCTGTACCAAATGAAATAATACTATTCATACACTCATTACTGTCAATTGACTGATTTGTGGAACATGTAACAATGATAAAAATAATTTAGAAGTCTTGCTATGTGTAGATGAGCTTCAAAGCACTCATAGGCTGTGGATCATATCAGAAGGCTTTGCTCCAAAGTTAATGCACAGTACTGTTTCATCCCTAGCTGAGGGTACAGCCTATTCATTTAGTAGTCATATAGTTGGTTTTTGTGTTTTTTTGAGAACAAAGTCATCTGAATCATCATCCTTCAGCCAGGATCTAAAGAAGTGTCTTGTACAAATATACATGTTATTGTGATTGTAATATCTATGAATAAATACAGTAACTGATCATAAGATTGAGAAAAATTCTAGAAATATTTCAAAATTTTGCTTCATGAGGATAAACATGAGCAGAAATGGAATGGGAGATGTTATCTGAGCATTTATGCTGAGATGGCACACCTGAGCAACACAATTTGAAGTCTGACTTTTAATTATTAACTTTTCTTTCCAATATATTTACATGATTTAATGATATATGCATGTAACCCATTTTTATTTCCATTCTGTCTTAGTTAACTTGTGTGTTTTTTAGGTTCTGTAAAGATAATTGGGTCACTATTGAATTCAATGGCAAAAAATATTAATAGATAAATATGGTCCCTGAAACTAGGAGATTATATATGACAGTTTAGTTCTCTTTAGAAACTTACTGGAATTTCTATGTATGCCTCAATAGAAGTACAAACACACACATTCATATGTACACACACTCATATACAGAAATCTTCTTGAAAAGCAACATTATATATTGCAGTTTTTAATATAAAGTTATTAACTTATGATGCAAGAATCCTGGAAATAATCCAAGTAATTCTTCATAAAAGCTTACATTTAAAAAAATTAGAAGCTAAACAACTTAAAATGTAATTTTAGTGAAATAAGTAGACAATAAGCAAGTTGTTTCCTAAGGAAGTAAAATTATTTTGACATAATTCAATCAATGATTTTGATATTTCTGTTAATTTTCTCTTATTCTGTCATCTCTGTCTGTTATATGAAACAATTTATTGTCTTTTCAGGGTATTTTTTCATCCACCAGTTCAAAAATGAAGTTTTATAGATCTACAAAACCTTCTGCACTAAAGGCAATATTAAAAGAACGTTTCTATTCTGCTTTCTTTAAATATTTTTTTCTGTGACCCATACAATTACAGTAATTTTGATTGGCTTGTTAAGCATTAAACTTGCATTCTCAATGTGGACATGTACCTTTTCCATGAAAATAGTGTAAATATATTGTCTTTTCCACAAGTCAATGTATGCAAAAGAGAAATAAACAAAATGTGGTGCTAAATTACATTGGATTGATTTTAAACTAAAACATCTCTTTGCAAATTCAATAGCAATCAGTCTTCATCCTTTCATGGTAGAGTTGATGTTTGAAATTGGACAAATTCATTCTAGCCAATTTTGTATAATGAGATGGGCTCTTCAGTTGGGTAATAGTGTTTTCTGCCTCACATATTGCTTTACCATCAAGAATCAAACAAATTCTTTAGAAGAATTTGCAAATTGATCTTTTCAGTTTAAGATCAAGAGTCTCAAATTTGTTCTGAGCCAGGGCTGTGGAGAACATGTATATACATATACCGTTCCACCCAGGTAACTAAGAGAAAGAACATCAAAGATGTCTGTATTTTAACTTGCTTTGAAGTACTTAGCATTTTATATTGTGATCTTATGTCATGACTAAGATTAAATACTTTAATTTTATATTAAAACAGAGATTAAGTATATTCATTAATCCTTTGGGGTAATTTATGATTTATTGTTCAGTTATCTAGGTTTATAATTTTTTTAATAATGAGCCATTCTTTTTCATTATACATATACTTTAGACGGGCATTTTGTTACCACAGGCTTACCAAGACAATCTGTTCCACAATTTTTTTGCTAACTGTGTCTTCAAAGGAATTTCCTGATCTTTGCCTTAGCAATTCATAGATTGGCAATGTTTTTCAAGTTGAAAGTGGAGCCATTGTGCTGACAATAGATTAAGATTCCTAAACTCTGGTGAGTTGAATCATTCTCAGCAACAGCTTAGAAGACTGCTCTGCTATGTCTACTTTCTCACTAAAATTCAAGAAGAAGCTGTGTCAATCTGAAAAAAATAAGTCATGAATCTTTTTACCTCTCTCTCACTCTCTGTGAACAAATCACTGCTCTGATGAAAAGACAATATATTTGTTTTTTTATGCCTGTTTCTCATTACTTAGCAATTAGAAAGAATGTTATTGAAGCAGAATATTATGCTATGCCAACTAAAACTGGCTGCAGAATATGTGAGACCCAATTCAAAATGAAAATTTAGTCTCCACTGCCCAAAATACAATGTGATAAAACTTTCTCTATGGTAACGGCAAGGCATTTCACTTAGCATGGCTCTTCTAGGGCAGGCTCCGTGGAGCTAACAAGTAGCACATTCAAGATGCCTACTACTCTATTCATTCATTCGTTCATTCAAGCTTTATGGAGTTTGAACTCAGGCTGTTTTCCAATACACCCTTCTTGGGCAGATTCTCTAGAGCTTGAGCTATACTTCAAGTCCAGCAGCAACATATTGGGATGGATCTTACCAGGATTCATAATAATAACCATATAACATTCAACATTATCATGGCAAATATATAGTGGTCATTACTATAATACCACTTAAATGAAATGATTTCATTTCATTCTCCTGCCAAGCTGGTTATTAAGAAAAAACTCATTGATCATGTCTATCTCTATACCTCAAAGGAAGTTTCTCCATGAAATAGTTTCAAAGAAAGATGACCTGGAAAAATAATAGGTCTAATGTTTGTATAAGATGATCCAGTATCTCATGAGACACATATCCAAATATTCTCCTCTATTATGATTCTATGTTCCAGGAGGCATAATGAAGATTCTGAGCTCTCTGTCCTGTATTATACATTGTCTCAACAGGGAGGGCTAAGGATGGCAGAAGAAAAGCAAGTAAACCATTACAACAACAAAATACCTAAGCTTTTGTTGTAATTACTTAGAAATGAAATCTTTGTTTTGCCTCACATTAATTGAACTTCTTATTTTGTGTTTTAAGGATATTTGTGAAGAAAGGAATGTTTTTTCTTTCATGAAATTCTTTCTAACATATTTATAAGATGATTTTTTTGTTGCTTTGTATGTCCCACTCCCATGGTATAACCCCTGCTTTCACTGTATTTGATGTCAGTATAATTTGTGGAGGGGAAGGGAAAAAACAAATTGTTTAAATAGGGATACAGGTGGACCCATTGCAACAATGAGATGTACAAGTTGTTATGTGGAAAAACGAGCTTTACAACTTTGGCAGGGGGCCAGGGCAGGGACGGGGGGATGGGTAGGGATGGGAAAGGGAAACAAAGGAGGAGGCAACAATGCTTGATAAGAAATGTACTCATTATCTTGCCCATGTAATTGTAACTCCCCTATATGGTATTTTCACAATAAAAAGAAAGAAAGGAATTGGACAGACGTTCCATGCACGGAGGGAACATTAACCTTAGAAATATAAGGAGACTATGGACTAGCACCTTTCCCTATAATTGAAGTTAAACGTGAGAACGAAATTTGAGAATCACAGTTCCAGAACAACCTAAGTAGAGAACGTTTCTAGACTCTTATCTTCAATTAAATGACAAAATACACGTGGAAGTATAGCTCAGTGGTAGAGAGGCACTGTGACTGGAAAAATCTCAAGGCTTGAAGTTGAAGCCTTCATACTGGACATACTCGGTATCTGTGTCTGTCTCTCTCTCTGTCTCTCTGTTTCTCTCTCCTCTCTCTCTCTCTGCTTCTCTCCCTATCTCCCTCTCTCTATAAATAACTATGCATACACAGTACACACATAGAGGATTCTTCCTTTTTATAGGGTCCATTTTTCACTTGTTACTACCTTTTAATTATGTGTAGTTTTTAAGAATTTGACTGATTAATACAATCCATAAGTTTCACTATCCCTTAAATCTAGATAATCCTCATATAAATCTCTAATTATCTAAATGGTATAACCAACCATTTTGAATTTGCATTGTTAGTACAAATATTCACTATCATATTGCCCATCTCTAAATACCTCATTTGAGTAAAAACCTAGGCATTTTGTTGTTGTTAGTGATGGTGGTCGTGGTTGTGGGGCCTGAACTCTAGGCCTGGGCACTGTCCCTCAGCTCTTCAGCTCAAGGCTAGTGCTCTACCACTTGAGCCATAGCGCCACTTCTGGCTTTTCCTGCTTATGTGGTGCTGAGGAATAGAACCAGGGCTTCATGCATGCAAGGCAAGCACTCTACCATTGAGCTACCTTCCCAGCCCCAAACTGAAGATATTTTTGTACATAAAGAACCAGTCTTCCTTTCTTCCTTCCTTTCTTCCTTCCTTCCTTCCTTCCTTCCTTCCTTCCTTCCTTCCTTCCTTCCTTCCTTCCTTCCTTCCTTCCTTCCTTCCTTCCTTCCTTCCTTCCTCCCTCCCTCCCTCCCTGCCTCCCTTCCTTCCTTCCTTCCTTTCTTCCTTCTTCCCTTCCTCCCTTCTTTAATGTGTTAATCCTACTTTATGGAGTGTGGCAGCCCTGAATTGACATGAAAAGTATATTTGGCTCTGTGACTTTTGAGATGGAAAAGTAATGGAATTAATAGGAAATAATTCTGAACAAATTAGTTTAAAAAGTGTCAGAAATCTAAGTATCAGTATTTAAGATTTGTCTTGGAAATCCTCCTGAGAGTTTGACTAAGAGAAAAGTGGTTTTATTGTATCCAAAAGAACATTATTGTTGATATGCCAGTTATGGGTTGCTTTTTGTTTTGTTTCAGTTTTGAACTGTTAATAATTGGCCCACTCAGTTCCAATAAAATTTTTTGTACATTTGACATTGGATTCGGTTCTAAGTAAGAGTGCCCTCTTATGGTCACTTTAAGTAGGTCTTTTAATAAAGGATTCTTTTTAAATGTTTTGATAGTCTTTATTAAAGATAGGGATACAGGTTGACCCATTGTAACAATGAGATGTACAAGACACTGTTGAACAATGAATTTACAATTTAGGCAGGAGGGTAGGAGTGTAATTGTGGAAGTGGGAGGGAAGGGATGGTAGGAGTAAAACAGAATGAGGCTACAATGCTTGATAAGAAATGTACTCTTTACCTTGCTCATGTAACTGTAACCACTCTGTACAGTATTTTCACAACAAAAACTTAAAAAAAAGAAACTTCAGAGCAGGATATGGTGGCTCACAGCTGTAATCCTAGCTACTTAGGAGGTCTGAGATCTGAGGTTCACGGTTTAAAGCCAGCTTGAGCAGGAAAGTTCAGGAGACTCATATCTCCAATTAACCATGAGAAAACTGGAAGTGGTGTTGTGGCTCAAGTGGTAGAGTCCTAGCTTTGAGTTGAAGAGCTCAGGGACAACACCTAGGCCCAGAGTTCAAGCCCCATGACCGACCAAAAAAAATTCAGAGAATATATGAAAATAACATTTTATTTTGATTTAATTTTTATTTTAATTTTGACAATAATACATTCAATTTTAACCAATAAAGATGAAGGAAAAATTAGCATTTCTCAAGAATCAGTCCTCTTGTCCTTGTTCAGTTTCTGTACATGTAATCATCCCATTAATCTGTACAGCGAATTTTCTGGCAATGCATCTGCACTTTTATATGCAAATGTTGATGTGTCAAGAATTGGAATCAACATCTCAATAAAAGTACATAAGCTGAAAATCTGTTTGGCACTAAGATCCAAGTGGTTAGGAGAACAATTAAGTGAAAAGATTTGTGTTTTTTAAATGGTTTTATTGTGGTTTTTGTTGTTTTGCTACAAATATAACTGATAGTGAATTTCATCAATATAGCAGGGTAATAGTATCTACTATTCCACATAACTAGAAAGTAAAAGAAATGCTTAGTTCTGACTTGGGCTGATTGTTATAGTAAATTTCAAAAATGAAACAGAAAAGAGTCAATACATAGCAATTCTTTGCCTTAATAAAAATGTATATAATAATATATGTAGTATTAATGTTAATGTTATATAAGCAAATAATTTGAATGTATGTATATGTATATGTATATACATGCAAATGAAGAACAATTATTCACCAGTAAACTGGAGCACTTTTAATTGAGACATCATAATGAATGTTCAAAGAGAAATTCCCACCTTTCTACTTACTAATATATTCATTAACATTTTCTTTCACAAAATTAAACATACATTGCAGTAAATCTTGATGGTGCCTAAGACAATGAACATTTTCGTTATATGGTCACTGGATAATTTTAGTATATGTATTTGGACTTGAACAACTGTCAATATAGGAGACTTGATTTTTAGATATGGAAAGCATGATGGTTCTTTGTTAATCCCTTCAAAACTGACCAGGATGTATAATTCTGGGAGATTATCTCAGCACAGTTAAGTGCCCAACATCTTATTATAGCATTCTACTATTTAAGTGGCTCCATAGGTACCAGGGTTTCCCTTGTGCAAAGTTTAAGTTGTTATTAGAATTCATAACATATATCTTGGAAGCATTTCAGATTGGGTATATGTGAGAAATATTTTAATTATATCTTTATTCATAAATATGCCATTCCAATTCCCTGCTAGTAAGTTTGACTTTGATATGGTTTTCTTGCAAGTGCTTTACTTTATTGCAAGAACCCACATTATTTTCATCAGTAAAGAATTCTCCCTCCATAGGAAAGCAACTTAGCTGGATGTACATAGAATTTCCAGTAGTCCTGTATCCATGAAGTTGTTGTCAGAGGAAAGGTGATTAGTGAATTGTGACTGTACTAGCAAAGAAAACTCTTTCACAAAACACTGGCAAAAATAAATGAATAAAATGGAAGATACTATTTCTCATTGAATAGTTTTTAGAGGATAAACAAAATGAAAATGGGTTAAACCTAAATGCTCTACCAGGATTTTTCGTTAATGACCAGCAGTATTCACTCCATAAGTGAGCACACTGTATTGTTTATTCTGTAAGTGGTAGTACATTTCTAACACTCATTTTTCAGATGCATCATGAGAATTTTAACTGTAGAAATAAGGAACATGAAGCTGGAGACTCCCTTGCTTTCAGAGGAACACATGGTTTGTGGGAGGATTGCATGGCTGCCTCTCAACGCAAGTTTTCCTTAACAACATGAGAAACAGCACGATTCTGCAAGAAATGTGTGTCCTGAATCTGGTCTCCAGCAAACTCTCTTCACGAAGGTCCCAGAATCTATACATGAATCTTTCAGATTCCAGGTTTCCATCATGGATACACTTCTTTCATCTCCCCTGGATTGTCTATATTTTGATAAAGAAATTCAAAGTTCAGAGATGAATTAAATGTCCTGCTACCCCAAAGTGTGGTAATGGAGAAGGGTTCAGGCCTCCTACACGAGTAATTTAGACTTTCAAGCTCCAGCCATATCAACTAAAAACTAAATCTGTATTGACACGAATCTCAGGTGACTTGTACTCAAAGTGATATTTAAGAATACACCGGTGTTACAGGGGAGTACTACGTGTAGTCTTTTGAGGAACCTCCATACTGCTTTCCAAAGTGGTTGAACAAGTTTACACTCCCACCAACAATGCAGTAGGGTTCCCTTCTGTCCACATCCCCTCCAGCATCTGTTGTTATTAGAGTTCTTGATTATAGCCATTCTCACTGTGGTGAGGTGGTATCTCAATGTTGTTTTGATATGCATTTCTTTTATGGCTAGAGAAGTTGAGCATTTCTTCATGTGTCTATTGGTCATTCTTAGTTCCTTTTCAGAGAAATCTCTCTTTAAATTTTTAGCCCAGTTACTAATGGGGTGGCTGTTTCTTTGAGGATTTGTTTTACTGGTATTTATATTTTTTTAGTTCTAAGTATATTTTAGATATGAGGCCCTTGTCTGTTGTAGGAATCATGTAGGACTCAGTCCCTGTGCTATTGATCTTGCTAGGTAGGTACTTTGCTGTGCAGAAGTGCTGCAGCTTAATGCAATCCCATTTGTCCAACCTTTCTTTAATTTTTTGCGTTTCTGGGTCTTTATTCAGAAAATTTCAGCCTGTGCCAAGGAGCCTTAGAGTTTCTTGGCATTTACCCAAATGATCACAAACAAGACCATACTAATGCTACCAGCACAACTCTGTTTATTGCAGCATTAGTCACCATAACTAAGATATGGAACTAACCCAGATACCCTTCAGTAGATGAATTGATCAAGAAAATGTCACACGCACACACACACACACACACACACACACACACACACACACACACACACACACACACACACACACACACAGTGGAATTCTATGATTCCCTCAGAAATAATGACACTGCCCCATTTGTTAGGAAATGGAAAGACTTGAGAAAATGATAGTAAATGAAGAAACCAGAACCAAAGAAATATAGGTCCCATGGTTTTGTTTATTTGCAACAATTAGTATATGTGTAGGAAAATCTTAACAGATAAGCAGAAAAGTTCAAAAGCTATGGCATATAATGCTAAGCAAGATGAACCCCAAGATATGGACACAAAAGGTTTTTCTTTGTTGTTGTTGTTTTTAATGTACTATGTAATTTTTTTTGTTTCTTCTGTATGTTCTTCCTCCTGTGGTATACCCCTGTTGTCACCGTACTTGATTTTGGTACCTGACTTCATGTATATACATTTGTCTAATTTGGGGAGGGGGAGGGGAATAACATAATGCTGAAACAAGGACACAGGATGACCCATTGAAGCAATGTTACTCACAAGATACTGTTGCAGATGAACTTTACAATAGGGCAGGAGGAGTCGGGAAGGTGGGGTAGGGAAGGGATGGTAGAAGAAAAAGGAAGGGATAACAATGCTCAACAAGAAATGTACTCATTACCTTACTCATGTAACTGTAACCCTTCCGTAAGCATCTTTACAATAAAAAAAGAATATACCGGTGGCACTTTCCCCTTTAATCTAATTGTACACTTACATGTAACCTCTAATGCCAAAATACTTTAATGAATTTCCATGTCTTTGTTCTTTAGTATTTTTTTTATAACTGGTATATGTTCTTCCTTTATCCCCAGTATTGCTCTACTCCTCACTTCAAACCGTTTTCTTATTGATACTCTTATTGGAAGACAAACTCATTGAACTAGATACAATAGATTCTAAAATTTTATTTAATGAATTCTTGTTTTTAAGCTGTTTCCTCATGTGAATCTCTTTGCTAATGTTGGTTTTTAAAATCTACTGTCCCTTTTGGATTTTCTTGTATATGAGTATGTCTTTTTAGAGGTTAATATAATTTGTATTATATTTCCTATTTCCTATTTCTTATTCCCAGCTTTTTTGGTGTGTGTGATGGTCCTGGGGCTTGAATTCAGTGCCAGGTAAATCCAGATATATTTTACTAAAGGTTCTATAAGTTGAGCCACAATTCTACTTTTAGCTTTTGGATGGTTAATTAGAGGTAAGGGTCTCACATTCCTGCCTGGGCTGCCTTTGAGCCTGGATCCTAAGATCTCAGCCTCCCTGGAAGTGAGGATTGCAGATGAAAGCTCCCAGCTTGGCCCCATTCTTATCTTTAAAACCATGGAGTACTGATTCTCGTTTATAAAACTATGCCAAAATGCATCAATTCAGCAAAACTCTGAAGCAGAATGCAATCTAGAATTTGATAACTATGAGGAGTAACAGGCATTAGGAGAGCCAGGGGACCAAAGAAAGAGTTGGCTTTAATCTTGCATTAATTTCATAATTTTTGTAAAATTATGTAACAGAATTATTGTAAACATTTTAACAATGAGTTTCTCAAAGTCATATAAAATTATGAAAAATGCAGAGTAGTATGGAAGGACATATAATAAATTTGAATTTCTATAGGAGTGATTGACACCAAAAAGAGATATATAACATTTTTAACAGAACACCAAGAATTTATTCATTCAATTTGATCAGAAAACAAGCTAAAAACTAGTCAGTGAAATTTAAAGAAATTTTCCTAAGTACTTTGTACACACTGATAAAATTGTAAAAAAATAAGAGAACAAATGAATCAAAAAGGAAAATAAATATGAACAAAAATAAAAACGAGTTTAAAATTTGAGTTTTACATTATTTGTGTTCAAATTTTCAGGTTGTGAATGCATGACAAACTTCCCTCTTAGGGTGGCAATAAATATATAATATATGCAATTTCATCTTAAACTTATACAGAAAAATTATATTTTGGGTGAGGTGGCAGAATTGAACAGAAATGAACACTAAAACTTCATATTTACCAGCATTAAATACAATGACAGCAGGGGTTATACCATGGGGGAGAGACATACAAAACAACAAAGAAATCATCTTATAAATATGTTAGAAACAATAGCAAGAAAGAAAAAAAATATTTGAGTCCTTATCTTGGGGTTCATTTTGCCTAACATCATCTCATCTGACCTTTTCTGCTTGTCTCAGACATATACTAGTTATTGCAAATAAGAGAAACCATGGACCTATGTTTATTTGGGCCTTGCTTACTTCACTTAATATAATTTTTTCCAAGTCTTTCCATTTCCTAACAAATGGGGCAATGTCATTCTTTCTGATGGAAGGTGGGAGATGGGAAGGGATAGGAAGGGGAAACGAAGGAGGAGGCAACAATGCTTGGTAAGAAATGTACTCATTATCTTGCCCATGTAATTGTAACCCCTCTATATGGTATTTTTACAATAAAAAATGCTAAAAAAAAAACCCCAAAAAACAAAACTTCATATTTAAAGGAAAATTAGTCTTTAGCATACAAAAGCTATAAACAATGACTTTTATTTGCATATTTCCTTTCGGTGAAAATATTTAGTATATTGAATTAGTCCCCTAGAATGCATTTGTAGTAAATCCTGAGAAATAGAATAGATGTTTTGTTTTCCCCCGCCATTGTATATAATTAGTATTGTATCCAAGGTATTAAAACCAACTGATATCTTTCAAGTCTCTTCAATATTCTTTTACTTGTGTTGTGAGAGCAAGAACATGAATAAGGACTTTATTTATATTCCTGATACAGCACATTAGAGAAGTATGAGAATCTCATTATTTTAAATTCATGCAGTGCAATTCTAACAAGTTTTTTTAATAGTATTTTGATCTCAGAGTGTGAGAGGCAAGATACTTGATAATCATGAAAGGGGTAACTTGGTTACCAGTTCATATAATTTTCATTGTCCCAACTTGATGCTGATTTCCCTGGCAAAGTACACCCCTCCAGTAGGCACCACTGAATGTCACATGACAATAGAAAAGGACATAAAATCATCTGAGAGCTGGGAAGGAAAGTGATTGAAATAATTTTCTTACAAATTAACCAAAGTAGAATTTTATGAACTTCTTCATAAACTAATGAAAATGACTTCACATAAAATACAATGTAGAGAATATTTTGCGCACATTGTTCATTATTCAAAGCAAAAAGTAGTATTTTGGTGTTCTTCAAATATCAAAGAAACTATCCCAGGTAGATGAAGGTCATTCAATAGGAAAGAAAGTGCTAGTAATCGACTTCATGAACACTTATTTTGACAGCTCCAAGGTTCCTTTTAGTTCTTGAGGTCAAAAATTGAATGACCAGAGAGAGATATAGATTACTTGAAGGGCTCTGGAGCACTTGCTCTACAAATTTTATAAATGTTGAGAATAGTAGAAAAGCTCTTTTTTTTCTATTCTTGATTAGATAGCAGCAAATGTACAACCCCTATGATATTTGTTTCATTAGATCCTACTTAAAAACATTTGGCTTCTTTGCATAGTAAATTATCCTCTTGGTGTATAAAGAGAAAATTTGAATTATAGGGACTCAGAAATCTCTTTTTAACATAAACATACAAATTTAATGATGAAGATTTTGTATGAGAAAAGAAAATTATTATAATTCTAGAAATCACATTAGTATTGTCTAGCATCAAAGAGAGTAATGATGTTTGCCTTTTGAGAGAGAAACCTGCATATCAAAAGATTAAATGGGGGAAAAGCAGTCCATTCTTTGCAACTAGTTTTGTACATTCTCTATGAAGGACCTTAAACTTCAATTTTTTGTTCACAGCACAGATAAAAACAAAAAAAATGAAAAACAAGGCAATACCTATGTTGAGTTATGTACAACAATTCATATATTCTATCTCTTTGTTCATTGTCTTTTTTTATATGGAGATAAGGACTTTAATTACTCATTGCAAAACCTATGTAAATACTTCTTGAAAATAGTTGTTTATGTTCAGTAATAATTGAAATTTACTTTCTAATTACTCTTTCAGTGTATTTCTTTAAATATATTCTATTCCACAACAAGTTTCAGGAATCTAATAGACAATTGGTACAACTTATCCTGAAATTCAAGTGGTTTAAAATGATTTTATAGGTGCACTTTTGAAGGACTGGAGATAGTGTTGGTAAATGAAAAGAAAAAGCACTTTTTCAGGAAAGTGCTTTATTGCTGATGTACAAATCTAAACAGAACATGACAGGACTGAAGAAAAATATAGCTGCTACTTCTTAATACACAGAGGTGATTTGTTTTGATACCATTCCACAAATATGAATAACTCACATATCTAATGATACTGTCATGCTTTGAACTTCCTCATCCGTTTAAATTCTGTTTGTCTGGTTGACACAATTCTACTCATTGATTGAAAAATTGTGAAAAAATGATTTCTCTTATTATTCCATCCTGGGATTATTCCATGATGGAATAATTATATTATTAAACGGAAATAGGAGTGGTATTTCCAGTTTAAATAGAATCAACATTTAAAATGTTCAAAGGGAACAATGTAGCATGGGTCTGTGATTTTTGGTTCAGCATTTAAAGCCTTCCTTTAAGAATTTTCTTCAAGCTAATTTTGTGTGTGTGCTATTCAAAGCCAGCGCTGGCAGGAAAGTTCGAGATACACTTTTCTCCGATTAACCACCAGAAAACTAGAAGTGGTGCTGTGACTGGAAGTAGTAGAGCCCTAGCCTTGAGCTAAAGAGCTCAGGGACAGTGCCCTGGCCCAGAGTTCAAGCACCATGATAGAAAATAAATAGATAGATAGATAGATAGATAGATAGATAGATAGATAGATAGATAGATAGATAGATAGATGGATAGATAAATTTGATGGAACTAGACAGATGAATTTCAAATATTCTCTCACCAATGTATAAGTGGTTAATTATCTTATGTAAAGTATGGAAAATTCATCTTCAATTTTGCTGTGAGCCAAACAGCTTACATTTTAGTAGCTTAATTCAGCAACTTTCACCTGTGTCTGTCAGAAATATTGGAAGAAGCTCGTAGGTTCTTGCAATCTCTAGTCCTGGACACATTTAATTAATTATGTTTAGAGTTGATCATAACCTTGTTGTCTTCATGAAAATCAATAGTAAATTGTTGGTCAAGTTATGAATTCAGCTATTTTATATTGGACATAGATTTTCACTATTCCAAGATAAGTTCAGGAGTTGGTGGATTTGACTGACACAGAGCTGATGGAAAACCCACGAGTTGCTGTTCCCTCCCAGAGTTATCAGATTCAACGATTGCCAGCCATTGCAGCTGTTATTTATGGTTTGCTTGTTTTTTTTTTTTTTTGTTTGTTTGCAGTGAGAGGATTTCAACTCAAAGTTTTATGCTCTCTGTATAAATACTCAACTAGTTAAAAGGAAAATGTAGATTTATTTTCTTGAGTCCTTTGCCACATAGGGTCTCAAGCTTTTTACCTTGAAACTGTGATGCCACTCCTGAAATCAGTCACCTGCCTCAAATTTCAAGAATAAGACAACATTCCTAATGGTATCTGATACACACACACACACACACACACACACACACACACACACACACACACACACACACACACACATACACACACACACACATTTTTGCCTGACCCAGCTTTGAACCAGGATCTACTTATCTCTGTCTCCTAAATACCTGGTATTAAGGGCAGGAGCCATCATCCCTGGCTCACGTCAAAAAAGAAAAAAAAATCTTTATTTTTTTTCCTTAACTTTTTTCTATGCTTTATTTTCTGATTTTCTCAGAGTGTTATTTCACATCTTCACTGATTACGCTTACATTTGATTTTAACACATAAAATGCCATTTCCAGTGTGTTTCAAATCTAAGATTTCACTCCATAAAACAATTTCTCTTTTATTCTTCTCTCTCTCTCTGGTCTACTTTATGTATAGCTCTCAATTTACTTTCTGTATCTGTGAGAGGCTTATTTTGAGGAAAATCTTTATATACGACATGGGTGCCAGCAACACTTTTCTCCAATCAGCATGTAAGAAATAAATTCTGTACCTATCTCCACTGGGAACCATTAAGCTGCTTATAGCAGTAGTTCAGAGTCAGCTTTCTGGCCTGTGATATTAAAGATCACTTTCCATCCCTTGAGGAATACCTTATGTTGGGTACTATCTCTCACATGGCAACCATAAGTAGCAGCTCTTAGCAAAAAATAGTTTTTAAAAGCACTCTCAAATATAACCTGTCCTCCTATTACCATTTAGACTATAGCTCTTACCACAAATTATGTAAACCCATAATTAACCTACTAAATAGAATCACATGAAGGAAGCATAATAGCACAAAGCAATAATATGGATCTATCATGAAATGTTACTTTATTTTCTAAACACTGTGATCACCTACAATTAAATAAGGGGAAAAAAAAGATCAAAGAAATTTCAAACAAAGTTGTTTCACAAAAGTGATTTTCAAAAGATCAAAATACTGATAAATATATTATTTTTTTGCTTGCTATTACATATCAAATAACTTAAGCATGGTAAATTTTGATTAGGCAGGCTTTTATACAATCTCAAGTTTCTGTGCCAGCAGAAGAACTCTGTGTAAGAGTTCATTTATTCCCTCAAAGAAATGGCTTAATTACAAGAAACAAAAAAATGATGTCAGCATACTCATAGAGTGTAGAATGTGTCATCTTCTACTTAATTGATTTTCCGCAAAGCAATGGATTGCCCAAGTGATAGATTTCCAAACTGATCCGTTGGGAAAATATAGCTCCCCACCTCCAACAAATGGTGGGGAAATTGGATCTTATGGGAACAAACGGATGAATTTAGCACTTTTGGAATTCCAAAATAAGTCATATACCTCAATATAGTATCTAAAACAATATCATTATATGAGATAAAAATGGGAGAATATATGTGATCATTTTTAGGCAAAAAGTTCTAGGTACAATTCAAAAAGCATGCATCAGAATTATAAAAAAGATGAAAAGATAAGCAAAAAAGGTATTTCACAAAATATCACGAACATAAATAAATGGAAACTATGCACAAATCACTCTGTTATTGTTGCTCTGGGCACTGTCCCTGAGCTTTCTCATGCTCAAGTCTAGCAATCTACTACTTGAGGCACGTTTCCCTTTGTAGTTAATTGGATATACTAGTCTCCTGGAGTTCCCTGCTTGGGCTGACTTCAAATTGCCATCCTCAGCTCTCGGTCTTCCAAGTAGCTAAGATTACAGGTATGCCATATCATTATCCAATGACATGACAAACTGTTAGTTAAAATGATCAAACATTTCAACCAGACATCTCATCAAAGAATAGATAATACAATGCTTAACAATCCACTAAAAAGATGCTCACCAGAGATGGGCTTGGAAGGTCATGAAGACTCACAAGAAGTGCCTGGCAAACTGTCTCAAAGAAAACTTCTAAAATGAAGAAGAAAGTACTGCTACTGTGCTGAACTTTTCACTCAGAGGATGGTGGTAGCACAGTGAGCTTATTGGAACGCTCTAGTAGATGATGGTGAGGTGGGAGCCAGTACACGTGATTGTAATGGGAGTTATGCAGGAGGCTGAGAACTGGAAGGCTCAGAGGGTTTGATTGTATGCAGAAAGCATGATTGGATGGTGCATGCAGAAAAGCTTGATGCCACTGGAAAACTGTGCAATGGACCTATCCTGTGTTTAAGCAAAGACATAGACTTCTGAGAGCTCCATCGTATACAGTGATTCTGTCCAAAGACACAATGAGTGTCCCTTCTCTTGTATACCTAATCTCTACTACTTCTTTTTTTATCCTGTTATCTACCTCTTGGGATGTGTTCTGAACTGTGAACTGGAAACACTCTATGCTATTTTGCACTCTCCTCATAATTAGAAACAGAGGTCTAGTAAGAAGTAATGGCACTGAATCAATAATAAAAATGCCCCAATGGAGAAAAATCCCAGGGCCAGAGGTTACTTCAATCCTGCATTCCCTAATATTTTGTTTTTATTTTTAAAATACAGTTCTAAAATTTTAGAAAATGTGGAAGTTGAGGGTTTTATTCCAAAATCATTGTATCTTTCAGATTCAGATACCAAACTAGATAAGCACACAAAAATAGAAAATAACTTCTTTATTTAACAATATAACTTTTATATCCTTCCAGTTTCCTACAAAGTATTTCATTTCTTATGAACAATACTCTATTCAATACAGGTTCCATATTTTCTTTTTTATAATGTATTTATTGTTTTTGTAAAGATGATATACAGAGAGGTTACAGTTGCCTAAGTCAGATAAAGTTCTCATTTCTTTTTGAACAGTGTTACTCCTTCCTTTGCTCTGTCCCAGTTTTTCCCTCCACTCTCTACCCAATTCAGTTGAATAGTTGTACAGTTGTTTAGTTCATTATTACCAGAGTCTAGTGGGTATCCCTGTTACATTTGTTCAACCTTTGTCCCGCCATTTCTATTTTTTCCTCACCATTTCTAAGACACTCCCCTTTAACTTCCCGTTTCCTGGAGTTCATTTCCATTCTTAATCCTTTCATCAGAATTAAATATTTGGATATTTCACCAATAGCTATCGTGAATATTACTGCAATTTGCATGGCATGCAAGTATCCAAACTTGCATTCCACTGTATACATCTCCAAGTACATTAGTGCTGGTTCATAAAGTAGTTCTATGTATTATTATTATTATTATTAATTATCATTATCATCATCATCTTTATTACTATTTTATCCCATTGCCAAGGTTTGAACTCATGTAGTGGGCACTGCTTCTGAGATTTTGTACTCAAGACTAGTGCTCTATCATTTGATCCACAGCTCTACTTTCCTAAATTATTTTCAAGTAGTTTTTCAAAAAGATTTCAACTCAATATGTCAGATTATAAGTGCAGTGCACTTTCTGTCAATGTCAGTTATTCCATCATTTTCTAAAATCTCTCCCAAATTCACCCATCCTCATGTAACCTCATTCAATTTGCATATATATATACATGTATATATATATACATGAAATATGATGACTATAATGGCTCACTCATCCTTTCTCTGTTTATCTTTTTCCCTCTTCTTGACCTCACCCACTGAAAAACACAGTTTCCCTGTTTGTCACTTTGTACTCAGATCAATTCAAACTGGATCAAAATCCTCAGTGTAAGACCTGAAACCCTGGGATACTACTAAAAGAATTAATAGGAAGAGAACAACAACTGCATCAACAAAACAGAGAACAAAAAGCTTCTAGAACTTATCAGAATACGCAGGAAAATTCTGAGCAGAATTCCAGGGCCTCAACAATTAAAAAATAATAGAAAAAGAAGAAGAAAGTGGAGGAGGAGGAAGAGGAAGAGGGGGGGAGGAGGGGGAGGAGGAGAGGGGGGAGGAGGAGAGGGAGGAGGAGGAGAGGAAGGAGGAGAAGGAGGAGGAAAAGGGGAAGGGGGAGGAGGAGGAGGGGGACCGGGAGGAGGAGAAGGGGGAAGAGGAGGAGGGGGAGGAGGAAGAGGAGGGGGAGGAGGGGGAGGAGGAGGAGTAGACACTGTGCATGTCTGCACAGTGAAGGACATAGTTCCTGAGATAATATCCATAATATGTAGGAATTTAACCCCTAAAGAGTCAATCACTCAATCATTTAATAGACAAAAGAGCTACTCTTTGGTTCCTTAACTCTGTTATATTAGTTTAGCTTATATAGCTTGAACTTTTTATTCAGAAGAACTAAAAATGGCCTATTTTTTTGATGAATTTCCAATATGATTTCCATAGTGGTTGCAATAGTTCACATTCTTACCAACAGTGTACAAGGGTTATTTTTGCCTTATCCTTGAGAGTGTGTGTGTGTAATGTTTTCAGTTGTGTGAGTATCTGAGGGGATTGCAGGGCAAAGAGCATTAGAAGAGTCCACTAAAAGGCATTGTTTGTCCAAATAAACACCACAAATGAAACTCACCGGAAACCATTGCATAACATAGGTAAGAGACAGAGAGAAAATGAAAGTAAATAGGGTCAATCTGATTAAATATATTGATGTGTGAAATACCACCATAGCTTCAAACCATTAGCATACACTAAAAATATGAATGACTGGAATCTAAAAGAAAACCCTGTCTAGGTGATGATCCTAGCAGGAGGAGAAAGGTAAACACAGTGGCAAGGGAAGTGAATATGCTCAAGAAAATCATGTACATTGTGAAAATGAGGTAATAAATGAAGCCCCCTGAGCTGGGAAGGGAGATCAAGGAGACTGTGTCTGATCATGCTACAGCATATGCACTTATAGGCATGGAGTGCAACTCCTCTGAAAAACTAATTAACTGAGATTAACTAAATAAAGTTGGTTTTTAATTAATTGGTTTTGTAATGGGTAAGGGGTATGAGATGCGGCCAAGGATGATCAAGGTGCATCTCATGTATATAGGAAAATATCCCTCTAATACAAAATAACCCTTTAATACAAATAATCAACGTCAGTAAAACTGTGGAGGGGGGAGGTGGAGACAACAATATCGCTAATAAATATGAGGCCAAAATACTTGTTAACAGAATTTAACAGCACACCATAATAACATATAACTTTATCAGCAGTGATTTTGCCAGCGAATATAAGACTTGTGGGTTGTACACAAATCAATCATTGTAATTTATCGTATCAAAAAGAATAAATTCTTGATAATATCATCTTCATAGATCTAGGCAAAGCATTGAGTTAAACATGGGAACTTTATGCCAAAAAGTGTCCCAACAAATTGGTCAAAAACAAACTGCTTCAAATCCATAAGGGACTATATATAACAAGGCCAATGCCTTACATTATACTGAATGGGGAAATGTGAACTTCTTCCCTTTGAAATAAGGGGGAAAGTCTGGGTGTCTTCATTTACTTATTTTGTAATATATGTTTTCTGAAATTTGAAATCAAGACTTTATACTTGTGAGAAAAAAAATCTTTGCAAACTTGTGTTTTACCTCTAGTCTCTCTTTCACTGTTACTATTCAGTATGTAATGGAAATTTTTAGAGAAAAAGAAACAAAGAACACTGAAAAAGGAAAAATAGGAAAGCATACAGTTGTTATTGTAAAATGACATTATATGTATATACACACATCTCCATCAAAAACCTGTCAGAATTGATAACTATAAAATCATAACTATAAAATCAGAAGCTCACAAAATCAGTGGCATTTTAATATTTTTATTGTCAAGTCAATCAGTAGCATTTTTAAAATAGTAAACTTGTAAGAATAAAACACCAAAATAACCCTAATCATAATAGCTACAAAAATACAAGCTGTCTTTAAGACTTTCATAATATCAGAACATAAGAGGGTGAAATAGCATGGTAAGTTTGGTAAATACAGTCATTTTGATGTCATCAGATTTTTGTTTTGCATATTATATATATAATTTATATTATATATAAAACATATTACATATACATATATGTGTATGTTATGAATATATGTATACAAATATGCATACATATATGTATACACATATGTGTATATATGTGTGTTTATGAATATAATGTATACCTATAGAAAATTTTCATTAAATTATGCAATAATGTAATATGATATAAATGAAATCAAGCAACTTGGAAAATGTCCAAAGAATACAATTGTAAACACTTAGGCAATGAAATATACCAGTATAGGCTACTGAGTTTTGTGCAAGACTTTAAAAGCCCAGAGAGTAAGGAGAAATTCTTTTAAAAGTTAAGATTTTATCCACCGAGGAAGCCTCTGTACATGACAGGATAGAATCCAAATCTCAGAGAACTATCATCCAGTTAGAATATTTGTTATTAAAAAGTGCTGAAGAGAATGTGAGCAAAGAGAAACAATTACATACTATTATACTATGTTATATATACTATTATATTATTCTATTATATACTATTACTATATAATCATTATAAACTGTATTATAGAGTTTCCTCTAAAAGAAAACAAAAATAGAATGAGCTCAGCTATCCTGATACTAGGCATATATGCAAAGGAGATCAAATCAGTATGCCAAAGATGTCTTTGGACTCTGATGTTTTTGAAGCATTATTCTCAATAGAAAATGCATAAAAACCAATCTTGTTTTAGTTGAATGTCTATGTGTACAGCAGAGTACTATTTAGCCTTAAAATACATGAAATTTTGTCATTTGTAACAATGGTACTGCAAGTCACTTTGCTAATGAAATAAAAACCAGACATAAAGGCAAGAGCCACATGACCTTTCTCATTTGTGAAAACTGCAATATCTGATCTAACAGAGTGTGAAAACAGAATTGTATGTAACAACAACAGTAGTTAGAAAAAGTAGGCTGAACTATATAAAGGAAAGGTAGCCAAGGGAGTACATGCAACCAAGGTTACTAAAATTTACATTTAGAAGATACAGTTCTGCAGGGGTATTGCCAGTTAATCCTGTGATGTATTATGCATTTAAAAAATCTGGAAGAAATGCTTTTGAAAAATTTCCAAGGGAAGAGATATCATTGTTCAACAAGAAATGTACTCTTCATCTGATGTATGTAATTATAATACCCCCATACATCACCTCTATAATAAGTATACATATTTTTTAAATAATGAAAGGAGGAAAAAGGAATAATTTCACCCAAAAAGTCATCGATGCTTGAGAAGATAAATACACTTAATCATATTTGAACATTCATGTAAGGGTTTGACCTCTTAGCTTCCTGCTTACCCTTGATCATGTCTTTGACAATTCAGGAAAGGCAGCCAGGAGAAAGAGAAAGAGAGGAGAGGATCCAGCAATTTCTAAACCCTCCTAGGTTTAGGCACCAGATGTAGGGGTTGCTGGAAGGGGACCACTACACAATTCAGGTAGAAGCAAGTTTATGGGAAGGTCCAAACTTTTACTCTATGGTTAAGTGTAGGAGCTGGAACTAATGGTGGAGAGAGATTATACAGGGAAGGACAAGAAGGTCTACACTCTATGGTTAAGTGTAGGAGCTGGAACTAATGGTGGAGAGAGATTATACAGGGAAAAACAAGAAGGAGGTGTGACCCCAGCTAATGAGGAAAGGACCTCAGAACCTGGGGTCCTTTCCCTGACTCACAGTCAGGTGGTTGACAATTACAGGTGATTACAGGATTCAGGCAGATGATTTCTGACAAGGGTATGTGCTACCCCTCATGAAGAGAAAGGGTGTGGGGAGAGCTGTTGTCCTGGGCAGACCTAACTTATATAATGTTCATATGCATTGAAACCTTACATCATAACTCCGTAATATATACAATTCTTATACTATCATGCATCCGTAAAATGTAAAAATGTTCTGTTGTGGCATGGTTGGAAACAGAATATTATGCTATCTGAGATGAATTAGACAAAGAGAGGGAAGTTTTGCCTCTCACATGGAATGTAAAATGTTTCATTGCTTAAAAGTAGAAAAGGGATCAGTAGTCACTACAGGAAAAGGTAGGAGGTGATTGAGGTAGAATAAATTCCAGTAGTATATGGTTATCTAGAGTTACTCTAGTTTAAAATATCTCATTGGAGATTTTATAAAGTACAAAAATACTTTAAAAACCTCCCTTTGAAAGGAACTTATCAATGTTTAGAGAGCTAGTTATAATTTTTACATTATCATTGATCATTAAAAATAGTAATCATGTATCTAAGTTTTATACTGTACTCCATAAATAAGTGTAGCTATTTAAGTTTCTGTTAACATATTAATATGTATAAATACATAATATTTAATTTAAGTTAATTTGTTTGAAAATAAGTTACTTGACATTGTTAGTCACTGGTGGAGGAATTAAAACTATAATATCTTATTTTACCCCACTGAAATTGTTATAATGAAAATAGCAAAGGGAAATTATTTGTTAAGGGAAAGAAAAACTGAAATTCATTTTTTTGTGTAGCTGTTTAGAATGAAAACTGATGTCACAGAAAATAATAATACCATGAATTTCAAAGCAAAATCAATCATGAGCATACCATACAAGTGATTGATTTTATTTCTAGGAAACCTCTCAAGAATAAAAACCTATGTCCACAGAAAATTTGAATGTGATAAAATAGTATTACTTTTAATTACCCCAAATGTTAGATACCTGAATACTTACCAGTTGGTAAAGATAAAAACAATAAAAAGATGAATATAGAGCCGGGCGCTGGTGGTTCACGCCTGTATTCCTAGCTACTCAGGAGGCTGAGATCTGAGGATTGGGGTTCAAAGCCAGCCCGGGCAGGAAAGTCTGTGAGACTCTTATCTCCAATAAACCACTAGAAAACCAGAAGTTGCGCTGTAGCTCAAGCGATAGAGCACTAGCCTTGAGCTGAAGAGCACAGGGACAAGGCCCAGGCCCAGAATTCAAGCCCCATGACCAACAACAACAACAAAAGATGAATCTAGATGGCAAAGCCATATAGGAATGAAAATGGAAACATCTGCTGATACAACAAAATAGGGCTCAAAACTTATGGTGAGGTAAAGAATCCAGATAAAATAAATTCATATATTTTATTATTCCATTTATATTGAAAAGTTTACGAAAGGAAACTGTAGAAATAGATAAACAGCTATATGAGAATGGCTTAGAAACACTGAGGACAGACTAACTACAATTTAATAGCACATACATGATAAGCCAATGTGATCGTTTCAAATTAGGTTGTGATACTAGTTGTGCAATTGAATAAATCTATTAAAACATTTATTGAGGCACTTTGAAAAGATGGATTTTATAGTGTGAAAATTATGACAATAAAAGTGATCTGTATCAGTATTTGTTAAGTCTTTTTCCAAGATAGAATTTTTAGCAAACATGAAACCTGACAAGGACATGCGAGGTTTTTCCTGTTAGGCCCAACCATAACTGAAGACAGTGCAGGAACTACAACCACCACAGAGAAGAGATGTTTTTCTCTTTCTAATGTCAATATTGTCATGACTACTCTAAATTCATTGTCAAATAATAAAATAACAGGGCTTACTATTTCAATTAAACATGTTTTCCCTCATTTTATTCATTTTGTTCCTGAATATTTCTGGTCACCTATTAATGCTCCCATTTGGAGCACAATTTCACATCCTCCTAAGAGTTTCTTGGCAAATTTATAAATCACATCTTCAGTTATATTTAGCTCAGAGTGCTTCCAAATCCCTAATATGTGTTCTCATACAGGTAGGTCTGCATGTCAGACCTACAGATTTGCATTAAGCAAGAGAAAGGAAACTCCATACCTTAAAAGTTGTCTTTTGTTGCTCTTATTGCAATCCCTGGGGCTTTCACTCTGGGCTTGAGCATACTTTGCTCAAAGCTAATGCTCTACCACTTGAGCCATAACATCACTTTTGTCTTTTCTGTGATTAATTGGAGATAAGAGTCTCAAGGGCTTTCCTGCCAGGGTTGGCTTCAAACTGTGATCCTCAGAACTCAGCCTCCTGAGTAGGTAGAATTATAGGTGTGAGACAGTATCACCCAGCTGAGAATTTGTCATTTCTTAATGTAGCAATTTCCAGTATACCTTTAAAGTTTCTATCATAATCTTCTTTATTAAAAATGGAATGGAATTTTCTTGGCCATTTATCAGAAACTTGATTCTCTTTGATAAATATGCTGACTTTGATTGGGCTATTTATCATGCACAGAAAGTCTTCAGACATTTCAAAGATGAGTAAGTCTGTACACTGTCTTGTTAAAACAAAACTTAAACACGGTAACTGCATAGCAGAACAGAATGTTCTGCAGCAGGAAATCTTGTATTATGTTGAATTCATTTTTGTATTGTTATTCCATATTATTTTATGATGAAGGAAAATAACTCATTTTCTTCTGCTTTAGCTTTTCTGTTTCAAAAGTATTCTTGGGGCTTTAGCTTAGACCACCAACACACACACACACACACACACACACACACACGCACACACACACGCACACACACACACACGAACACACACACACACACACTGAATGTGTACTAGAGTAAGACTTGCTAAATAACCTTTTGTTTCCTATCACTGCCATTGTAAGAAATATATGTTTATATGCTGGTGGGTTGCTTTAGAGTGAGTACAAGTTAGAATTTAGAATTCTATCTTTCAAGTTCCTATGAATTGCAGGAGGCAATGAGAAATATATCTGGTAGCACATCAAACTGATGTAGTTTTATAAATACCTCTGGTTCTTACAGGATAACAGGGTAGATATTTGATCTCACATAAAACCTTTAAGGAAGGCTGAGAAGATGGCTCAGTGGTACAGTGCTTGTCTTTCATGTACAAGCCCCTGGGTTCGATTACTCAACACCATGTAAACAGATAAAGCTGGAAATGGCGCTGTGGCTCAAGCGGTAGAGCACTAGCCTTAAGATGAAGATCTGAGGAGTAGAGCCCAGGCCCAGAATTCAAGCCCATGACCAACAAAAAGAAGAAGGAGAAGGAGAAAGAGAAGGAGAAGGAGAAGGAGAAGGAGAAGGAGAAGGAGAAAGAAGAAGAAGAAGAAGAAGAAGAAGAAGAAGAAGAAGAAGAAGAAGAAGAAGAAGAAGAAGAAGAAGAAGAAGAAGAAGAAGAAGAAGAAGAAGAAGAAGAAGAAGAAGAAGAAGAGAAAACATGGAAAAATGTTTTGGAAATCTGAAGCTTTTTTCCTTTATACTTATATATAACTGAATAAAAACATTTTTTTCATTCTGATTTCTCCATTTCAATGACAGATATCTGATTATAAAAACTTATGTTATAGTAATCATCAGCATATGTTTTTATTTAGGTTATCATTCTGGCATAAATACTAAAAACAAATAACTTTCCAAGCATGTTTAAACTAAATGAAGTCTGTTTAGTGCTAGGGGGTTCAAACCTGTGATCTGAGTTACATAGGAGGCTGATAAATAAGGAACAAAATTCAAAGCCAGCTCGGGCAGAAATGTTTGTGAGATAGTGGAAGTGTGGTGAGTGGTATTGCACAGACTGTGAACAAAAATGCACAGCAAGAGCAGGAGGTCCTGAGCTCAAGCCCTAGTACAGCCCTAGCACTTGCACAAATGGCAAATGTAAGAGTATTTAAATAAAGGCATAATATGTACCAATATTTTAGAAAGTTAAATGTGTTTATTATTACATATAATTTTGATAATTGTAGAGGGTCTTGCAGCAAATGTATGTTATAGAAGTTTCTGATTATAAAGGAGTTGCTTTTTTATTGTTATTAATAAGATTTTCATTGTGAAAATGCCGTACAGAGGGGTTACAATTACATGAGCAAGGTAATGAATACATTTCTTATCAAGCATTGTTGCCTCCTCCTTTGTTTCCCCTTACCATCCCTGCCCTCCCATCTCGCTCCCACCCCCAACCCCGTCCCCCGCCAAAGTTATAAAGTTCATTTTTCGACATAACTGTCTTGTACGTCTCATTGTTGGAATAGGTACACCTGTATACCTATTAAAACAATTTGCTTTTTTAAAAGTAAGTAAATTTTGTTTTAAAATAATATTTACAAGAAGACTTGTTTTAGTATCATACTAAACAATTCCTTAGAACAACCACAATTGTTTTTTATTAGATCTTATTAGGTCTTATTAGATTTTATTAGATCTTATTAGATCTTTATTAGATCTTATTAGTTAACTTTTATAGACACAATTGTTATATTTTCCCTTAATAAATATAGTAGATAAAATTATTTTTGAGTTGTTAATTAAACTTCCAAATGAATACTAAGAGCACATGCATGTAAAATTTAATTTGAATTATTTTATATTTATAGAAATATATTTATATATATTATAAATATAACCCATATTCACCTGTTATTTGTTTATTCATAAAATATTTGTATATGATTGATATTGAGTACACATTAGATACAAACTCTGTAAATTCACTTTAAAATGTCTGTACAGCATTCAAATATCCTTTTAATGATTTATTGCTTACATTAAGTTGGACAGAGTTGGGCATTTACATCATGGATTGTAGAAATATTGCTGTCATATAAATTTTCCTTTTACAATTAAATGTTAAGCCAAGCCTATGTTCCCTGAATGGAAAATTATAACTCCAAAAGTGAGGCCAACATAGCTCATGCCTGTCATCCTAGCAACTCAGTAGGCTGAGATATGAGGATCATAGTTTGAAGACAGTAGGGGAGGGAAAGTCTGCGAGACTCAAATCTTCAATTTACCACCAAAAAGAAAGAGGAAGAGAAAAGGACAGTGGAGGAGGAGGAAGAAGAAGAAGAAAGAAAAGAAGGAGGAAGAAATAGAGCTGTGGCTCAAGTAGTAGAGCACTAACATTGAACAAAAAATAAAAACAAAGTTCAAACTTCCCAACATGTATTTAACTACATTTCATCCTTTAAAATGTTTTAAGTTTATTTATTTCAAAATATGAATGCTTCATGAATGTGCATATCATCCTTGTACAGGGGCCTTGCTAATATTCTCTGTATCATTCCAATTTTAGTATAAGTGCTGCTAAAGCAAGAACTTACCACTTTTGTAAATGAATATATCAATGACCATTTAATAACATATTAGTTGCATGAACTTCTTTCGTAATAAATACTTTCAATTAAAGTTTAATTTTCCAAAGCATTCCTAACATGTTGTTAATCAGAAACCTTACTGATGACAAAAGGAACCTATATTATATATAATAGCATTAGATGCATATATTTTATGTGTTCCGTATGTCCCATATAGTGAAAAATAAGTAAGACAACTTAGAGCATACTATTTTTTAACTTTCATAAGCAATTTCCTGTGAAAACTGCTTACAAAGAGTTGATTAATACAGTAAAAGTTGTTCTAAGTAGATACAGAGTTGAACATGTCTGTGAAATTATTAGAGTAATTCAGTATATGATTTTTTTAAGTTTACATAGTCAAACTTATATTATTTTATTTTATTTTTTGTCTATCATGGGCTTGAGCGCTGTCCCTGCATTCTTCAGTTCAAGCGAGCACTCTACCGCTTGAACCACAGCACCACTTCCAGTTTTCTAGTGGTTTATTGGAGATAAGAGTTTCACGGACTTTCCTGCCTAGGCTGGCTTTGAAGCATGATCCTCAGATCTCAGCCTCCTGAGTAGCTAAGATTACAGGCGTGAGCCACCGGCACCCGGCTCACAGTCAGACTTAATACTACTTAAGTTTGTGTGTTTTAATTTCTCTTAAATTCAAATGATGCAGTCTATATTATTTGGAAATGTAAGTTTCTATAAATGTCAATTGTTTATAGTAGATTTGTGTATGTATTTTGTGGTAGTAAAAAAAAGTGCAATAGGTGTAACATACATTTTACTCACTGAGGACAGTCACAGTCATTTTCGATTATTAGTTCACATTTCTACCTTATGTGATTTAGCTGAAATATCCCAAGTTATTAAAATATGTACATAAAAGGACATGGAAAGGTCAACTTCCTGCTGCTCTGTGTCAACTCCTTATCTAACATATCATGGTGATTTATAACATTTTGAGTTTCAAAATTATTTTAAATCTTGCATTTTGGTTTGTATATCTGTTTTAACCCATGTCCTGCTCATCACTGAATGTTCATATGTGCTTCATAGTTTCATTTCTTTTTTTTTTATTCTCAGAAAGTTAGACAGCAAAAACAAACAAGAACAAAAAATATTGTTGTACTTTATCTCATTTATAGTGATGTAACATATTTGGTTCCAAACATACAGGCCATAGCAGCTTCAAACATGGTTTTATGGATTTTTGTCTACTTCTTCAAAACATATACATTTTTTAAGAATGCAATTTAAATCCACATCTATTTTCTGCACTATGTTAAAACTTTGTGACATATTGGACTAAGTATGTTTTCACTAAATCAAATTCATTAATTCATTAATAATGTTGCCTACTTCAAAAGAATATGGAGTTTTTCCTGTTGTTTAGAGAGATAGGGTGGTAGTGATCATTGGAATTTTACAAATTAATGGTTGCTCACAGGTTAGTGAATTATTTTTTTAACTTATTGATGTATAATCACTTCACTTCCTTTTTATGAGCATCACTTCAAGGAAAAAAAAAGAAAGACACAGAAATGATCCTCACTAAATAAAATGCATGAACCCTAATACTGAGAATGTATCTTAGTGCGATTTTGAGCACAGGGCATATCACTTCTGAGCATCCATTTGTACTACCAAACAAATGACAAAGAAAATACTGTTGTTGGGGCATTTGGAGTACGTTATATTCACAACAAACACACACACATGATCTTGAAAATTATTGTCTTCAATATAAATCTAAGTGCCAGGAACATTTCTAGTCAAGCTAATGAGACAATGAGTTCTGATCTCAACCATTTTGCAACTTTACTAAGTGTGATGTTCACTCTCCTGTAGCAAAACCATACATTGGATGCTCTTTTTCTTTTTCAAATATTTATTTTTCTTTGTAGTGGAGATGCATTTATGACTTGGGACATGGTGGTATTTCATTATAAAATTCTTAAATCTCTGTGCAGTTTGTGGTAAAATATGCAGTTGCTGTAAGCTTCTAAGAAACAAAGACTTTTTTCATTTTTCCCTCGAGACTGTAGTATTCAGTGCTTCACATTTGCTTTTCATCCTAACATAAACCATTGTGGCTTGTTGAAGGAATTACTAAAATATTAGTCAATCCATGAGGGAAATATATATTTAGCATTCAAGGATTGTTTCATGTATCAAAAATAGAACAATAAGCTGGTATATTCAGATATATTCTGTATATGTAGCAATACATACATGAGTATTGACTTGAACAATGACAAAATTTAGCTGCCATCATTTGAGCTTGATTCAGATTGTGAGGCAAAGTATTTGGTACATTTCTAGTCAAGCCAATGAGAGCATTAGTGAAATAGTTTTAATCTCTAATTTTTTATAATTTGCTGAGTCTAAAATTCATCTTTCTGTGACTAAGACTTCTACTACATTCAGTAGAAAGTTTTATTTTTGTTCCTCATGGAGGAATGTACAGTTTTAGGACATGTGAGTCTTAAACATTAGAAACAACACTTCTCACTTCAGTATTTTGGAGTAAAGTATGGTTAGATCACTAAATATTATTTAATTCTTCTATGCTGTCATTTTCCACATGTAAATTGAAGAATCAGTAGTAGCATCTTATTTGCACTTTGAAAATATACATAGAGTATGTATTTGCATCTGCATATGTACATGCAGCCTAAACATTAATCCATTTATTATTACTAGTAGAAATCATAGGACTTTATTGTTACTGCTGCTATCACAGTTCTTATTTTCTCTGATGGTGTCTTGAAGCAAATTCTGCTCAATTTCTGGCAGCAGTGGCACTACCTAGTCTCTCTGGATATTCTGCCTTAGTCTGAATCTACGAAATATTCCATACCATAGTTTTATGAATGTGTATTCTCCTACTGTCCCTTGTTACTCACACAAGTGATATGCTGGGATACAATATGGCAACTTCCATGGGGCTGCTGATATCCATTGCAGTTGGGAGGGAAAACCATGTGTGGTTTTGATTCATGGTTTTCCTCATCTAAGCACAGTTTCCCCTTGTCTTTTGCTCTCAGACTCCTTTCATAATGAAGAGAGTGGTTCCATTCCTATATCTACATATAGGCATGCATCCTCTCTTAGCAAGTTCTAGGCCAACAAATAAGTGAAATTCTGGAAGATATTGTATACCATTCTTCAGAAATCTCAGTGGAATTAATCCAAGCTATTCTCAGAGGCCACCTCAGACAAATACTTTTCCATGCATTCTGGAAATCCAACCCACAAATTACAGACACATGGGTCTTACTTTCTTCTTCTTTAGAGGGGATTCATAATTTTCAAGATTTAAAAAGTCAGGACACTGTGATTGGTCTATTTCCTTATCAGATTCTTCTAATATATAATACTTTCAATGAATCTCATGGAATTTTCTGTGTTGTCTTTTCTATCTCAAATCACTTCATGTTAACAAAGAGACAACATATGAAAGGGCAAAATAAAGAGCTAAAAATCTTTTCCTTCTGTTTGGTGACCACCTGGTAAGAAACCTCATCTCTTTGTTGCTGAAGGTCAGAAAAGATTGCATTACATTGCATTATTGTGAAGATAGTTGTTAGTCTCTCTGTAGGAAGGTCACATTCCTCTGTCACATAGACAGCTGTCTTAAGAATGTATCTGTGACATTTTTTGGTCCAGAAAATATAAACAGAAGTGATGTTAGCCACTTCTGAACAAAGTTATTATTGGCTGAATAGGACTCTCCTCGTGGCCATAGCTCTTGAACTCCTTCCATGAGACTGGAAAGGACGCCCCAGCCAGAGTTCTTGTAGAGTAAAGAGATTGTGAAACAGATATACAATACAAATAATAGACAGCTAAGACAGCCTGCTATACATGTGAAGGCAGCATGAGTGAAAGCTTCTGTCAAAGCAATGGCATAGCTGAGTAAAGTGCACAGAAAACTGACTACTTCAATGTCACTGCGAAGTCAAGATGGGAAAACTTCTTGAATTTTTGAATGTAATGTAAACAGCTTAAAAATCTGGCCCTGATTACACCTTCTTTACTTCTCCACAACCTTGTGATCAGTTTTCCTTTGTGCACTGTCCTTGGCATTTTTGCTCAAAGCTAGTGCTACACCAATTGAGCCATACCTCCACTTACACCTTCTTGCTGGTAAATTATAGAGAAGAGTCTCAAGGACAAGCTCTGCTGGCTTCCAATCATAATCTTCACATCTCAGCTTTCTGAGTGGCTAGGATTACAGGCAGGAGGAGTTACTAGTGTTAACTAAATTTGTGTGGTCTTTGTTGTTGTTGTTGTTGTTGTTGTTGTTTTCCTAAACAGATTTCCTTTGCATCTGATTACGAAATAAATTATTTCTTGCTAATTAGTATCATATGTATTATACATTTTACACATTCATTCTTAATATCACTTCCTTAAAGAAAATCTATTGGCATAGTATGCTTCCCAAAAAAGATGTTTATATTTAAAGAGCAATGTTTTTTTTTCTAGTCATCAACTTAGCCTTAACCTTAGTCTCCTTTTCTTACTTTTCCTCATTTCAATTCTAACTCATTTAAGTGAAAAGAGACTTATTTTGCTTGCTAACAAGTAATCCCCAAATTTATATTGTTAAAACTACCAATTTTTGTTGTGCTACATTGAATTTAAGAGAGAAAAAAATACCCCAAATATACCCCAAGTTTTTAGAAATGTGTACAAACTTTGATCTCTTCTTCAATATTCAGCTTAGAAAAAAAAATGTTCCTTTTCATTCTTACTCCAAAACAAGAAAGATAGCAATAGTAGGAAGGAAAAATTCAAAACTACAAGCAGTAAAAGTCCACAAAAGCACACACAGAACAGTTTATGAAATCATTATATATTAGATCCAGTGCTGGACATCAGTGGCTCACACCTATAATAGTAGCTACTCAGGAGCCTGAAAATGTAAGGATCATGGTTCAAAGCCAGCCCAGTTAGGAAAGTCTATGAGTCTCTTGTCTCCATTTAACCACTGGAAATCTGGAAGTAGAACTTTGGCTCAAATGGAAGATCACTAGACTTAAGCAGAAAAGTTCACCCAGGCACTGAGTTCAAGCCCCAGCACTGATATATATATATATATATATACATATATATATATACATATATATATGTATATATATACATATATATGTATATATATACATATATATGTATATATATACATATATATATATACACACACACATATACATATACATATATATACATATACATATATACATATATATATATATGTCCCATTTTTTCTTTTCTTAACTATTACCATGTATAGTAATTAAGGTGCAGATCCTAGAAACAATACCTTAGGCAATGGTGAACAAATTGTTCTTAATGGGACAGATTCACATTTTAGTTTTCAAGTTCTACATTTTGAAAAAACAAACAACAACAAAAACCTTGCCTCTTCCATTGTACTGCAAAGGTACCTATGTAATTAGTAGGATTGTTGTTCAATAAAATATATTTATATATGCAGATCTTTGGTAATTTGCAGACCCCAGTCCTAGTGCCACATATCACTACCTTCAAACTAATAAATTGAGAGGGCATTAAGACATAGAGATATGTTTAACTAATGAATTGAGAGGGCTTTAAGATATAGAGATATGTTTAAGACACCACTCTTCAAAATGCTGACTCAATAGGTTGAGGAAAGAGTTAAGTATTTGCCTATTGCCTTGAGTTTTAATGTTGATCTCATGTTTTATACCTAAAGATCTTCTCATCCATAGAACAGACATTTTGTGTTTAATGACTTGCAACCTATGATGATTAAATAGGTTTCAATAAATGAGTATATTTATTTTAAATTACTGGAACGTCAATGTTATGACACTTAATTCACCAGTATACCCTTTTTCCATGAACTCTAGGTGCCTGGCCTAAGTAAAATGACATCAGTATATGAATGTCTTACTATAGAGCTAGCACATACCTTTTACAGTGGCACAGTATATAGTTTTGTCAGTATATTTTTCTATGTCTCCTTCACATGATGGACAGGTAACAAAATTATTTTGTTTGTAAAGTCTCCCCAAGCGATTTTAACTTGTCACAATACACAAAGCTTGGCTACACCAAATGCATCAACCTATTTGTAGTACTTCAATGGAACAAAAGCATTCAGAAGTACACATTAATTTCAGTCTTATTCAACACTGACATTGAAAAGACATTATTATTTGTGCAATTGTTTGAGCTTCGAATCAGACTCATTTTATCCATATTTTTAAACGCACTTAAGCTGTACTCTTGAGATCATTTTCATTGCCATAGATTGAATCATTATCTCAACTATTGTTGCATTGTTGATTTATAAATGATAAAAAGACAGATCCTTGCAAAGGAAATGCATAATTCTCAATGAATATTACCTGTTTAAGCAAAGTTTCTTTAATATCTAATACTTCAACAATGAAATTCAAACAAGTAAGGCACGCACTTGCTTTGGAGCATTTGAGAAGATGATCTCATTGTTTGCAAAAGTGAAATTCTTCATTGCAACTTTTTGTTCCTTTTAACAAATACCTTACAAAGTTTCAAGTACTCACTGATGAAATCCCTCATTCAAGAACTCAATGCAAATTTTAAACTGGCAAAGTATAATCATGAAAAAAACTAGAACAGACGAAGATAATATGATTCATTTCTCGATCTTCAAACCATACGGACTGCTTGCTTTTAGTTTTGAACTTATTTTTTATTATCAGTAAGCAGTTGTACATAGGGGTTTCAACACATCGGTTTATGAGTATGTGTGTTGATGATCAATGGCACACCTTCTGTTCTCCACCCTTCTCCCCAAACCTAAACATCCCCTCAAGTTACCTCATTCCTACGTGGACTTATTTAAACCAGCCTTAGAAGAAACTGCTTGACTATGATGATCATTAATTCTCATTTCATCCTTGACAGTTAAAACATAAAGAATGAGACAGCTTCTGTGTAAATAGACTAAATTGTTTTGTTCCACACAACTAAAGAATCAAGCTAGTCAGTGAAGACGACAGCCTAATCCTTTGCCTCCAAACAGTTCTCCAGTCCACCTCAGACCTGAGACAGAGGCCACAGCTGCAGATGCAGATGTTTGGTGCTACTTTCTGGGTTGCCTGATCTTCACTCTCTATGGAACTCCTTTATTGAGTCTTCAGAGAGGTACAGATTCTGTGCATTCTTTCCAAGTATTGTACAATGCACGCTGGCAGGGGAAAAGAACAAGGACGATATGTTTCAAATACAGGATTCAATTACTTTCCACCACTGGAAGATGTGTCAAAAGGCACGCCGAGCTTTGTTTTGAGGGCGGGGAAATGACAGGGAGGAATCCTGGGCCCTCATTGGCTCTTGGTTCTGCGCTGCAGCTGAGCTCCAGCCGCTCGGAGCGCATTATTGATCTGAAGGGTAAATGTGGAGGGAGCCAAAGAGAGGGGTCCAGGCGTTTCTGAGAAGAGAGGCAGCCTCTTCCAGGAACAAAGTGGTGTCTACTGGCTTCTCGGCCCTGGAGAACCTTCTGTGAACCCAAAAGGACAACATGCAAAGCAGCGTGAAGCCACAGTGATTTAGAAGAGAGGGGGGGGGGAATAAATAAATAAATAAAAAGAAGGAAAGAGGCAGAGGAGTCTCACCTTCCCTGCGAGGCTGAGCTGCTGCGTCCTGCTGCTGCCGCCGTTTCCGGGCTGCTGCCTCTCCGCTGTCAGGTAAGCCTTCTTGCCCTGATTGAGCTTGCATCCTGCGCGTGATGGCTTCGGGGCACACGCACCCAAACGCATGCATGATGGATAAAGTGATGCTCAGCTAGTCAGAAGCTGCAGGAGGCTGCACACGGGTCTGGCATCCGAATCAGGAGCTGGAGAGTGGTTTTGGCTTTGGGAAACTTCAGTAAGTTCTAAACAAGTCGCCAGTCTCTAAAGCAGGGAAGGGTGGGAAGCACCTTAACTAAAAATGCACCAGAGCACCTCTGAATTCTCACAGGAAAATGAATAGGTGTGTTTGATATTCAACTGGTTATTTCTTTCAGAGGTGATTTTAGTGATATGTGGTGTATTTTTTTAAACAACGAAATAAGTATTGTTTTATTTTTAAACACCTCCAAATAGTGATCGTTCTCACCCACTTGATTGCTATTGAAATACTGTTAAACTTCATTGTTCATTCAAAAAGAGAGAGAGACACACACACACAATGTAAATGTCTTAACAGCCTGACCTATCGAGTGAATAGCCATCTGAGCATCCTACTCCAAAAATGAAATGGGACAAGTGGAAGAAACAGACCACAAAAACCAGGGATGGGTTATATAATACAGCGCAAATTATCTTAATGACATTAGATACTTTAAAAAGAAGGAAGTGTATGTGTCCGAGGACAGGCTGAGGAAGGCTCTTCCAAAGACACCTTCAGCATTTTGTAAATATTTTCTTATTTTTAATACCCTTCCTCGATTTTATTATTGCATTATTGTTGTTATTTTTGTACACAGCTGCAGAAGCTCTGTACTTGAAGGTGATTAGTGCCATTGACAGACACGTTTCTCTGTACTCTCCGGAGAGGCAGCTGACATACTTTTCTGCTGGCTTTGTAACCATTTCATGGTTTTTTACTTTCTCATCAGCTATTTCCAAGCTCATTCACAAACTTCTCAGCAAGAAAATCACCTTCCTTGCTGAGATGGGAAAACTTAAGATGGAGTAAATTATGATTTACAAGTTTATAGCTTTAAATTGTACAATAAATTACCCAAACTTGAAACATCCAACCATGTTAAGCAGATATTAGATTTTTGAACTTTCCAGCATGATGATCAGCTGTAAAATTATTTTTTAAAAAAGATACAGATACACCCAGAAGTATTGATCCTCAATATCTAATAGCTTCACCATTAAATTATCCTAGGCAATTTTAAATATAAAATTAACTTATTTTTCAATAGCAATTCATCCCAGTAGGTTTGTGTTGTTAATAGTTTCCGATTCTTAGCAGATTTTCTCTTTTGAATTAAAAGATAGATGATTTTTTTCTCTGCAATCCTTAAGCAGTTGATTGAAAGTTGCATGTGTGTGTGTGTGTATGTGTGTACGCATGTGTGTTTATTCCTGAAGTACATAGCCCAAATGCAAATGCAGAGTAGAAACTTCAATTTAACTAACTGGCCCATCTGCTTAGTCAGCAACAAGATTAAGGACTCTTTCTACAGGGAAGCTATTGAAGTAAAAATATCAGCTACCATAGTAACTTGAGCATTCATTTTCAGAATATAACATATTTTCTCCTTAATAACACCTACTTCAAAGACTTAAGAGACTAACCAACTAACAAACTTCTTTCTCAAGAAAACAAAAAAGGAGAAAAAATCCCATTTGAGTTTTTCTGATGTGTATCACAAATCTCCAGTTGTGTCTTAACTTCTCCTGCTGTGTACCATTTCCAAGCAGTAGGGGGAAATATTCA
This sequence comes from Dipodomys merriami, assembly GCF_024711535.1. Classification (NCBI taxonomy): domain Eukaryota; kingdom Metazoa; phylum Chordata; class Mammalia; order Rodentia; family Heteromyidae; genus Dipodomys; species Dipodomys merriami. The sequence goes on along the minus strand of NW_027204715.1, from coordinate 14,664,892 downwards.
AGGCAAGCTTCTTTCTTAAGACATCTCTCCTTCCACTGATCTGCTCAGGGATATGATCATTTTTGAGGATTGCCACAAAAACAGAGAGTTGAATTGGTCAGAAGAGTGGGTCATTTGTACCACATTCAGGACAGATATTCAGCCTTTTTTGTAGCAAAAATTCTGCTTAGTGTATGGGGGAACAAAACAAAAAATTCAGTTAACATTTCTGATGATCTACTTATCCTTCAGTCTGACTATATCATTTAAGTACTACAGAGAACAAACCTGATCTTAAATTGAAACTATTTTTTAAAATTTAGTTCTAATTTTTATTCCATGAAATCTGGTGTTTTGTCAGATTAGGCTTAACGTAACAGTGACACAGAGAGGAATCAATCATTCATGGTTGATGAGAATCTGTCACTATGCCTTTTAAAATGTACTATTTGGAACAACTAATCAGTCCTGTTGATGAACAATCTGTAAATACCTCACTTAGACTGGGATTTGAAATGTTACTGTGTTTTCAAATCTATGTTATTTTGATGTCATGTCATTGAATCTAGCTTATACCTGCAATAGGAAGACACAGAGAGTTAGCTTTCTTCAGAATTGAGTCATATTTTCATGCAAAAAACTAAAACAAAACAAAACGAAGACTTAAATGAAACGCTGTATAAAATGACTTAAAGCTGTCAAAGGAAAATTGTGATTGCAGGTGTTTTATTTATGTAGGATACTATTCTGTTTATTTCTAGACAAAATATTACTGTTCAGAAGTAGTTATTCCCTGGATTAAGGACATCATTCTCACACTGTATGTAATATGTAGTGCAAAGTATAGTATCAATTCATGATCATTACACTAAACTATAAGTAGAACGTAATTTGCTTCCTGTTTAATATATTAACTTTTACTTTTCATGAATAGGCTCAATTATATACTAAAATTATATACTAAAATATATACTCAATTATATATACTCAATATATATATTCTCAATTATATACTAAAATATATAAAATACTAAAAAAACTAATATGAATTAAATTATTATATAAGGTATGAAAAATTATGGATCTTACTAGAAACTGTCCTTTTATTTTAGTGATAAAGAAACAATTGATAATTGAATAATTCACAAATTACAGCATATCCAAAATTTTAACTTTCAGCTTTAAGACAGTTGCAGTTCTTCCAAAATTACTATGAAGAAAGGATGATTCATCAAAACCAAATGTTTAAAGTAGAAACTGTGTACGTGTTTGTGTATTTGCATAAATAAGTGCAATGTGCTTGTGTACAATATCATAATGGTGGCTCTAAGTTAAAGTAAATATGGTAAAGTGATTTATACTATGAAGCAAGTAGCATGTTTAGAAGAGACTGAGTGAGAGTGTGATTAATGAAAGGGTGAATAACAGATTGATTTTTCTAATGTTATTCTATGTTGTGTGAAATCTTGGATGGATGTTTCAATAAGTCATATGAATTTAATATTATTACTTCACATAATAAGTGCCCATTCAACTATGACAAACAAAGCTTATTGCATACTGATTTACAAATTCAGCTTTACTCAAGTTTTTGTTCCTCTATCATATTATAGCTGTAGATAAATTAAAGGGAGACATTAGATCTTTGGTATGCTTCAGTTTTTTTTTAACGTTGTTTTTTCATTTGTAACCCTTACTCCGTGAATATGTAGTGTAGGCTCTATAATTAGATTTCATATCACCTTGAACACAGAGATGTGTAATTTATAAAATGTAAAATTCTCTTAATATATGTACATTACATGCATATTTAAGTGAGTATACTACAGAGAGAAAGTTAAGAGAACCACAGAAGGGAAATACAGGACTTATACATCAACCCCTAACTGGTAACTTCACATGGATGAAAAATGCATGCTAAGTTTCAAGTCCAAATAGGAAATAAAACATTAGGTTATAGATTACAAATGTAGATTTAGCTGCAAACTAAGATGCTAGTTTTATGTATGTGAGCATGCACCTTCAATATACAATTTCTCTACATATGTACAATATGCATATATGTGTATATATAACTCAATATATTATTTTATACTATTTTCACAATACTATACAAGTAAGTAACTAATTTTCCCTATGTATAGGTTGAAATGCCTGATTCAATATTTGGGTAATGAGGTAGAAAGGACAAAGCTTGAGAAGTAGAAAATGATTTAAAGCCACATTTTGACTTTTACTCTCAGTTCTTTAAGTCAAGTAATTCTACTTCCCAGATATTGGCTTCTTATCTTGACTAAGTAGAATAGTAGTACAAAGATATCACTTACTAGCTCTCATGTCTTTCTCTGAAGTGTATAAGGTTACACTTATATATGACCATGTGCAGACAGAGCTGGCCCCAGGTTAAATGAACATATGGTCATCAGAATTGCTTTATGCACTGAATTATTTTTCAAATTGAAGACAAAACTGCCCTCAAGTTATTAGATTATTAGATTCTTTAAAAAATCCACTTATTTGGCAAAATTTCTCTCAATACATAGGCTTGTGTGTATGTGACATTTTGAAGAATCAATTAATTTCAGATTCACATTGTGTGTGTGTGTGTGTGTGTGTGTGTGTGTGTGTTATAAAACCATTTTATTTCAAAGAGTTCAGAGGCAAAGAAGTGACATAACTCCAAATGACCTGATACTTGTTGCTGGTAGATTGGTTGTGAATGGGGACAAAAACAGATGAATATATGAGGTGGCATCTTTAGAAAGAGACAGCTCATGAACACAGAAGGAAATAAATGATGGATTGAGGTGTTTGCTGAAATTAAATTCATAGTATCCAAGGAATAGGAAGATGGAATTATGAAATGCCATGTTTGAGGACTGATGGGTAAATGTGGGACCCACAACAGGAAGATTAATGTTCTATTCCATTCCACGAAGTGGAAGAGAACAGCCATAATGACATGAGACTTTCATCCCCACAAGAACAGGAAGTAAAATGTACAGTTTTGTCTAAGTGTTCTCCCCATCAGGAAGTAAGATCTTATTTCAAACATAACCAGTGTCAAGGACTGGGGGCATGGCTCAGGAAGAGAGCAGACATGGGAACTTGAATTCAAACACCAGTACTCTTCCTTCCCCCATAAGATGTTATAAACTTTGAAAATGACATTACTATACTATTTTTAGAGAAAATGTTGACTATTTGATATCTCAGCTCCCATCAAAATAATATATAAGATGGAAAAATATTGTTAGGTAAGAACCATAATGCAATAGCATTTAATATATCTAAATAATACATTTATGTTTATTTTTATATTATATTCTTGACTAATTCTAAAAGCTAGACAAAATTGGCATTAATAGCCTTTATGTCCTTAAACTATTATTTTTTTTTAAATTTTATCCCCTTTCTATCCCAAGTCTTGAACTCAGGACCTAGACACTGTTTCTGAGCAGTTTTGCTCCAGGCTAGTTCTCTATCACTTGAGTCACAGCTTTATTTCCAGATTTTTCTAGTTAATTGGAAACAAGTTTCTCATAGACTGTTCTTGCCTGGGCTGCCTTTGAACCTGTCTTCAAACCTCAACCCCCCTGAGTAGCTAGAATTGAAATCATGAGCCACCTGGGCCTGTATGAAAATTCCTTTTTTTTCTTTTTCTTTTTTTGAGATTGCAGGAATTCTTGGAAGTAATGAGCACATAATTAATTAATAAAAGCATAATATTACATAATTATATTTTGGTCAGCATGAAACCATACATATGCCGATGGTCCATTAATATTATAATTGACTTGAAAATGTCCTGCTACATTGTTACATCATATCAGAAATGAGTCACTCCCTGTGATGATGCTGGTATAAGCAATCCTACTGTGCTGCCATATAACAAAGGTGAAACACATTAAATTATGTACAGTGTGTAGGCTTCATAAGGTAAAGAATGCTTGTGTTACTGGGCTTTGTGCTTCCTCTACTATGCTTTCATTGGTATTTTCCAATGTATTTGTTTTCTTTAAGAAATATTTAAAGAGGTATGATGTTTCATGCTGGGAGCAGCCTCAAATAGCTTATGAAACTCTTGATTAGATCAAGAGGACATGTCATCTGATTGACAAATGACATCTTGATTTCTGTGATTATTTTCTATGACATTTACATAAGGAGACTATTACATAATGGTGCAATTTTCAGAATGCACCTCTGTCGTTAAGCAACACATGGCTTTATCTCAGAAGTAAATGTTTTCCTACAACTTTGTGAGTCAATATTCACAAGATAGCCTGACATAAATGACCGCAGGGTTGTGTTTACAGATCGATTATAAAGTGAGATTTTCCTGAAATCCACCCTTCTTTCATTACCAGCAATAGTATCGTAATTTGAAATTGCAGAATAAGCTCTTGGCAAGACGTTAAGTTATATGATTACTTAGGCAAGCATGAGAATAAATTCCTGAAGTCAAACAGTACATCATCGGGAAATAGGTCATTTCCTTAATCAGTTTCCAGTATTTATGCTTAATTCTTTTCAAAACAGGTCTTCTCTAGTGTGTATAAGTGAAAAGAGAAGGGCAAATAGAGAGAGTGAAGTATGTTGAACGTGGTAAAAGTATGTTACATATATTGTGAAAATGAGTCAGCGAAGGTTATTGGGATTGATCTGCAAGTGGGCAGTGGGGAAAGGGCAACTAAGGGGATGAGTCTGAACAATGTACAGCCAGTACACAGTAATATTTCAAAATTAAACCTCCTTATGAAACTACATAATGCTAACAAAAATGGGTGTGGGGGAATGACAATTAGCACAATGAATTCAAGAAAGATTTATAGTTTCTAAGATCATGATTAAATGTGGGTCAAATAATCCAGCAATACAGTTGTGTATAAAGGTGTGGGTGTGTGCTAAAACTATAAATTGTAGCAAGTATATTAAGAAAACATCTATTTTATAACCATTCAACAGTATACATCTTCATTTAATAAGAAATTTTTATATGCCTACAATTATGTAATACCAGTGATGAGTAAAAACTAGCATAAAAGAAGAGTATTCTATATGAGGGTCAAGAAAAAGGTAATCCACCTTCTTTGGATAGGTTTCGATACAAATCTGTACCTTTAAATCCCGTCCTTGTACCATACTTCCATCTCAGAATACCAGTTCTATATTCCCACTCGAATATGTACCAGTCACACAAACTAGATTAGAACAAAAATATTGTTTGTCATAGCCACACATTAGATTTATTTTCTAATATATTTTCTATCATCTGTTTGGATTATGTCATGTATTACTCAGTTTTCCAATATTAACATATCTGAGAAAAGCAACTTAAGTGGAGGGAAGATTTATTTTGGTACTTGGTTTAAAAATCTTTGTATCCTGGCCACTGGCTTGATAGTTCATGAACTTGTGAGACCAAGTTTTGTTCAGACAGTGTAAGATGAAGCAAAACTGCTCACCTCAGGAGAGCAGAGAGAGAGTGGGGGAAGGAGTAGACAAAGTTCTAAAAAGTCCCTTTCAAGAACTTCTGACTAGTGACTCTCTTACCTCTACTTGACACTAAAAGTTGCATCTCCATCCAAAAGTACCACAGGCTGACAACAGGTTTTTAGCCCGTAGCCCTTGGGGAACATTTAAAATCCAAACTTAATTATTTTTCCAGTAGTTCTAAACCTTCAGGGTCACCTCTGATCTTGCTTCCTACTCATTCGGGCTCCATGGCTTCATTATGCATAGTGTTTTAAAATCTTTTCTGTTCTTACTTTCTTCATTACATTTACTCCAATTACTATCTTTTCACACCTATATAGTAAGGTGCATAATTCCAGAAGCCATGTTTTAGAAGATTGAAGTCTATATTATACAGTTAGCAGGCTGCAGGCTCCAGTTGTTACAAAGGCTTACAGCCTCCAAATACACATAGCATGGTTAGAAAACAGGCCAGAAAGGAAAGAAAGAACAAAAACAATACCAACAGCTCCAATGGAGAGGTGAATTGGGATGTCATGATTACCAGAGAGGAGCCTGGAGACAGAACACAGGACAGGATCACAGAGATACACATAGCATGGCAAAATGGTGGCTGGGTTTCAATAAGAGTCTGAGCAGGGGGAAGGTCCACAAAAACTCCCAGTCCCAGGCACTGCACTGACAGGTTCAATAACCTATCAGCCAAGTGCCTGCTCCCGCCTCCAGGAATCCTGGCATGCCCATCACCAGCAGGTGATGGGTAGGAGTGTTTCCTTCCCTCCAGCATGAAGACAAGATGCCAGACCCTACCATCCATCAGGTGGCCAATACAGGCCAGACCAGACTTCCTTACTTCAATATTGTGCCCAAGTCTCCAAATTGCTCTTTCTGTTCCTACATTTACACCACGCGCGCGCACGCACACACACACACACACACACACACACACACACACACACATACACACACACACACAGTGAGTAGTAGTCAAGTGTAAACCCATCTGTATCACAATCCTAGGACTCCCAAAGGCTTGTAGATAGAACTCTGGCAGAACTTTTTTTTTTTCTTTTCATCATTGGGCTAAGATCTCTTGATCACAAAACCTTAAGATTCATCCAGTTATTCCAATAAATTTTGGTTTAATTGTCATTACATCAGACATTCTCTACCTACTATGAACAAGACATCATTTCCTAGAAGATTTGAACCCTATCCAACTTCAGTTTAATGTAAATAGGCCATACATACTGTTTATGATACCAAATAACCACTGTATGTAATAGTTTAAATGGACAATGTTTTCAAATTCATGGTGCAGGAGTGATGTACATTCAATAGAATTCGTTCTGTGAACTGCTATTTTAAATGTCATCTTTTCCAGTAGTGTGAATCTCTGTTGGCAGGAGACACTAGGGGAGGGTGTGGGAGGGGCTTTTCGTCAGTCATCCATGTGAGTACAACATTAACAACCAAGACGGTGCTATGTACTGTTGGCTAAGCTGTGAGGTTTGGGTAGACATTGAGTGGCTAAGTGTTTCCAAATTATGCTGGATTTTTTTTTAGGACGCAAGGCCATCCTCAGTTCAACCGCATCTGTTGTGGTCATTTTTAATCAAACAGAAAAATTAAAGCCCCCAGAAGGAGGCTCGGGAATCCACACTTGGGAGGCAGGTTGCTCTATGGCTTCAGTAATTCCTTGGGCCTCACACTGTTAGGTTTTTAAAAAGAGGTAGCTGAGTAAGAACCACACCACGCATGTGGTATTCAGGTAAGGTGTAGGATTATTCTGGCTGGCACCAGGCCACCTTGTTCCTTCACCCGGCTGGGAAAGCCCTGGGAAACACCTGGGAAAGATTTGGGAAAGAGCTGAGAAAGAGCTAGAAAAAAGAGTTGGGAAAGAGAGAGCTGGGAAAGAGCTGAGAAAGAAAGAAAGCTGGGAAAGAGAGAGCTGGAAAAGAGAGAGAAAAGAGCTGGAAAAGAGAGAGAAAAGAGCTAGAAAAGAGAGCATCTGGGCTAGGCCTTATCTAGGGTATGGGTTGAGAAAGATGTGGCTACATCAAATTCAGATGTGACCTCAGCGGATGCAGAAGTGACCTCTTCCAGGTGTGCCAGTTGCCTAGGTAACGCAGGTACTGGGTGGAGACTTTGCTGCAAGGAGTGGAGTCTGCTGGATATCCAAGAGCAGACCTTACACACAGGAAGTTCATTTTTATCATGCCTGGCACCAACAAGTTCTCAGTGAGTATTGGTTAATTGAGCAAAAAAAAAAAAAAGACTAGATAAAGGTACATCAATTCACCTAAACATTCATATTCAGGTAAAAAGAAATTTTGCATTTTGTATGATATGTTTAATTGTTTAATAATAAACAGTGAGACATGTGATTAAACTATTATAAAATATTTATGTATATAACTTGGTCTACATTAATTAGCCATCATGCATGTACCTAATACTTAATGGAAGACGGTAGGAAGTGTCTTTATTTTAAATGTAAAGCAGAATGATTTGGATTAATACTTGTGATCCTCAAGAGTCAATGCTGTCTCATTGTCTAATACCTTTAAATCCTTGTGATTCCTACAATTAAAATAAAATTCCCAGAATACACAGAAAAAAAAATAAAGGTAAGAATTCCTTTAAAGGTTTGTCTTAATTGGCTCTGAAATTCAGTTTTGTTATCTGACAAGAACAGAAGAGATTCAAAATTAACACCTGGACTTGAGTCTATGCAAAGTCCCGAATTCCTAAAGTAGCAATTAAATGGTTTAATTTTAAAGTCCTCTAAGGTTTAATTCAGTAGCTTTCTTCAGAAGGCCACTGCTAATTCTTCCTGAATAGCTGCTGCTTTTAACTGCACTGCCTTAATTTGAACAGTATTCGAAATTCCATTCTCCCTAATGGAGTTAATTGCATTATAAAAGTCGGCTTAGAGTAGAAACTTATTTCCTCTTGTGGAGTATCTCTCTACAGAATCCTCTCTTCTTTTCAACTTGACACTTATGCACATTTATGCAGGATAATGTCATAATGCAGTGTTTCCCTGTTAAAATCCACTTTCAAAGAACATTCTTTAAAATGTTAGTGTACATACCAAAGCCTGTTAGCTATCTAAAGTGCCTAAAACTTTGTACATGCTCAGGCCGTCTAGTCTAATAGACTCTAAGTCCTTGGAACATTAACAAATCTCTGAGCTTTTAAACAGGCAGTGACCTATTCATTTAGAGGGCTGCTTCAATAAAGCAAAGGCTCACTTAGGTTAATAACGGATCATGGAACTGTTTGATTTGCAGTGAGCTAAGTTGCCCATTATCCCTAACATTCACGTGGGTCATGTAATCACATCCAAATGAATCGGCCTTCTTTCCTGGTTTCTGTAGATTTCCAAGTTATTACAGGAAACCCAGAGTACAAGTCCATGAAGCCTTCTGCACATTCATTATTGTTGTTTTCCACCAACATGGAATTTCAGCTTATGGAACTTCTTTGTAAGAATAGCAAATGCTTTCTTGGAGTTCATCTGGGCATTTTTTTAAGACCGCAATTCCAGACTGTATTTTAAAGTGATTGTACCATTCTGTGTTGTTTCAATATTGGATGAGAGCTACTATCAGATGCTGCATCTTTTGAAGAAAAGGACAGTCTCTGCCGCTGTCTCCACCTCTGTCTCCTCTTCAATTTTCTGTTTGTTCTTTCTTTTGTTGGTAAAGACTGGATAACCTATGGGCAATTTCTCCACAACTAAGCATCTTTCTAAATTTATGGCCATTTATATACACACATACAACACACACATTTACATGTTCCTACCATCTATACACATACATAGATATATGCATGTATGTATGTATATATGTATATATGTATATATAATAGAGAGAGACCTGAAGAACTGTCATTCAATCCATTCATAATATTTTTAAGAATGTTTATTACTTATAGATGTCACAACAAGCAACTAAATATTATTCTATATAGCATCGACATAGGTATTATTTCTTTTACATGTCTTTTTTCTCAAATATTTGCAAGCCCTTTACTTGCATTTACGCTTTTTGAGTAGGAATGAGGAAAGTACACTAGGAAGCTTGTTTTTAAGGAACAAGGAAATTCCATGATTTTTTTTTTAATTTACTTTTTACTTTTTTTTTCTTTTTTAGTTGGTTTTAGGGCTTGATCTCTGGGCCTGAGTGCTGTCCCTCAGCTCTTCAGCTCAAGGAGAGCACTCTACCACTTGAGCTCCAGCATCACTTCCAATTTTCTGGTGGTTACTTGGAGATCAGAGTCTCATGGATGTTTCCGCTTGGGCAGGCTTTGAACAATAATCCTTAGACTTCAGCCTTCTGAGTAGCTAGGATTACAGGCATGAGCCACTGGTGCCTGACTTTTATTATTTTTTTTATAATTAACAGTTGTGTTTACAAAGTATTTTTACAATGCCCTTTTGTTTTCACCAGAGTATGCACATGTATACATCTGTACATATATACTCAAATTGTGTCTGTGTACATCACAGGTACACACACAAACACACACACACACACACACACACACACACACACACACTTCTTTAGTAAGATCTCTAAAGGTAGCTAAATGCTTCTCATGGATAGCAATAAATGTTTTGGGCATTGATCCTTTTTGAAAATGAAATACTTCCATTTCATAGTGACACCTGTGCAATATGGATGACTAGAGGAACACAACTTCACTTATTCTCACTGTACTGTTTGTAGTGGAGAGATGGCAACCTGGGAAGGTGAAGAATAGTAAGTGCTTCTGCATTTGATGCTAATTCACAGCACTATGCAGAAAGAGAACATTCTGCCATGTTCCTGATCTCTCAGTGCATTTATTTAAAGATGGCCCATTAGTTCAAGTCAATACTGAGAAGAAGTAAGTTATGAAAGCTTTTACAAATAGAATTGGGGGGAAAAATCCCCAGTATTGTGGATTCACAGAGAATTATCATGAAAAATTACTGTATTTTTCTTTCAAGTCACCAAGTGAAGATTAATAACTTTAACTGGGAGCCAAGATATTTTCATTAATGGTTACTTAACCAATTTTTGCAAATGGATTTACTCTCCAATTCTTTAATGCCAAGAAAACTTTCAAACTCCCTGAAAATAAGAACCTAATTTTATGGTGGAAAGATAGAGCCAGGGTTATCTTAAAAATAAAAATGCTTCTCCAGCTGACATGTTCATTTTTTTCTGATAGAAATTAAGAAAAGCAAAATGCTACAAAATGCATGAAAGCATTTCCTTATTTTCCTTTGCCTCATTAGTCATTGTTTAACATAGATTTAGAAAATTGTCCTCATGGAATATACCCTGATGAAAGCTATTTGTTTTGGTTAACAATGGAAAAAAAATCACATATTCTCATTGTCTATTACTGTAGTCTTTTGCTAACAATTTACTTGTAATATTTCCAATTTGGTATGTAATTTCATATTTATTTGGGCTACCATGTACCTTTCACTTAGTACTTTAGAGATACTTTTCTTTGCTCTTGATTCACCAGGATTCCTTGGCTTGCAATGTCTTGTCATTAATATCCCATTTCCAGACAGTTACTTCACTTTAGCTCTTGCTTCTGACTACATGTGGCATCTCAGAACTCTCTGGTAAAACCTGTCTTAGAACCCTGTCTTCCATTCCCAGCCTCACACTGTCGTGTACAGCTCTCTTTTGACTCTAGCTGCATCCATGGTGGATTTGCAGAATTTTCATTCCCCTTCTGTTGCACAGTTTTCTCCCTGACTTGGGATGCCTTGGTGCATCATTTTCACTTTAGAATGGTGTGAAACCTATACATATTCAATAGAAATTGTATTTTGAATTTAGAATTTGATCTTTTCTGTAGTTCTGAAGCACCACATTCTCAATGACATTGGCTTATCAGTATCAAAACCCAGATTTTAGCAAGCCATGTAACCATGAATGCTATCAACCAAGACATTGTAGTATACTAGAATACTACTCTAGAAGAGTCCTCAACTAAAGTCTATTACATGAGTTCTTACAATTATATCAGTGTACAAGTTAGCTATCTACAATTTAAAATATTTGGAGACTGTATATTTGTATTATTCATTTCCAGTCACCCAGGCATGCTTTCAATGAAATTATATGGAGGCAAAATTTAATCTAAGAAATAAATGTCTATAAATTGGGCAGTATTGCTGTTTCAGTTGCCTAATGATGATTTGATTTGATTTTTCTTCCAAACGTATTATCTTTCAAAATTTATTTATATTTCATATGGTGTATTTTTACTTTTTTTTCTAGTACAGGGACTTGAAATTAAAGCGCCTCCCCTCATGGATGTTCCTCTTCTTAGTGGTTGGCAATTACTCATTTGTGCCACACTTCTAGGTTGAGATTTTGATAGTTTTTGTTAAGATAAAATTTCCAAAGACTTTGGTAAGTTAAAAAAAATAGAACTTTTCTTCCTGGGCTAGAATTGGAACTGTGGTCCTCCAGATCTCAACTCACTAAGTAGCTATGGTTACATGTGTGAACAAGCAAAGTTCCCATTGATGTGTTGTTTATTATCATAGGATTGCTATTTAAATTACATTTTCATATTTTATTGTATAGCATGCTGTTGACATGTTAAAAATCCTTTATACCTGTTTGTATTAGAACACAATCTTCATTTCTCTTTCCATTCATTTCCTGTAGATAATGGCCCACTCCAACAGTTTCCTGTCATTATTTTTCCCCAGAAAACTCCTGGCAACTTATAAATGAATAGGTATTTGGAAGACCATTCTTTGTGCTCAGTTTTCTTAGTGACTATTTCATCCAGCTAGTTTTACTCACTCCTCTTCAACTCCATTTTTAAACTTAGGTTCTTAAATGTACATGTGCATCTAGTTCTACTTTTTACCTTACTAGCAATCCATTCTCAATTCCATTTGTAGGTTTCTTCTCTTTCCCCTTTAATCCTGGAGCAGACTTAGTTTTCTTCTTCCTACACCCACAACCTTGGTGATTTCATCCAACTTCATAGTTTTAAACACCATATGCTGAAAATTCCAAAATACATATTTCTAAGCTCAGATTTCCTCAAATCGAATCTGTGTCCAAATTCTTCTCTTGGCAAGAACGTCTTAGATTCTTGATAGACATGTCAGATTCACATGTCCAAGATGAGTTTTTGGTCTTCCCTCATGAATATATTTCCCACAGATTTCATTCTTTATATTGATACTGATTCTATCTTCATAGTTATTCAAGCTGAAACGTCTCATTTGAATTCTCTTCTATCCTCCTTTCACCCCTCACACTGCATAACTAATCTTCCTGGAAATCTTGCCCTTCTTTACAAAGAATGTATAAGATACTACCAGCTCCTAGCAGACCATGGTTGTCACTATAATCCTAGGAGAATCGATCATTTATCTGAATTACTACTCCTACATTTCTAAAAACTAACCTCAAGTGCAAATGTCCTGCTTTTTGAATAACTCATACCACAAATCTCTCTTATAAGTCTAGTGATAGGACCTCTTTTGAATCAGGAGATATATTATGAGGATCAAGTTGATATGCATCTAGTATCTATCTATCTATCTATCTATCTATCTATCTATCTATCTATCTATCTATCTATCTATCTATCTATCTATCTATCTATCTATCATATATGTGTCTACTTACATCTACTTACATCCATCTACTATCTATCAATTATTTCTCATTTCTCTTCATTTCCAATTCCACTAGTTCATTACTTCTTTCTTTGTTAGTTTCAAGGCTTATTCCAGTCCTCTCTGTCAATTGTCTCTGAGAAGAATACTGTTTATTAGGAACCTATTTTGCTAGTTGCTTTCAAATCTTTTTGCAAATCCATCCTATTCTAAATTTTACAAACTGATTATACTCTAAGACATTAAATGATTATATTGTAGTGTGCATTCCTTTATCTATATTTATTTATTTTTTTATTTTCCTTTAGTCTTTTTCTAATGTATACATGTAAGGAATAAGAATCTTTGTATGTTTTTTTTTTTTTAATTTTGGTTTTTGAGTTTTGCTATTTCTGAGGCTTGAACTCAAGACCTGGGTCCTATACTCGAGTCTCTTTCTATTCAAGGTTAGCCTTTTTTTTTCTGATTAGTTTACTGGAAATAAGAATCAGACTTTCTTGCCTGAGCTAGCTGTGACCCATGAGCCTCAAACTTCAGCCTTCTGAGTAGCTAGGATTACAGGCATGAGCCATTGGTGTCTGGCTTCTTGTGTATCCTTATATACCTTAAGAAAGGTTATGAGTAACAAGCTATTGAGCACAACTTGTATTACTTTTGTAAATAAATGCTGTAAGCATATTCATCACAAAATTATGGAAATTTCTTTGTGTCAGTTTTATTTGATTTAGGCATCTACTTTCTCACCTTTGTAATTAAAAAGATGTCATCTTATTTATAATTGATTGATATTAATAAAATGTAGTTGATCTTTGGAACTGTGACTCAAACATTCATAATTCTTTGCATGTTCCAATTTGTTGGGTTTTTTTGGGTATTTCTTGGCTTCAAAAACATAAAATCAGTTTTATACTACTGCTTCATAATTCACTTTCCCAATGATACTAGATAATTAAATTAGAACCACCTATTCTGTTTACATACAGCAAATACCTATTTCTATACTATCTTTTATGTTTGTAAGTATTTAGTTATTTATAAGTCAAAGTAAAAATGTTAAAACACACATGTAATAATTAGGATTGACTTATGTGTCTATGGGAATTACTAAGCTAACTTTAAGCAAGTCATAAATTTTAAGTCATCTCAAGTTCAAAATAGACATAAAAAATAAGCACATACACTTATACTAAGAGAGACAGAGAATGTAGTTGAAAAAGAAAGAACAAAAAAAATTGTTACCCATGTTGCATGATAATTATACTACATATATAAATTAAAAATATTTTTCATTTATTTTGCTGTAGTATATTTAACCCCCTATTTTTCTATTGTCATACAAAATATCTGTTATCTGAAAAATAGAAAATAAAGAATTATATATCTATGTCTATAAAAAATTATATTAACAAACCTTACTACCAAACAATAATAGTAGCTTTAACTTGTAGACTTCTATGTGTGCTGAGAAATGTTTATTGCATTTAGGTAAATATTGTCTTATATTTCTTTATTAAGAGGTGATGTTGTTGTTTAATTAGTTAAAAATTACCATGTAATCATTACTTTAGGGAGGCATTAATATGGAAGTACAATCTATGTAATTTGGTGAGATTAAGCCACTCATTTTCAAAATAATGAATGTAAATGATAATAAACTGAAGCAATGAGGATTTGGAAACTGAAGACTCAGGGTCAGGGAAATAAGTGCTTCTTGTGTTGGGTTAAGATTTAGTACAGGTTGACCCATTGCAACAATGAGATGTAGAAGACACTATGTTGAAAAATGAACTTTACAATTTAGGCGGGGAGGGAGAGGGTAAGTTGTGGAGGAATGTGGGAAGGAAGGGATGGTTGGGGAAAAACAAAGGAGGAGGCAACAATGCTTGATAAGTAATGTATTATTACCTTGCTCATGTAACTGTAACCCCTCTGTACAGTATTTTCACAATAAAAAATATATATAAAATATATATATAACTATATATAACTATATATAACTATATAACTATATAACTAACTATATAACTATATAACTATATAACTATATAACTATATAACTATATAACTATATAACTATATAACTATATAACTATATAACTATATAACTATATAACTATATAACTATATAACTATATATATATATAAAGATTTAGTCAGGGAATCAGTCAACTGTGAAAACTAAGCACATAAAACCACCGAAATGGAAGACAGTGACCCATTACCCAGGCAGAGTTCTGAAAGTCTTTGTTGTCATTGGTGAGCACTTGTTTTCCATGTCTACAAACCAAATTTAGGCATGAATGTGAGATCAGTTCTGAGCCTGCCAGGGATCACATGGCCAGTCCTCAGGATTGCAGCTGGATGGACTGAAGGAAGGCTAGCAGAAAAAAAGGATGCATTATATCCTCCTTCACGTCTGTCTGTCAAACATCCACCAATAGGACGCAGTATATCCTCCACGTCTGTTTGTCAAACATCTTTCCACCAATGCTTTTTGACAATATCTGTTACCCTTTCATCCCTACTTTACACTGTGTTCCAGCTGCACTTCTGGCCAATTCTCATCAACAACTATCTGAAAGAAAAAAAAAGTAAGAATTATATAGCTAGAGTAGACCAGACCATACAATGCGGGAATTGCATTTCATGTCAGCACACCTCTCCTCCTCACTTGACTTCTGTTTCCATCTGCAATGGTAAATCCATGGTTAACTATTTAAGTGCAGTTTCTAGGTAGATTATATTAATGTTTAATAACATATTTAATCATTGTGTTTCTTACTCCATTGTCTAGTGTAATACCTCCATCAATCATGAGAAGCCGATAGCAATAAATGTTGCATTTGGAATATACATTGAAAAACATTCCTTCTGTCTTCATAACATATTTTGTTGGATTAAAATAACAACAACCTCATGGTATTTCACTTAAGTCTACACAAACTATCAGATAGATGATACCAGTCTACATAACAAATATCTTTAAAGTATGTTTGTTTTTGTTGTTATGTATTGAATTTGCTATTCTGAGAAAATATCATTTTTATTTTGCACTTAGTATATATGTATGTTTAATCTAATATTAAAAAAACACTTTTCTATGAACTGCTCACATGATAAGAATAAAAAGTTCCATGTCTTCGAGGAATTTCATATAATTTATATCCCTTGAGTTAAACATTTTTCTAAAGTAAAGGTAACTAACAAAATTTGAAAAAGATATTTAAGTTGCTCACGTCTATACTTTTACCTATTCAGATGGCTGAGATCTGAGGATGGTGGTTTGAAGCCAGCTTGGGCAAGAAAGTCCTTGATATTCTATTTTTTTTTAATTGTGAGAATACCGTACAGAGGAGTTGCAATTACGTGGGCAAGATAATGAGTACATTTGTTATCAAGCATTATTGCCTCCTCTTTGTTTCCCTTTCCCATCCTTTCCCATACTCCTCCCCCCACCCCCCCCCACCAAAGTTGTAAAGTTCCTTTTTCGTCGTAACGACTTGTACATCTCATTATTGCAATGAGTCCACCTGTATCCCTAGTTAACGATTTGTTTTTGCCCTTCCCTCTACAAATTATACCAACATCAAATACAGTGAAAGCGGGATTTATACCATGGGGGAGGGACATACAATGCCACTTGATATTATTATCTGCAAATAGACACCAGAAAATTGGAAGTGATTCTGTGGCTCAGAGTGGTAGAGTGTTAGCCTTGAACAAAAAAGCTCAGGGACAGCACCCAGGCTCTGAGTTCAAGCCCCATGATCAAAAATACATGTATGGGGCTGGGAAGGTGGCTCAGTGGTAGAATGCTTGTCTTGCATGCTTGAAGCCCTGGGTTCAATTCCTCAGCACCACATAAGAAAAAAGAAAAAAGCCGGAAGTGGAGCTGTGGCACAAGTGGTAGAGTGCTAGCCTTGAGCTGAAGAATTGAAGGACAGCACCCAGGCCCAGAGTTCAGGCCCCACTTCCGGACCCCCCAAAAATACATGTATGTGTGAGTGCATACCTACATACTTACATACATACACACATACATAAATACATTTTTAAAAATAGAGTAGTGAAGTAATTCAAGAACTGTTACAATCTTCTGGTACTTATGGACATTAGAACAATGACATTAGTTCACTTAGCAGGATAAGTTTATGAGTTATATGATCATTTTTACTGTTCAGAACTTACTGCGATTATGTGAAGCTTTTGGAGAGAATCAAGCTTAACATTTACTGCTGATTGGAATAGTTAGCCAAACACTAGTGACAGGTCCACATTTTTGTTTTTCTACTAAGCACTAATCTGTCTTACTCGAGGTTGAATATAGATTCAAATGAAATTTTCACTCTACATTGGTATTTTGGAAGTATAAATAAATACAAACTCCCCCAGCTTTTCTCTACCTTGTTAAATAATGACTTCTTTTTAGATTTGTATCTATTTTATGTAATTTTTGAAAAGGAAATAAAAGATGGTATATTTCCTTGCACAAATTGCTACAGTTGAATAATCATTCACATCCTTGTGCTTTGGCAAAAAGAAAGACTATAACAATAGTTTTAAACAGAGCAATCCTGTGACTCACTTTAATAACTTGATCTACTGGGACAAATATTTTACCAAAGCAAAAGATAATTTTTAAGTCTTCAATTTCCAATCTGTCCTCCATGGAAAAGTTAACTAGAAACTGGAGAAGGATGAACTGATTGGGAGTGAATTAATGGATTGTATTATTAAAGACAGATATTTGGAATTTTCCTGAAGAAAAATCAATACAGAGTAAAGGAATGTAAATTAATCAATTGAAGGAGCCTTAGCTGAGTGAAAATATAATCGTCTTTTCAAAAATAAATTACTAGTGAAATAGTACCATTAAAAACTTCTATTTCTCAAATATAATAAACAATATCCAATGATAGAAATACACACCATCTCTTTATTATTCTAATTATTTCTCTTAATATAAATGAGGAACTAAATGAATATTTACATGTATTTTTACGCAGAGCAAGAGGAGATATTCTAATAATAATTAACTCACCAAGAAAATGGTAGAATAAATTTGAAATAATATGCATGGGCATGTGAAAATAAAATATTCCACTTCCTGTGTAATTAATGAAAGCTAATGAGATAAGAGTGTATTTTAGAATGTTGTTTCCTCTCTTCCGATTCTTTTAGAACATCCTAATTTTATGTATTCAGTATCAGTTACTCCTTAGATTGTTTCTATTTCAGTACACATTTTTTCCCTCGAATCAGAACTAGAAACCTAAGCATTTTGTTACTGAAGAATCAAAGCATAAATGTGTTACAAATGCAAAGAATTCAGAGGAATATGGCTATAGTAATGCTGCAACACAATTCATGAAATATTTTAAGAGTAGTATGCACAAGATTAGGAAATTCTTGCAGAATAAATCTCCAATATGCTTTCTCATTGTAGTATTTTGGTAAACACTAATTTGACTTTCGTATAACATTGTGTGAGCTGTTATTCTAGTAACATTTTACATGAGCATTTATTTGCTGAAAGGGTCTCTTAACTGCTTCTTCATTACATTTCATTTCAATTATCTTCCTCTTTTCCTCTTCCCTCTGACTATTCCTTTTTCTCTCTCTTTCTTCACTTTTCTACACTTCTCTCTTTTCTCTAGTCTCCTCCGTTCGCTTGTTTGCTTTTTTCCTTCTTTATGTACAAGTATATGTTGAATGTCGCTGTACTATAAAAGTACTATATCACAGTGTCATCAGTTGGAATAACATGAACTTTCTACAAAAAACCAGTATTGTATATATAGTTAATAATAATTGTTGTTGTTTCTTGAAGTTTTCTTAAATATCATTAATGGGTTAATAATATCCCCAAAGACCTGAAATTTCAAGTGTGTGATTTTGGCTTGCCAAATGAATTTAACCTAATTTATGCAGAAGTACATTGAACTTTTGCTTTGCTTTGTATTCAAATGAATTAAAATTAGAAAGGAAATATTTAAACTGCACCTGCTTTAAAGTGAAGAGTGCATTATTTAATGATAAATGTTACTCATTTCAACGACCATATTTAATTACTACATACCTCAGATAATTGGACTCGGAAGACGTTTGTTGGTGTTGAGGTCAAATTAATTAAGTACTTGAATATTTTCAGCAACTGTCTACCAATCTTTTGTTCTTTGTTAGGATTATTATAAATTAGTCAGTCATTTTATTGTCCCATTATTCTTTCTGGAAATCAGCACTCTGGCTTTCAAACATAAGACCGGCAAAAAGCCATTTCATCCAGTTGCTCATCTTTTTAAGAGGCACAGCAGAAATTGCCCTAACACTGGTGACTCACCTAGTCCAAAATGAAAGGAGGTCTAGCTAATGAATGAAGGATATTGCAATTATAAATAACATAGGTAGAACAAGAATATCTTGTGTTTAGCAGTTGAAGGTCAGTGATTATTAATTAAAACATCTGACACTCATGCTGTCCAGCAATCTCCTAGGGAAATGGGAAGTGCAAAGCTAATGCAAGGCCATGTCCATTTAGTTCAAAACAAAATTAAAGAGG
The DNA here is from genome assembly GCF_024711535.1 of Dipodomys merriami. NCBI lineage: Eukaryota > Metazoa > Chordata > Mammalia > Rodentia > Heteromyidae > Dipodomys > Dipodomys merriami. The sequence goes on along the minus strand of NW_027204715.1, from coordinate 14,645,210 downwards.
ACAATTGTATATATTCTTTAATGACTGGCTACACTTGTTGGAAAATTATTTGCTGGTAGCTTTGCTATATTTTTACAAGTATTCTTAGGAATATTTTATGTTGAGCTCTGACTCGTATCAGTTTTGCTTGTATATAAAATTTCCATTTTGGTTTCATGTAGAAAACAACTGAAAATATTGTAATATAAAGTGCTGTATTTTGCTATGCTCCCATAGCCTGGGATTTAAAAATCACAGTTCAAAGCCAGGTGAGGGAGGAAACTTCATGAGACTCTTATCTAAAATTAGCCAGCAAAAAGCAAGAGGTCTACCTCAAGTGGTAGAACATCTGCTTCAAGCTAAGGAACAAAGCCCAGACCCTGTCAAGCCCTTTTACTAACACACATATCCCATTCCCCCACACATGCATGTATGTGTGCGTGTATATATATATGTGTATAAATATATACATAAATCTTAATTCTCAAGTGTACAGTTTTAGTTAAGTGTTATTGCACATTTTCAATGGACTTTTTATTCAGTCTCCAATTATCCCTAAGCCTCTAGAGCTGGATTGATTTTGAGTTCATTTCTATATAAATTGTGGTGATTCCTATCCAGTTTGTGATCTTATACAAATCATATTAGATTTAAGTTCATCAGCTCCAGCAATACTGACAGAAATAATGTGGGGTTTAATTCTCATGCAACATGTAGCTCTTAGCCTTTGGTTAGTTTTCTAAATTCTTGTTCATTTTAAAAAAGAACATTTATCAAAACTTTTACATTGTTTTTATTAGGTGGGGTGGTCAGTGTTCTTAGATGTTTATAAACCTAGGAGGAGTTGGTAAAACATTATTTTCAAGCAAATCTCTTGTCCTGTAAACAACTTCTACCCAGCTGGCAAAGTATGTGTATGTGACCAAGGAAAAGCACACTGAAGACAATTGGTTAGCACGTAGAAGAGCTAGGTTCCATTTTCTAAGAACATTTCAGAAAGAATGTTATGGTTCTTTATGAACTCATTAACATTTCCCCTGCCTTCAAGTCCTGGAGTCTAGAAGAAATTACATTTAATTGGTACGACTTGCTTGATTTCTTCTCCACTACCAAAATCATTAAAAGACTTCATTTTGAAGTTGAAATATTGACATTTAACAAGAATCATTACTTTAAATATTTGCATTTTAAAGCATCCTTTCATTCAAAGGGATGTTACTGCTTGACCTTCTTTATGCCATGATTCTGAGGACTAGCAGATTCTAACAAAGCCATTCTCATCCAGTTAGAATACTTTTGCCTGTCCGGCCCCCCACATACACATGCATGCACACACACGAAAAAAATCATATGAGAAAAATAGCAAATTATATATACTGCTGAAGCATAGTGTTTCAATTTTTTTAAAAAAAAATCTTACAAGAGAATAAAAGAGATACAGGTAATTGAGAATGAGTTAAAGCCTTAGTTGGTGGAGAAAACATTTTCTGTAGAGCACACAGAGTGAAACACACATACCACTTTATATTAAGTGAAGTAAGCCAGGCCCAAAGAAGCATAGGTCCCATGGTTTCCCTTATTTGCAATATCTAGTATAGGTATGAGTCAAGCGGAAAAGGTCAGATAATGTGATGTTAGGAAAATGAACCCTTAAATATGTATTTTAATGTTTTCGTTTCTTTCATGCATGTGTTTCTAACGCATTTATAAGATTATTTCTTTGTTGCTTTGTATGTCCCTCCCCCACAGTGTAACCCCCGCTTTCACTATATTTGATGTCAGTATAACATGTGGAGGAGATGGGGACAAACAAGTCGTTTAAGGATTCAGGTGGACCTGTTGCAACAATGAGAAGAACAAAATGTCATGTCAAAACCAGCTTTACAATGTCGGTGTGGGGGGGGAGGGGGGTATAATTGGGTGGGGGGAGGGGGGTAAAATTGGGTGGGGGGAGGGGGGAGGCCGGGAAGGGAAGTGAAGGGTAAACAAAGGAGGAGGCTGCAATGCTTGGTAAGAAATGTATGCATTATCCTGCCCATGTAATTGTAGCCCCCCTGTACAGTATGTTCTCAAATAAAATAAAATACAATTTAAAAAAAAAAAAAAAAGAAAATGTCAACAGAGCTAACTCTTACAGAAGTAGATCTGACTGGGATCATAAGAGGATGTTTAGGACATACCAGGACTTGGCTTTCCATTGTGTTGAAGGGCTTGCTTTATAACTCATGTTAAAGCCTTACTCAGAGAGCATGAACAGTCTAATTGAAAATAAAACTGGCATTTGCAGCAAACCTTTGGTTCTGGTCTAGATTTCTGATATTTCAAAGGAATTGTTGAATAGATAGCATACGTGGCTGCAGTTTGACTTTTATGTTCTATTTTTAAGATCGACCCACATACTACACAATCACAATCCCTCTACTTTTCATTCTTCAATAATTTTTACTTTCCTTGGTCTACAAAATCTATTTCAGGCTTTTCTTGAAACATAACTAACAGCATGCCTGCTTCGTATTTAAGATAAACAACCCTAAAGTACAAGAATAGAAAATCTATGCTTTACTATGCTTTTTACATCTGAGTCTGAGTTGTATTTAGGCAATGCAGTTTCATCTTTTTATATGATGAATGGATAATAAATTATAGTTATATGGAAGTTTTGTTTCTTGTCATGTGAATATATGTTTATTTTGATTATATAACTTTAGATGTTGGAATCAGAAAAAGTAACTATAAGGACCAAATACAACTATATACATTTTACTCATTTCATACTAGGTGATTAAAATATATGTATGATTTTATTCATGTCTATGTTGTATAATACGTTTATAATATTTAGAATGTTAAAGAGAAAGAATGTGGAATTCCTCAAAATGTATTTGAATATCTAAGCATCTGCTAAAATTCTGGTAAAATATTTGAACATTGCAAAGTTTCTGACATTGTTCATATTATTTTTAAGACTAGTATATAGTAGTTAAGGTATTTTATTATTCTCATTAACATTATGCTCTATATGTGACTAAAATTCTTTGAATATAATTTGGCAATGAATAAGTGAACTAACATAATTCACATGAGTTTTGCTAGCATTTTCTTTGTCTCTTTATCTTGCAATTCAGAATCCACTAACTTAGTATAACGCTCAATAAACTATGTGCAATATTTCTGCCAATAGAAGTGTATCATAAATAGATCTTACTTTAAGAGCAAGGGTCACAATACACAAATTAACAGGACATATTTGAAATTAAGTGGTCATTTAAAGGTCAAATGATAGTTACCTGATATGTTATTAATATGTAGCATCTTAACTACATGTGTAAAGGGTTGGAAACTCTCCAAGACCTTTGAATTATTACATTCTTTCTCTATTTGTGAAGAAAATAAAATGCTGGTGAGAGTGGGACAAACGGTTTACTTTGAAATTTTGATATAGATTTTTTTTCCCAGTGAAAGACATTGTAAATGAAGACTGATGAGATTTTAACCTGCAAAATGGACTAAATAGTTGAATAAAGAATTAATAGAATGTACATAAGCTCACAATTAAAATATCAACTTAGTTTTGTAACTAGCATATGTTTTAATTAATTTAAATATTTTTCAGTCAAATTATTGATAGTTTTAGTGCGATGGTTTGGATGAAATATTTATTCCATACTATTATATCATCTTTACAAAGGGTATTATGAGGCTGGGAATGTAGCTTAGTGGTAGTGTGCTTGCCTTGCATGCATGAAGCCATGGGTTCAATTCCCCCTTACCACATAAACAGAAAAAGCCAAAAGTGGCACTGTGGCTCAAGTGGTAGAGTGCTAGCCTTGATTAAAAGAAACTCAAGGGTGGTCCTGAGTTCAAACCTCAGGACTGGCAAAAATTAAAAGACATTAAATAAAAAGAAAAAATGTTATAATGTGCCATATATTGGTGGCTCATTCAAGCAATCCTAGATGCACAGGAGGCTGAGATCTGAGGACTGTTCAAAACCATTCCAGGAAGGAAGTTCATAAGACTCACTTTACAATTAACCATTACATCATAGGAAGTAAAAATAAGGCTCAAGTTTAGACTGCTACTCTTGAATGAAAAAGCTAAAGGACAGTGACCAGGCCCTGAGTTCAAATCCCAGTAGTAGCATATACACAAAATTAATGTTAAGTAGTAAATTATTAGAGTCACATTAAAAAAAATCATCAGGGCTGGAAAGGTGGCTCAGTGGTAGAGTGCTTGTCTTGCATGCATGAGGCCCTGGGTTCGATTCCTCAGCACCACATAAGCAAAAAAGAAAAAAGCCAGAAGTGGAGCTGTGGCCCAAGTGGTAGAGCACTAGCCTTGAGCTGAAGATCTGAGGGACAGCGCCCAGGCCCAGAGTTCAGGCCCCACGACCAGAACCCCCCCCCCAAAAAAAAATCATCAAAGTCCCTTCTTCTGGTTTGATCAATTTTCTATATTGTGTTTTCCAGTGAATAATACTCCAATTGAGTAATGTAATGTAATGTAGTGTGTTGAAATATACTGCCAACAACTTTCCAGTGTGTTGGAAATTATGACCAGAAATATAGTGACAAAGATACAGACTGTTCCAAATTCTCAGGTAATGTTACCAGAATATATAGGGATTCATTTAAGTGTGAATGAAGTGAGTTTAATTTGAAAGAGATCTCATACTCCAACTACATGTGCTAACTATGAACAAGGAAAGATGGAACTGGAATTTATTAGACAAGGGTATTCATCAGATGTGTCATGCAGCCTGCCCTGTTCTTTCTTTTTTTTTTTAATTTAATTTTATTTTATTTGAGAACATACTGTACAGAGGGGCTACAATTACATGGGCAGGATAATGCATACATTTCTTACCAAGCATTGCAGCCTCCTGAGGAAACTCTTCCAAAATGTAGACTGCTGTGACAGAAGTTTACCCTCATAAAGTTAGAGTATTGGTTGAGTAAGTCCAATCAAGTGTTTTCCCAGACTCAGGCTAGTTAGGACTCTGCCAGAATTCTATTCACTAAATATTTGCATGGTTTAATAAATATCTTGGACCACATCTAATTAATTCTAAAAATAGATTGAAAGTGAGTACATTAATTGATCTATCTTGCATGGCATCAAGTAAGTGATTTACTTCATCGTATCTACATTGGACTAATCATCCCAGAAAAGCAGATCACTGCCTCTATGGTTCATGTCAGATCTGACAAATTGATCTGTCTTGGACTACTTGCTAAAATATTTCCATTTGGCTTTTCAATCTCAGTGATTAAATAAGCTCTCTGCATCAAAAAACCTACTTATTATAAAGAATACTAGAAGGAATTCTCAAGTCTTTAAAGAAGAAAATATAACCTGTAAACTTTATGAGAAAACTTGAACTTTGAATTCTATCTGAATTACTTCCTTTGGAAAAGTGATTTCCTTCCTTTATTCCTTCATTTCTACCTGTGTCAACTAGGGGCAGCGACAGAACCATGTTCACAAAAAATGAAATCAATTGCATTCAAATGTCTTAAGTATAAATAGATTTTAAAATAAGACTGTAGTTTTCAAGTTATAATATTACCAGAAGAGGAAAATTACACTTACTTACTGAAGCCTTAGTGAAAATAAAGCTGATTTTATTTAATAGAAATGACTTCAGAAAAGATCTGATTCCCTTCCTGTTCTGAGCTATGACAATGTGGGGTATTTGGGAAGTCTTATCACCATTCCAAGTTAATTATATTTTATTCTAAATCTAGAACTAGCTTATTTCTCCCCTTATGCTCTAATCCACCTGATCTCATTCTCCTTGAGCAGCTGCTCTCTCATGGTATGTCTCTATGTATTCTGTTCTTAGAGACCCATCTCACACCTTCTTCACTAAAACTATTTCCTGAAATTCTCCACTCCTTCTAAAACTTTAATGCACATAAAGGTAAAGATATTGTAAGTTGTGCTCAATTTCATCTGTAGTATCTTTCTTATTTTTTAAAATTTCATCTATAATTTCTATACTGATAACTCTCAGATTCTTAACCCTCCAGATACAATATCAATAAATAAATAAATAGATACTTAATTAATTTGTCCATCGCTTTTCAAATGCCACTATTGGGTGAAATATTTTCTTGTGCCTAATCTGCTTCACCAGGATGAGTTCTCTTTTAAACCCTCCTTCCTGAAGTTGCATATAATCATTACTAGCTACATTCAGGTGAGAAGGTCGATCCTTCTTAACTTCACTTTCATTTCCTCATTCTTAGGCAAAAGTGGATCCTTCTTCTTCATGCCAGAACTGCTGAGTATGAAGTTATTATTTTCTAACAAACTTGATAGAAAAGAGTAATTTTTAATATCTTTATTTTCTCTTCTAAATTTATCTTGCAAAATAAAAAGTATCATGGATGATTTTTAGAAGTTCTTGTGTTATTTATATATAAAAACAAAACCCCAGATTTTCCATCAATACCATTATTTCATCCAAATCCCATTTTACTTAAAATATTCAACACTCTATTAATACTTGTAGGAGATATGTTTCACAATTAGACCTCACATCCATAAATTAATGACATGAACTAAAAAAAATCTGAGTATGTTCTGAAAACACATGATTAACTTAACAACACAAAACAAAACACTCAACATATTTGTATATAGATATGAATAAAATAAAAAATAACTTTAGACATTTTTCCTGCAGTTTGTTTTCCTTAAGTGATTCCTTATATCTAGACTGTTTTATGGCTAGGAAAATACAAAAATAGTTACTAAAAATAAAACAGTGAAAAAAGAAATGCACACAGTTATTTGTAAATTATCTCTTAAACGTCAAAGCAACACTTTTTAAGAAGTTTTTCTTATTTTAATTTTGTTGTCAAGGTGAAGATCAGCGGGGTTACAGTTATGTAAGTAAGATAGCAAGTATATTTCTTGTCAAACTTGTTACCTGTCCCTCATTTTTCTATTTCCCTCGCCTCTCCTCCCCTTGAGCTGTACAGATCATTTCCAGCATATCATCTTGTGAGTATCACTGCAGCATTGGTTCTCCCTTTGACCCTTGCCTTACCATTTTTTTTGTTTTTCCTCCCTTCCCTAACTCAGATAAATGTATATATAATACCCAGGGTACCAAAATCAAATAGAGTGACAACAGTAGATACTCTACAGGGAAAAAGGACAGAAAAGAAAAATAAATCATATAGTATATTAAAAAACAACAATACTTGTATCCATATCTTGGAGTTTATTTTGCTTAGCATCATCTTATATGGTGAAACGTACATAGCTATTTAGCTATACTGCTCATCTGCTAAAAAAAAATCAGTGGTTTTGTATGAATATACAAAATAAAGAAGTCAAAATCCAAGGACTTTATATTTTAACTGTTTCTATAATGCTTCAAAATGAAAACACTGAATCCATTTATAAGTAGTAGGTAGCTTTATGAAAGTTTTCAATAAGTTTTTTTTATTGTGAAAATACTGCACAGAGGCATTACAATCACATGAGCAAGGTAAGGAGTTCATTTCTTATCAAGCACTGTGTTGGATTTTACTTATCTTTTTAGGTCAGGAAGGTATTTGAGTGTGCTCATAAACCATATGTTATATTTGGCATTCCAAGGCAAGGGATGGTTTTGTTTCTGGATAGATCCTCATCTGCTATCTTAAGCCAAGCATTTAAAATACTTAATGCATTTAGCCTGCATAAGAAATGAAAACATATATGCTCCCAGATAATAATTCAAATTTAATGGTCATGTCAATAAATCACAAAGTATTCCCTCATAGTTTTGCAAACATTTCATATGGACAAATATGTTTGGGTTACAAATACAGTTTGGAGGAAAGGAACTTGCCCACAGCGTTAGGTATCTACTGCTTTGTAATGGTACTTTTACAGTTGTAGCTGGTGTAGATATTGTGGTCTTACTGTTTCATTATTTCTATGAGTCAGGACCAGCTGTCCTTTACTGAGGTCTTCTGCTCTAAAATTGTACTTGCAAAGTCTCTATGAAGGTGTCCTCTGGAGCTTCAGTCTCATTTCCAGTTCAGCTTGGAACATTTCCATTCTGAGTTCACATGGCTTTAGGCATCATTAAATTCCTTGTGGAGGCTTTGACTGATGAACAATTTCTTTCAGTTGAACAGTTGGCTCCATTCTGTATGAGCCACTCAAGCCTTGTGGTCTAGTATTTCCTAACTAGTCTTATGTAATAGTATGAGAGCTTTCTGTATCCTGTTAACTAAAGTAAGTGATGGCTGAACTCTTGCACTTACCCACCCTGGCAGAGGGGCACACAGAGGGCTTGGAAACTAGGAATTAACAGAAGGCAATCAACTTCATATTTTTCTATCTTAGAGATAAAGAAATAAAAGTTTATGGCTGTAAATATTAAAAGAACAGGATACCATTTGTTTCTAAGGGCTTTAGAAAGTTATAAAGTATTTCCCATCCAACTACTCATTATTAACCTTCACTAATATTGACACACTTTTTCCAAGATTTGAAATTAATTCATGATGTTACAATTGTCCCTGTCCTCTCTAGTTTAGGTGAATAATTGTCCCATACCTTTTAGGGCTAAGTGTCTTGTTCACATATTCTTTGCGTCATTTCAATTTTACGTACATTTCTTTGTCTGTAGGGTGGAAGGATTTTTTCCTCAGCCTCAGAATCCAGGCTGAACTTACTTTCAGATTTACAAAGATTTTGTACCTGAATTACCTTTTTCTTCATCACTATTAACCCAGTTCCCAACTAGATCAGGCCAGCAATCATGACAGTAACCCCTTTTCTACTTCTCACCCAACACAACCATTTCTTCACCCTGCCCTTCCACGCTTTCAATCCCTCGTCCATACGTAGTTCCTGAACACCAGTTGTCATCTTTGTTTTACTTCATTCTGCTCCTCTAGTCACAAATTGTTCTATTTGTCTTCATTTTCCACTACACTATCTTTGAAAGAATGACACCTAAAGCCAACAATTTTACTATAATTTTTAATCATTTCAGACATTTTTCTGTGATGCTTTTCAGCTTTGTTGAGAACTTCCGCTCTTAGAATCTTTCTTGATGTCTTTTCCCCACACTTCCAAATATGAAGATTTATTGAATCTCAAAAGCTCAATGCTTTTCCTGCTGACATCAGCTTCTATCATACATTACCAAGAAAACGTATGGGGGTGCAATCTGTGTAATTACATAGCTCTGCACCTAAGATATGGTTTCTGCCATTGGTTTAATGCTATACTGTCCTGTCTCCAATGCTGTAATAATCATATCTTTCAATTTGTGATTTGTGAGTTTTATCTAAAAGGACAATAAAGCACACATATCTGCAAGGAGATGCATGGATCTTTACAGAACACATTTATTACCTCAAGGTCAGTGATCAAGGACCAGTCTCTATTCTTAAATAAGTTTTTTTTTCTAGTGACTGGACTACATTTTTTAGTTTCTAACAGTATGCAGCTTGACAGTGAAGGAGAGAGTAATGTCCTTCATTGAATAATACTTTGCAGATATTTATCAGTACAATTTTCTAGTGTTCTAATGTATAGAAGAGAAAACATAGATAGTAACTTTGTATTCTATAATTCAAAAATCTAGAACAGAATATGTTGAATGTTTTCTGACTGAAAACAAAAAAAAAGATTTTCTGAGACAAACTTGTTTAACTGAATTACACAATTACATACATATATGTATAGCATGGTACCATATAAATACATAAATTCCCATGTGCTGGGTCTCAGCTAAAATATATATTTAATTAAAATAGAATATAATAGCCTATGATGCTTATCTATTAATATATGCCCTGTTGAATAATGAGTTAAATTATTTCTTTGTTTTTTACTTGTAAAATTGTTTTAATTTTTTTATTGTGAAAATACTGTAGAGAGAGTTTACAATTACATGAGCAAAGTACATTTCTTCTCAAGCATTGTTAATTCCTCCTTTGGTTCCCCGTCTTATCCCTTCCAATCCCACCCATCCCCCTGCCCCCCGGCCCCACCAAAGTTGTAAAGTTGTTTTTGGACATAACATCTTGTACATCTCATTGTTGCAGTGGGTCCACCTGTATCCCTATTTAAACAATTTGTTTTTTCCCTTCCCTCCACAAATTATACCAACATCAAATACAGTGAAAACAGAGGTTATACCATGGGTGAGGGACATACAAATAAATATCTTAAAAATATGTTAGAAACAATAGCAAGAAAGAAAAAAATCTGAGCTAAATTATTTCTTATATTGAGAAAAGTTGGACCATGTCACTTCTTCCCTTGCTCTCTGCCAGTTTTCTCTCCTATCTCTGCCCACAAGTAGTAAGTTCATTTTCCACCTAGTGCCTACAAAGTACCATTGCTGTGTTTGTTCGCCCTTTGTTCCAACTTGTCGTGCCTTTTTCCCCTCCCAAATACAAATAAACTAACAAGCAAGAATGAAAAAGATCATGAAACCAGCCACACCAAAAAACAAAACAAAACAAAACAAAAACACACTTGTTTCAATTTCTTGGAGTTCATTTCATAAAACCTTGTTTTATATGGTCTTATGCACATAACTAGTGAACTTTTGTGATCTAATACTCTGATCCACACTTGTGAATATCTTCCTTTGTCTCACTGTGTAACTGTAAAATTTATAGAAATCTGTATAATTTATCATGTCTCAGGTTTTTGTTGGTTTGCTTTTGTTGTTCTTTTTTACCATCAGTTATGTTGAAAGGATGGGGGTAAGAGAAATATTAGGAGCTCTTAGGCAGGGTTTGGAATTTCCTAATTGAAGATACAGAATCACAACAAACCTAAGAATGTCTGGAATAGCTTTTATACAACAAAGGTTATGGCTAACAAGAAAAATAGAAATCCCATAGAATGAGAGAAGATTTTTACCAGCTATTTATCAGATAGGGCCATATATCAAAAATATACATAGAGTTCCCAAAATTAAACACTTCAAAAACAAATCTTCAAAGAATCAATAACCCAGTTAATAAATGGGCTAAAGACCTTAAAGAGAGACTTCTCAGAGGAAGAAGTAAGAATGATCAATTGACACATGAAGAAATGTTCAACATCTCTGGCCATAAAAGAAATGCAAATCAAAACAACACTGAGATTCTACCTCACCCCAGTTGGGATGATCATCATCAAGAAAATATACAGTAACACAGGCTGGTGGGGATGTGACTAAAAGGAACTCTACCATACGGCTGGTTGGAATGGAAACTTGGTCAGCCACTCTGAAAAGCAGTATGGAGGTTTCTCAAAAGACAAAGAGAATCCCTATAACCCAGAAATTCCACACTGGGCATTTGTCTAATAGAGAAAAACCAGACCAGAGTAAAGCTATCATCAGCACAGCCATGTCCAATGCAGGATTGTCTATTGTAGCCAAAACATGGAATCAACCTAGATTTTGCTCAGTGGATTAATGAATAAAGAAACTATGGTATGTATACAGAGTGGAATTCTACCCTTCCACCAAAAAGAATCATATTGTACCATTCATAAGGAAATAGAAAGATTTGAAAGATAGATAGATAGACTGATAGATAGATAGATAGATAGATAGATAGATAGATAGATAGATAGATAGACAGATAGATAGAAAGATAGATAGAAAGAATTGAAGTAAGCAGGACCTAGAGAAATACAGGTGACATGGTTTCCCTCATTTGTAGTCACTAGAATGTGCCCAAAAATGTTCAAATAAACACACTGGAGAATAAATGCTCCAAATACAAAAACTCCTTCATCATTAATATTTTCCATTGGCTCTTTAAAGCTATCCACTTTTGGATAGGTTTGGGACTCAGTGGTCCCAAATGTCAATTTCTGTAGACACTCTAGCTGCTTCCTTTGCCTCTGTTTACTCATCGTATGTGGCTAAGGAAGCCTTGGAACAGGCAAATATTTTCCTTTCTGTGATTTCTTCTGTAGTAGCTGCTGGTCTTTGGCAAGTGACTCCTGAATAATTTTTCCCCCTTTGGAATTCACTCACTTTTTCTTTCATCTCTTTCAACCCATAATGTTCTGTTGCAGTAGCTCCAGGACACTCCACCTCATGCTGTGATTATCCAGCACTCACAACTTGTTAAAAGTCATTCCTTCTTAAATAAATACTCTTCAAACTATTATTTTCTAGAAAGAAAAAAAATGAAACCTTTTCTTTCCTTTTGATTTAGTCATCTCTAATGACCATTTCCCCTAAGAGATGAGAATAATGATGCCTACATTTGTTAAATAAAAAAAGTTCACTTAACTTCACTTACTCACTGAGAAAATAATGCTAATTTACCATAGTAACAATAGCCAAATGTCTCTCAATCCCTCAACTCTAAAGGGGTTTCTCTGGCTGGTCATGATGTAATCTAATGTAGTCATGGGTCTGTGCTCTTAATGTCTTTGTGTGGTGCCTATGGCTCAGGGCATCTGTTTATGTGAAGATTCACAAGTAAAAGCAAAGAAAAGAGTATATGGAAACTTCTCCATTGTGAAATCCCATGGCCATTACCCTCTCCTAGTTGTACTTTATTATCATCCAAATAAACTTGCCACTTTTGATTCTGATTGTTATATTCCCCTTTCTTGTCATTGGTTATCCAACAGTAATATACTGCTGAGTAAAAATTAAGCCTCCATCTGTTGATTAGGTTGGAAATGTTTTCATTTTTAATTTCTTATTCTATTTATGTGTTAAACTAGAGCATGCAATATTCCTTAGAGTAAAAGTGTAGGAAAACAGATGAAAGAAAAGAGCAAAAACTAAGCATTAATAACTGGCTATGCATGACACAAATACTTGAATGGCTTTGCCACACTATTTCTTTGACATCAAATACATTTGATAATATTATTTTATAATACTTTTAGTTATTCTTCGTATTCTTTGTATGCTCTCCATACCAATTGTTGCTTAAAAAGAATCTGTAAATTTTTGCATTACATATCTGGAGTTGATTTTTATTTGGTGAACATTTCTTTTTTTTAATTTTAATTTTTTATTTTTTTATTGTGAACATACTGTACAGAGGTTTTACAATTACATGGGCAAGATAATGAGTACATTTCTTATCAAGCATTGCAGCCTCCTCCTTTGTTTAACCTTCACATCCCTTCCCAGCCTCCACCCAATCCTCCCTCCCCGCCCCCCACCAAAGTTGTAAAGTTTGTTTTAGACATGTCAACTTGTACTTCTCATTGTTGCAACTGGTCCACCTGTATCCCTAGTTAAACAATTTGTTTTTCCCCTTCCCCTCCACAAATTATAACGACATCAAATATAGTGAAAGCAGGGTTATACTGTGGGGGAGGGACATACAAAGCAACAAAGAAATAATCTTATAAATGCATTAGAAACAAACTCATGAAAGAAAAAAAAACATTTAAATACATATCTAAGGGTTCATTTTCCTAACATCACATTATCTGACCTTTTCTGCTTGACTCATACATACACTAGATATTGCAAATAAGGGAAACCATGGGACCTATGTTTCTTTGGGCTTGGCTTACTTCACTTAATATAATTTTTTCCGAGCCTTTCCATTTCTGGAGTTGATTTTCAGTGAAGATTTACCCCAGTTTTTGTGTGTATGTGAAGTGAGGTTATATATAACAAAACAGTGAAATTTCAAGCTCCCTATACTATAATAATGAAGCTATTTTAAAACAGACCACATAATTTTACTGTAATTTCCTGAAAATCTCATTTAATTCTGTGCTTCATAATTTTATAAATGAGGGGGTTTGATCCTCTAGCAAAAGACTTTAAGGATATCCTTTCTCCTTCCTTTTTCTTTCTTTCTTTCTTTCTTTCACCAGTCATGGGGCTTGAACTCTGGGCCTGAATGCTGCCCCTCAGCTCTTCAGCTTAAGGCTAGTGCTCTTCCACTTGAGCCTTTGTGCCACTTCCAGTTTTCTAATTGGTTTATTGGAGATAAGAGCCTCACAGACTTTCCTGCACAGGCTGGCTTTCAACCACTATTCCCAGATGTCAGCTTTCTGAGTAGCTAGTATTACAGGCATGAGCAACCCAGCACCTGGCTTTCCTTTATTTTTCTTATACAGTATAATTTCAATCTCTCAGACATAGAATGTAATAAGCTAGTTTGCAAGAGAGTCCATTTGGATTATCATGATTATCATTTGCCTGTATTAAGTTACCCATTATCCTAAGGCTCTTATTTTTATAATTAAAAAGTTTAAGTAGTTGTACATAGGAGGTGCTATTTTACAAAGCAGTTGAAGAATGACATGCATCCGGACAGAGCCACCTCCTTTAACAGTATCACTCCATTCAACTCACTTCTTCCCTTATTTTTTCTTAATTTTGGGAATATAAGGTGAACTATTTACTGTATTCTCTCCACTTATGCCCCTTCACAAGTCTACTCCTTCTCCTTGCTGCTCCCCCCACATTCCTTGTATCTACCATTTTCCTGATGCTGGATTTGTTGGGCTTTGACTTAATTTTTTTTTAAATGTATACAGTTTGAGTTCCCCATTGAGTTTATTCTACTTTAGTTACTTCATTTGTAACCACTTGTATATAGCCCTTTTTTTCACTCATAGATTTATAGGTACATTTTTTCTACCACAAATGAGATAAACCAGGTAACCATTGTTTTCTGGGTCTAGCTTCTTGCATTTAATATTTTTCCCCCACATCTTCTCATTTCCTTACATATCATATTATTCTTCCTAATACCCTCATAAAATTCCATTGTGTATATATACACCACATTTTCTTGATCCATTCCCCCAAGTGCACCTCAATATTTGTTTGTTTGGTCCTTAAATGTGTTCCTTAAAAGAAGCTCTCTCCATAACTATTGATTATGCCTGAGATCTACATATGACAAACACCAGTGATCTGAACCTAGAGAAGATTGTCTTTGAAAATTCCTGTGTTGGTTTTCCTCATTTGTTGCAACTAGAAATTGCCTATAAATCTACAGGTAAACACTGGATGGCAAAAGATGAAAAATGACAATTATACAGGACTCCAGACATTCACACAGTGAGATCTTTTGTGATATCCTTTGGAGAGGATCACAAAGATTCAATAACTATGGGCATAGAATCATATAAAGTGCTGTTTATTGAGCTAAACTCCAAGAAATGGAAACAAGGTTTTATGTTATTTTGCTTTTTTTATTTTACTTCTTTCCTTTGTCACTCTTTTTGATTTCTGGCCTTTTGTATGTAAGTTCATCTGTTTGGAGGAGGGTAAGGGTGAGAACAGAAATAGTTCACCAGAGAGTGAACAAATGCAGCAGTGATATTCACCAGATACTTTTGAAAGTGAACATGTGGGGAAAAGGGGGTCAGGAAGAAAAAACTGGGAGAAAACCAGGGAAGAAATGTTCCTGTTCAAAAAGAAATTTACTCATTACCTAATTTTTGTAACTAGAACCCTGTTGTACATAACTCTTATAATAAAAATAAAAATAAAACAATATGTGTATGTTGTTCATCCAGACAAAGGACTTAAGAGCAAGAATACTTTCCCCAGCCTGAGGTTCCAGCCTGTTCTACAAGTTTACAATACTTTAGTCAGAAACATGTCCTGGTTTCTGTTTGTTTTTTGATTACTCTCCTTCTCTACATTAAAATTTCATACCAAAATTTGTATATGATTATTCAATTAAACCCCTCTCTCAATCTTCTCTCACCCTGTCTGCCTCTGTTTCTCTGTCTCTTTATCCTTCTCTCTCTCTTTCAAATACACACATACACAATCATACACACAATTCATGATTTCATTTGTCTAGTAATTAACTGCAGATAAATAACAAAGAAATAAACAGGAATAGTATTGTGTGTGTATGGATAGATAATAAACAAAGTCCGTGTGATCACATTCAAATGTACAAAACCCAGATATTTTAACCCTCATTATATTCACTCTAATTCTCATTTAGCAGCATTTGAAATGGAAGAAAATTTTAGATCTTTATTATTAGAATTGATTCAAATAAATTTCCTAGGCTTCCCTTTATAGAAATTTACCCTTATTTTCTCTCCCTCTAGGTAAGTTTCTTAATTATTCAGATATACAAATATTTCTTGTATTTTGCATTTAAATTCAGCTTTTTATTCACTAGCTTAGATTAGTTATACATAGTGGAAGCGATATTTTATTGTCCCATTCCCACATGTTTATATTCTGTTCTTATCCATCTCACCACCACTAACATTATCCTCTCCCCTTCTTTCCCTATTCCCTAAAGAATTTCTACATTTTAATTCACTCTATTTTTTCCGCATCTCCAATGTGCTATTTTTCATATTGTTCTATTTTTATAGGTGCAAATAATCTATTTTGACAGTATTCACTTTCAAGTAATAGGTTGTTATTTTTTTAAACAAAACCCATATGGACTGATAATAACTTAAATATATGCAATAAATCCTGATGAGTCACCTATTTATAAAGCGTTTTGCAGAGTAAATGTTCTGATAATGTGGACTGGTCACACAGAAACCATATAGACATGCATCTCAAATGTGATTTACATGTCAAATCCGATGTTAATCACAAGAAAACATACAGAAGAGTATTTTAAAATTTGTATCCTTCACATAACACAGAATTCTGAGTAGATTGGAGACTATAATCATCACCCAACGTGTGTGAAAAGCAAAAGGAGAGAGTGGCATGAGTTTTTGTGGATGTGAAACATGAGGTCAGGATGATGCATTTCCTGCAGTGTTTGAACTTCTCCCTGGAGAGAAGGAAGACATAACAGAGCTTGGTTATGAACTTGGCCAGCTACAGAGAAAATGGGAAAGACAGGGAGACGAGGCCTGTGCCCTCTCTACAGTTAGCCATCAAAAACTTGAGAGCAGGTTCAGTATTTACACGTGTGAGAAAAGAATTAAAGGGCTAATAAAGATGCTACAATTTCTTCAGTTTTTAATTTATTTAAAGATAAGAAAGAATGGTAGATAGAAAGTTGGATCAACTATGATCTCATGTTTTAGAAAGAATTCACACAAAATAATTCTAAACCCAACATTGATTTAAAAAAAAAAAAGTTACATTGGCTGGGGTATGGTGGCTTATGCTTGTAATCCAAGCTATTATGGGGCTAAGATCTAAGGATTCCAAGCTACCCAGAGCAAGACAATTCATGAGACTCATCTCCAATGAACTTCCAAAAAATTGGAATTAGAGTTGTGGTTCACACCTTAGAGTAATAGCCTCGAGCAAAATCATTAGGGAAAGCACCTAGGACTTGAGTTCAAGATCCAGGATCAGCACAACACCCACACCTGCACCCATACCCACAACCACATACATGCTCTTTCGCTTGCTCACTCTCTCTTTCTCTCTCTGTCCCTCTCTCTCTCTCTTTCTCTCTCTCTCTCTCCCCCTCGCTCTCTCCTCTATCCTCTCTCTCTCCCTTTCTCTCTCTCTCTCTCTCTCTCTCTCTCTCTCTCTCTCTCTCTCTCTCTCTCTCTCTCTCTCTCTCTCACACACACACACACACACACACACACACACACAGACACTTCACATTGAGCCCTCTCTTGTGAGCTAAAAAGAAAATCCATAGCACTACTGCACCTGTGCAAGGATTTATAAAATATATAACCCAGACATCATCAACGGCTGGCCAAGGTGTGAAGAAACCGGATCTTATTCAATACTGGTTGGAATGAAAAGTAACACCATCACTTTGGAAAGATATTAATTCTTCTAAACACAACATATTTCCAACATATAATACAGCAATTATGCACCATAATGCTTAGCAGAGCAGCTAAAATGTGTTTATCAATACAGAAAAAATATACATGGTTATGGGCAGTAGCTTTATCTACAATGACAAAAACATGAAAACCACAAGGATGTCTTGTAAGTTAAAAGATAAATAAGGCATGTTCCCTTCAGGCAATGGAAGATGAGGTAATATTAAAAATAAAGTAATGATCAAGCCATGGGAACGGCAAGAGGGAATATTAAATATTTTTTTTCAAAAATGAAGGAAGCCAGCATAAAAAGCAATCACAGGGTATAACTACAATTATATGACATTCTGTAAAGGGAAAACAGCAGATTTTAGAAAATGTTATTGTTTGCATGATGATGGCAAAAGTAGGTTGAATGGAGGCTATATAGGATCATCATGCCTCAGTGCTGGCTTCTCAGGTTCAACAAAGGTGATGTGTTGGTGGGTGATACTATTAATGGGGTAGGTGATTCAATTGTGGATGCAGGAACTACATGGACACTGACTTTGATTTTTCCGTAAACCTTAAACTGCTTCAAAATAATGTTTATTTTGAATGGAAGTTTATAAAGATCAGAGCAAGCAGAAATCTGGTATTACCCAGTACAAAGAACAAAAGTAAGAAAATAAATTAATTCCTGGCACGAAGTTTATTTATCCAAGAAACAAGTTCCAAGGATACGAATGGTGGCTCATGCCTACAATCCCTGGTCCTATGGAGGCAGAGACTTGGAGGACCTTAGCTCGAGGCCAGGCCAGTCAAAGGTTACAGTGATCTGATCTCAAAATGGTGGCACATGCCTGCTGTCCCAGAAACACCTGAGGCACAGGTTACAAGATCAGAGTGAAAGGGCATCTGCAGACAAAAAGTCTGGGTTTTTAATCAAGAAAATAACTCCAAGCAAAATGAGCTTGCTCGAGGGACAGACTGCTTTCTTAGCAAGGGCAAATTTTGGAGTTCAAAGTCTCCTTTGATTATTAATATAACAAAACCAAACTACAAGTATTGTATTTGTAAATGTTGTTTTTGTGGCTACTGAAGCATTTTCCCACATTAATGATATCAAAAATTACACAAATTAGCATTAAATTCCTTTTGTGATAGAATTTCTAATAAGCAATTTACAACTAATATATGTAGCTTCTCAAATAATGATTATTTCTTTAGTACTCTCAGTTGAATTATCTACCAGGACCTCAGTGTTTAACAGAACATTTTCTCAAAACTTCTTTCTAACAAATATATTAAATGAATCTTACTTTATGACACTTAAATCTCCTCAAATAAATATTTATTATGAAGTAGTCTTCTAGTTTGTAGAATATTTATTAGTTCTCCAGGAATAAACCTTGACATCAAAATTTGCCTATTGATCGATGAATATGTATATGTGCATTGCTTTATGTTGTTTTTGTCTGTAGGTCAGTATTCAACACATATGTTTATTATGTATGTATACATACATACGTTTTTCTGAGCATTTGTGTTAAATGTATTTAATAAATATTCATTAAATGAATGTGGAGAATACTTTTATTATAAACACATGCAATGATCTGTCAGTGATATCAATAAGGCAGTAAATTTGGAGTTGCAATAAGACAATTATTACGCAGACAATTTATAATAGCATTTTGTCTGAAAAGTTTCATCATCAATGATGAAAATAAAAAGTTTAACAGTTATTCCTCTCTGCTAGCTTTATTGCACTATTTTCCAATCCATTAACTCTAACAAGTTAATACAAATGTATTAGAGTCTATACATTTTAAAAATCATTGGCAACACGAATATAATAAGATAGAAATTATATTTAATTTAAAAGGTAATTATATCAGTAACCTCTGAACTATCATACTCATTTTAGGAAATTAATTTAAAACCTTTCCATAATATTTATGGTTTATGATACATATTTCAAATGTTTTGTTAATTGATCCCAACTGTTACTTTTATAAATTCATTTTGTTCACATAAGGGGGAAATGCTCAGGTTTTGTCTCAAGGAACTCTATAGGAATTGTAGATTTTAGTGATCATCATGAATTTTATACTAAAAATGAAAAACACTATAATTATTTTTTTCTTTGTAAAATAAAGATACTTGTATCAAATATATGCAATTGCTTGCGAAAAAATATAAAATTTGCTCTTAAAATACTGTTATACTTGTGAATGCTAGTGAGAGCTATTGTTAGATTGAAGCTAGGTTCATCCGTAATAATGATTCTGAAATATAATATATACTTTATAGTAAAAAACCCAAAGAGTGAGCATGTCTAAAGATATCACTTACACAATGTACATAAGTACGTATGTGTCTGCATATAAGTGTGGATTGTAAATGCCCAATAAAATCGCATATTTAAATGATCACAATTTTATTTAATGTGTGAGCCATGTGCTCAGTGGTAATGTACTCTCATACTGGTTTCCAAATTATCTGCCTCAGAGAAAATAGGAAGTTTTGGTAGCGTGATTAGGACTGAAATTGAAGAATGAGTTTGAATAGAGGAAATGTACGTACAAAAGACAAGATTAGATTAACTATTATAAATTGAGAACATCTATGAATTTTTTTGAAGGAAAGGATAAGAATATCATGTAAGTGTTGTGTTATGTTGAACAAGAATAGGAAGGTGTAGGAGGTGGAAAAACGTATTTTCTTTTGTCATAGGTTTGCCTCAGGCTTCCTGAATATAACAAACCTGGTGAGAAAATGTTCACTCTTCAACAAAAATAACAATGTGGTTAAGACTGTACAGAGAATGTATTATGCTATTCTGCAAAAGCAAGTTTTTGAGCCATACTGTTGTTACCCCCATCTAATGTATGAAAGAATGAAGACACACAGTTTTAAACTATCATACAGATGTTAAAAAACTGACCCTTAAATAAGCTGTTTTTATATTTCTGTTTATGTTTTTGTTTTCTCTACATGTGTGTGTGTGTGTGTGTGTGGTGTTTGAGATTGAACCCTGTTGCTTTAAAATACTAGGAAGCCCTGAATCCATTCAATGTACACCAAAACCAACAAGTGTCCATCTCTTCCTTCCTTCTTTCCCTTTCCATCTCTCCCTCCCTCCCTTCCTCCCTCCCTCCTTCTGTCCCTCCCTCCATCCATCTCACCCTTCCTTCCTTCCTTCCTTCCTTTCTTCTTTCCTTCCTTCCTTCCTTCCTTCCTTCCTTCCTTCCTTCCTTCCTTCCTTCCGTCCTTCCTTCCTTCCTTTCCTTCTTTTCTTTCCATTCATCTTTCCACATCAACATATCTATGTTTTATCTGTCGTAATCTTTTTGGCCTAGCATATATTAGTATGTGAAGAAGTTTATTGTGATAATTTAATCCATGTGTGTAGTGCATTTAGAACAAATTCACCTATTCCACACAAAGAGAGAGTGATGTGTAAAAGAGATTGTGAGTGAGTTCAGACAGTGAGCTCACACAATGAGTCAATTGTGTCAGGTAGTGCTGACAGGCATCTTGAGATTTCATGTTTCACAAATGAAAATATTATAACCAGAATGGGAATAGAATAGCTAGCTACTTATCAGTTCTGTACTTGATAAAATTGAAATTCAGAAATAATAACCCAAGAAGTGACAGGAATGATTAAAAGCTATTACATAGCTAACAGTTCCTAACAGCTTTACATATTGTTTGTATCTAAAAATTAATCTTGTTTGAAAGGTTATGATAATGAAATTTATTTGGCTATGAATGTCTACTGAGAGACCTCTGGGAAAAAAAATTGATGACCTAGCATCTAGCTCCTAACTACATACTAAGTCAGAGACCAGATTTTTCCAGCAAAGCAAAAATAGTCATTTCTTTGAGAACTCATTCAACTTCACCACGTTCATAAAGCCAGCATTCACCAAAACCTGAAGCTTATTAACTCCTGAGGTTAAAACAAGCAAAACCTTACAAGGAAATCTGCATTTCTTTTTCCTGACCATGTATTTTGCCAAAGTAAATGTATGTCAAAGTAAACCAGATTTTCGTCAAAAGAGAGCTTTGCCTTTTCTACTACATTTGACCTCAAACCACTTATAGGACAGCCCTTGTTCCTGTCAATCTCCTTTCAGACATGTGCTTACCTAAGAACATTGTTGTTTATCTGACTAAAATAAAAGTAACATCCTCAATTACCTCTGTCATATCAGTGATAGATGTACCTCGGTTGTAGAAATGTTACAGCTTGACCAAAGTGATGACAGTCCCAGACTGAAGAAGCCTGTGTGTCAGTCTTTCTCTATTGTAAAGCCTTAAAAATAGGTTGTACAATCAGGCAGCATGGCAATTTGACGTAGTCATCTGTTGCATTGTGGTAGGTACCTCATAGTTGTATCCCAAATAGTGTCTAAGAGAGTCATTCTGTAATACACTTGTGAATACTGACTTGACTAAAGATGGTGTTCCTCTACTATATTCACAGAATTCATTTTCTTCTGGAACCAAATCTTCTCTCATATTATTTTACTATCTTTGGAAAGCTTTAAGACATGGAAGAAAATCAAATGAGATTTCATCTTTAAATAGAAACTATAAAAGGACAATATCATTGCCACATAATTCACATATATAGTTGCTGAATTCAGTTTGTGACATTAACACACACTTTCTCCATGTTCTTTGAATAATTCAGGGATGTGGATACTATCCAATTGGATAAACATTTTTCTTAGGTACAAAAGAGGATCCCTCCTCCACTGGGTCAGGAAGTATCGTGGGACTATGTTCTATAATGGCAATTGAAATGTGAGGTATCCTTATACCTAGTCAGCCATAGTTACCATAATTAGCCTATTGAGATGTCTGTGATACCTAAAGAAAGTGACCACTTCCTGAGCTATGCAGCACACACTGGCCCTGAGACAACTTTGACCCTCAGTAATTCTGGACTCCAATGAGACATGGTCTTGACATTTACGTGCAAAATTAATGTTGGCGTTTACAAATACAAATAAAATATTTATCAAGACAAATTTAGTTTGGTCTTCAAACATCTCTATTAAAAAATTAAGTCTCACCAATATTTTGAAACAGGATTGGGGTAAAATTGTGCACAGATACAGTGCAGATAAAACATAAATTAATATCTATGCAACTTTTCTTCAAGATACCTTCAAATATTTGAAAGCTTGTCAAACAAGAGAAATCCATTTAATTCCATTATAGGGCCAAAGGACAGATTTTCTTTAAAGACACATCAGTTTAAGTTAAAGGACACTGGTAAATTGAAATTTTCAGAAATGGGTTCATCTGTCCTACTCATAGGTTTTCCCCTATTTTCAGTGTCATGCTTTACTAAGTCACGGGAGAATGAGAATTATGGTCCTAATAAAAAATGTGTTTGGATGACAATTACTTGGATTATGATGCCAGATTCAGGCTGCCAAGTTGTCATTGCAACTTGTGAGAACTGATTTTCATTAGCAAAAATCTTTCAAAGTGCCTTAATCTATACTTATGGGAAGGCAAATAGAATATGTTTGGAGAAGTGTAAAAGCTATTAGTCTGTGTTGGCTTCTTTCTCCGGTGGTAAGAATAATCTAATTCATCTTCAGCCAGCACATAGGCTTGTTCCTTTTGTTAATTGGTCCCATTAAACCATTTTAAGTGAGAGGTGTTTTTCCTTTGTTCTTTGGAGTATCGTTTTAATGAAAAGTCTAGCGCAACTTAAATGTCACCCTCTCAACAGAAAACATTTATTTATTATTTGCAATGAATTGACCGATTATTTTATAGAAGACTTAGTATTAATAATCATTTAGAGATACTTCTGCTTCTCTTTTCAAATGTAAAAACAAAAATAACACAAAGCCGATGTTAGTTTTACAACAGCTGTTCTTTCATTTTGACATAGGCAACAGCCTGCTTCTATATCAGGTAGGGTTCTTAAAAAACGTAAAGAGACAAAAAAATGTTTTCTTTTTTAAAAATCTTTGTTAAAAGGTGATGAGCAGGGGGCTTGCGGTTACATAAGTAAGCCAATGAGTACATTTATTTTTAAACTCTATTACCCCTTCCCTCATTTTCTCCTGCCTCCCAAGTTGTAAAGTTCATTTCCAGCATAGTGTCAATGATCAATGTTCATCCTTTGTCCTGCTGTTTCTGTGATTCCCTTTTCCTTCCACAAATAAAAAAAAAATTTCTAAAAGAATTTTGTTTCATCTCACATAAGGCTACTGTTAGTAGAGGCAAAAAGTAAAATAAGAAGAAAAAGATATTTAACATTTAATTTCTGTTTTATTCTAACACATATATGAGTAGAATTATTGCAGTTGTATTGCCATTTGGTAAAATGAACTCACTTCATGGATCATTTTTCATATTGAAGCAACTAGACTTTCTCTCTACATTTAAAAAAGAAATATCCTTTCAGTTTTAAAATTTCTGCAATTTGAGAGTTTATCATCCAACAAAACTAGCTTGTTGTAAATCAGAGACATAAAAATCACAAAGCCTATGAAAAGTTATGTCAAGCATGAAATTAATACTTCTGAGACAGTTTTTATGAGAAATATGTTAAATATAATAAGTTTTTTTCTTCTGGAACTCTACAGAACTTAGCAAAACATCTATAAATTTGTCTCTTTCAACAAAAAAAGGAATATGCACGTTAACATTTATATGCTTGTAAATTTTATTACCTATTACTTATGTTTGTTAAAACCCTGAATACTATTAATTTGTGTTAACAAGCTTCATATTGCAGGGCTGTGCACATCAATACTGCATATTGTATTAGAAATGAATGTTCTTTATTCTACCACTAATTGTAAAACATTTAAATAATATGTAAAATTAAACTAGCAATATATTAACATAATTTATGAAATATATTCACATACCCAATATATAAAATTTTGTTTATTTTTGTTAAAATTTGGAGCTTTTTTCTCCTTCATTCTCTTTTGTTACTTCATTTACCCTTTTTCTATATTTTACTTGTAACGTTTTTTGTTTACATTTATCTCAGTCATACATACATACACACACATACAAACATACACATACGTAGTCATAGAAAGTATTTGAGATACATTCTCCTTTATTCATCCTCTCCATTCACTCTGCCCCCATCCTCTGATACACAATCCAAAAAGAGCTTGTTTTGCTCTTCTGTTGTGAAGATTTTCTTTTTTCTTTTAATAAATGTGTTGCTTCTTCAGGCTTGACCTTAGGGTCTGGGCACTTTCCCTCAGCTTCTTTTGCCCAAGGCTGATGTTCTACTACTTGAGCCAAAGCATCGCCTCCAGATTTTTCTGAGTAGTTTATAGGAGGATAGTCTCAAGGACTTTCTTGCCTAGACTGGCTTTGAACCCTGAGTAGGTAGGATTACAGGTATGAGCCACAAGCACCTGACTTTGTTGTGAACTTTTTAACTTTCATTTATCTTACTAAGTGGTTTGACCATGCACTTATCAATTTTTAAATAATCATTTAATTACATGAAATATATAATTTATATAAATAACATTGTTTTTATATATAATATACATACACTTATTATTATACATTCATAACTAACACTTGGAATAGAACACAGTATGTATTCACTTCACATTAGTTACTAAAATCATAATACACTTTTATTTCACCTCTTTCTTTTCCTCATCTACTTCCCCTCTTCCAAGCACATTGTTTAAGTCATAGCTAATAAAGACAGACAGACAGACAGACAGACAGACAGACAGACAGACAGACAGACACACACACACACACACACACACACACACACACACACACACACACACACACACTTTTTTATTTTTTGCAAGTCCTGGGGACTGAACTCAGGACCTGGGCACTGTCCCTGAGTTTCTTTTTGCTCCGGGCTAGCACTGTACCACTTGAGCCAAAGCACCACTTCTGGCCTTTTCTGTTTATGTGGAACTGAGGAATCCAGCTAAGAGCTTCATGTATGCACGGCAAGCACTCTACCATTAAGGTACATTCCCAGCTCAGAAATACATGTATTTTAAAAAGCAGGTTTTCTTTTTATATGAAGCCTAAAAAAGACCTTTAATTATTGTCTTCTTTTAGACAAATACATGTGTCATTTCTGAACAGTTTCTTGAATTAATTCTAAACTTCTGCAGAGTATTATTAAGAACTTCCTAAGTGCCTGTGTTAGGTTCCATGATTTCAATCATTCCGATCTTCCCCCTGGCACCCTACTCTTTAAGATTAGGCATTAGACATTACCCTATCTGCCTAATGACCTATCAAAATGGACAAGGTTATCAGGTTCAGTCTCCTTTCTGAGTAACTATTGGAAAACTGTGACTTGTGGACTAAATTTAGGCAACTGACATCATTTCTACATAAACTTTTAATGAAATACAAACTTGCCCATTTCTCTATGTATTGTCAGTGGTTGTTCTCATGTTACAACCACAGAGTTGAGTAGTTGCAAAAGAGATTTCATGGGCCACAAAGCCAATACTATCTGGGTGTTTATATAAGAAGTTTGCCAATTCTGTGCATTAAAACAGCAGAGTGGTTAATATAGCTTCTAGATAAATTATTCATAACTCCTGGACTATGAAAGGCAACTGATAAAGGCAAAACATAAAACATGGAAAATGAAAGGGTTCTCAAATATTCTTTACTTTTCTTCAAAATGTATGAACAAATGAGACAACTTTTATGTCTAAAATTATTTTTTATTTGAATAACCTTTGCAATATTAATGTCTATCTTGCATGGTATTAGATCTATTCTTATATCAATCTAAAGTCCTATGGCCTCCAATGTGTTCTTCTGATCATGAGACATAGGGATTAAGAGAAAATGAGTAATGACAATTTGGTAATAATGTTTTCTCAAAAGATCTCTCAGTACAGAATCTCAGAATGTGTTTGCACAACCAGAAACAGTAGAAAATAGCAGATTTCACAGATTCACCTAACAATGTTGCAGGTGAGAATCCAGAATGTGTGCAATTTCTCATAATCATCTTAAACACAATATATAAAAATAAAAGTTATGGTAAGGGGTACTACATTATTTGATCTTGAATTTAGCATTTCACAAATGAAGAATGAAACAACTCTAAATCTGCAAAAATGTATCACCATCAAAAACATTTCTAGGTGTGCCCACGTGAGCATGTGTGTGTACATGTGAATATGTGTGTGCAAGAAATGGGGATCTGAGCAAAAAGCAGTGAAGCGCAATCTTTGGGTTGGTCACAGAAAAAAGCAATAAATATTCAAAGCACTTTCTACCCTGGAATGTATCGAAATGGGGGATCTATATTTTACATGGAGCTGGACTATGCCGATCTATTAGAATACAATCATAGACTTGTGAATTTTTTAATCAAATAAATAGTGATGACATTTTTCTCTGGAGCATTTGTAGTGAGGATTTGAAGAATATTTAGGAAGAAAAAAATAACACATGATTATCACCAACTTAATCAGATTGGTTTGTGTGCAACAGAGAGACTCCACTATCCAAGTGAGATTTTTTTTCCAACAAAGGAGAAAAAAAGTACAAAAATGCAAGCTAAGAAACAGGAAAATATGAGAGAAATATGAGATTTAAGTTTTGGAATCAGAACAGAACCTATTTCTCCTACCATGAAACATTTTGGACCTTAGGAAAAAATCGCATATGTTAATGCAATCTTAGTTGTATTATCTGCCTGTTTTATGACATGCTATGGGTAGGAAGTTTGAAAAAGTACCATCTAGGGAAAAATGTAAGTAGAATCTAAGTTTAGTTTTGATTGCTCTCACAATTAGTGATATGGACTGTTTTTCCATATATGTGTCAAGTATGGTATATTTTGGGATGTGTCTACTAAGGCCATTGCTTGCTTCTTTTAATTATTTATCATTATTATTTTACTCCTGAGTTCTTTGAGTTTTTTGCATATTAAAGTATAATTTCTTGTACAATTGTTTGTAAATATTTTCTCCTATTTTACATATAAGATTCAATTCTATTAATTATTCCCGTGGGTACTCAGGAGCTCCTCACTTTGACATAATCTTACTTAATTTTGTATTCTGAGCATTTCAGATTTTATCCAAAGACACCACTTTCCTGTTAAAACCTTATGTTTTGTTGTAGTATTTCCAAACATTGGGGTATTATATATTAGTCTTTAATCTATATTGACTAGGTGTTTTAATAAGATGGGAGAAGGGGGTCTAATTTATTCTTCTGTAATAAGAAGACCAGCTAGTGTTGGTCTGTATTTAAAAGAGATAGACATTTGTACTACCATGTAAGTGACATTTAAATTCATATTCCTAGTTAGGAAATTTTAGAGTAACTTATCAGTAGACAACATGCCCTGTTCTTAGGGACAGTCAGGAATTTAGTATTGGGCATTAATGGGGTGATTTAGGTCTCTTTGTGAGACCATGACTTGCTTTATCCCGAGATCACATTGTTAAGTATGCTTCTAAGGAATTAATTTCTTCACATTATTTCCTAATTCTGTTTATTGTTCATGTTTTGCATTTGGACCAGTGTTAGTTACACAAATGATTCTTTCACACCATCTATCTATCTATCTATCTATCTATCTATCTATCTATCTATCTATCTATCTATAATTTCTTTGAGCACATTGGCTACATTTACATGAATTTCTAAAATTGAAACTGATAATAAGAGTAATACTAAAATATTCCACTCTCACACTGCACTTTATGTTCCCTGAAATAATCTCTGAAATGAAATCATCTGACTTAAATCCAAGGGAGTTGTCATTTGGCAGTTCTCTGAGCATAAAGTAGGCTTTTATTAGTGTTAGGATTTGTAACTCAGTTACCTGAGCAAACCCATTTCCTATGAATCATCTGGTATTAGAAAAAGCTATCCCAACTGCAGTGTTCTCCTTGGGTTAATAAACAGCAGTGAGTCATGGAAGTGAGTCCTGCCTGAGCTGAACGGAACTAAGGTGTGTTCATCTCTACTTACTCACAGCTCTACCTTGACGCAGATTATATTCACTGAGATAATGTCACATATCCTGAGGAACAGAATGGAACTTTTCTATGGTACATTATAAATGTAATTTCTACTATAACATTTAAAGTGACAGATGTGCATTTATGTATACATTACAAAAGCTGATAATGTGGATCAGATTTTAAACTTCTATGCTAAAAGGGAAAGCTAGTCATTTTGGTATGGCATTGAAAATACCAACATTTGCTTTTAGATTGTATTACAAACTAGTGAAGTTTTATTCATATATTGTTAACACATAAGAAGATGCCATCCAGATCCATAGCAATTTAATTTTACTTCAAACTTAAATGAAAAAACCTAGGTTATTCCTATTTAAGGCTGTTGGAAGCCACACATAGAAGTAGTTTGAAGTTACTATTTGAGCTGTGTAATAGACCTGCTTGTTTGTTTCATTATAATGACTGAGCTTGCTCTCTGTTCCTTGATTGACTCATGCTAATCCATCAAGTCCTCCAATTGATTTCCTGATGACTTATGTGATTAGCAGTAGGTCATAAACAGATGAAAACCTTACATTTTTATTTCAGAAAAAGAAACCATGAAATAGCATTCACATCTCAGTTGTCAGTTGCAAACATTTTTATGTATAAGAACAGCAAGGTACAGATAAATAGACATTTTAAAAGCATAGCCTATGGAAAGCAACAGAAAACCATTATCTTTCAAAGAAAAAAAATCTTTCTGATTTCTGCCAGGTCCTTGTCTGATATTCAAGGCTCTTTCTAGAAGCTTGGCTCCCTTCTTTCTCCATCTTCCCCTGGAAGTGCATGCTGGTCTAAGACGCAAGCAGGGGAAATTAATAGGTTCAATTACTCTGGACTAAAGAGTACAGAGTCTATTAGAGCTGATCGCAGCCACTTATTTCGAAAGGAAAAGTTGCCCATTACCGCTGAGACTAACAGCTAACAGACATTTTCACTTCTAAAAATGGAAGAAAATAGGCCAGTACAAGGTAAGAAATAAGAAATGAGGAGTCCATCGGTGGTAGGAAATTCGGGGAGTATTAGCTTAGTAACCGCAAACCTAAAGGAGAGAAATGGACCTGCTAGAGGAAGAAAAGGTTCTCTGGAAAAGCTTCATCTTGTAAATTGCACTTACCTAGTGCCCTAGGCACTTTTCTGTTTTAATTCCTATGGCTGGAACTGAAAACTTGTTTGGAGAACAAGCCAAGGAAAAATACTTAATCACTGGAATGATTGATGAGATTGAATCTGACCAAGATTCTTGACAGTCATAACTGCAAAGATCTGCTTAGATAAAGCAAAATTTATTTTTTGAGTTCAGTGTTTTATAAGAAATCATACAAAATTGGAATGTGGATTTTATACTTACAATGCATTAAAATATATTTTTAATGTGACAGTTACAGAATTATAAGTAATTAGATCCTGACGATAAACAGTTTAGCTAAATAGTCATTCATTTCCTCAGTGTGCATTTTTCCAGGGAGGGGAAAGGAGGAAGTAAGAATATAGAATGTTAGTTTTCCTCCCCTGCCAAGTCCCTTGTCTGAGAGCAACTGTGTTTAATCTGACAGTGAGCTCTTTTTGTTGTTATTAAATTTATGATTTACATGAAAAATATACCAGTTTTATTTATAAAAACAGATATTTCTCCATAGATAATAAATCTAAAGGCCCTATAATCAGTAATATCAATAAGTAGCTCATATACTTAATTCATAAAGACTAAAGCAAGTTATTGTCTATAAGAGGTTTTCACTTTGTTATAGAGAAAGTAGAAGTTGAGCTCATTATTTATAATGAATGAACTACGTGACATGTATTAGGAAAAAACATTTCTGTGTGAAGCACTGGCGATTATAAAGATAGAAACTGATTTATAATTTCAATGACAGGATTAATTACCTCCAATTTCAGAATTACTGTTTAATTACTGTTTCTTTTGAGGCAGGAGATTTTTTTTAATATATACTACAATTATTCTGTCCTTACCTGCAGAGTGCTGAGATTACAGGCATGTATGTACCAGTCTTCCAGGTTTAAGGCTTGTTTCATTTTGTTTTGTTATTTTTTATTGTCTTTAAATAGTTGTACAAAGGACTTTCAGTTCAACTTGTCAGTTTATGACTACAGTATATCTTGATTCATGATCAGAATGTTTTAAGGTTTTTTGATTTTTGTGCTGTTGTTATTGATGTTGTTTGTGAGACTCTTGAAGTGTGAATTCAAGGCCTAGCCATTGTCATTGCGCTTTATTCTCAGTCCTAGCATGCTAGTACTTGAGCCACATTTCCACTTCCAGGTTGCACTGGTTAAACTGGGGATAAAGATCTCCTTGTCTTTACTGCCCAGGCTGGTTTTGAAACACAGTCCTCCTATGTCAGTCTCCTCAGTAGTTAGAATTACAGCCATGAACTACCAATAGCTAGTGGTTTAAACTATTTTACTCTGCTGAAGTTGCCTGTTGACAAACATTTCTTAAAAGCACAATTAAATATATTTTGCTCACGTAATTTGGTACCTATGACTTAAATTTCTGTTTATGTCCTTGTCAAAATGAGAAATCTCCCTTGTGAACTATACCTTGTTTATAGTGGAAATAGAGTCTCCCAAATAGTTGACATTAATTTAAATATAAATAGTTTGAGACAGCTGTTTTTGAATTTTGCTCAGTATTTCTTAACTGAGTTCTTTGATAAACATGAAAGTGCTATGGCAAAAAGAACATCAACATTTCCGTCCCAAGGAAGAGAATAATTTACTTTCATAAACTGCTTCAATATTAGAGATAATGTAAGTTACTGAAATCCTATAAAAAGAACTTGAAAATCACATACAGGATATTTTTAAAAC
The DNA here is from genome assembly GCF_024711535.1 of Dipodomys merriami. NCBI lineage: Eukaryota > Metazoa > Chordata > Mammalia > Rodentia > Heteromyidae > Dipodomys > Dipodomys merriami. The sequence continues at coordinate 14,613,666 of NW_027204715.1, read as the reverse complement.
ATCAAAGAATAAATTTTATATTATTTTAATACAAAATTGTGGAAGGAGGGAGCAGGGGTGGGGTGAATGGGGGGAGATGGGAAGGAATGGGAAAGGGAAACAAAAGAGGAGGCAACAATGCTTGGTAAGAAATATACTCATTACCTTGCCCATGTAATTGTAATCCCTCTGTATGGTATTTTCACAATAAAAAAAATTGTGAACTAGATTCTTGTTTCATTTTGTAGATATATACCTTTTAATATTATTGGCTCTACACAGACACACACATCCACACGCGCACACATGAACACACAAATTGGTTCTATGACCACTACTAATTGCAAAGTCATATGAACAAATAAGAAAAAAAGAAAATACAAGAAGAAATTTGAGTACACATTCCTAAGCAATTTGTGCTTGGACTTCCAGTCTTTTGGGGTAGAGAGAGATTGTAAGCAATTTGTTTCAATTCACACAAAAAAGAAAATATTAAAATGCAAGTTTTCTGAATAATGATTACAAAACTTTTGGTCCTCGAAATTGATTTAGGAGTAGAAATTGATGGATGCTGTGAACTGATTAGAGTAATTCATCTTCTTGATTAAAAAAAATCTAAGGAGATATAAAGGTGAAAACTCTGTCACATGATAATACCTTTCCCCTATCTGTTGTTAAAAATAAGTATGTTTATATAACTTAGTCTGATTTTAATTTCTTCTAGCTCTCATAATTTGGTAATTTGTTGAAGGGTACATGTTGAGGCTCTTGTACAGAGTTGTTATACAAGGTTGTGGTGGAAAGACTCAGATAGGAAGAAAACTAAGGAAAATTGTCTCTTTCTACACTTATTTTTGAGAGATGTCTGCTTTCAACAGTGTGAATTCTTTCTTCAAATACGGGAAAGACAGTTCCCCATGGATGAGGTATCCATTTTTGAACGTTTGCAGTGACTTTTACTGCATGTTGATTAATGAGAGTGTTGAGATAGTAGCAAGCCCAGGAGGCAGCAAGGCCTAAGCTCAATTAATCATCATAGCCAACAGAAACAACTGGCATCTAACTGAATGGAAACATAGATGCAGGCCTTTAGCATGTTAGAGTGGTGAATTCAACGTCCTCATGGCAAAATCAACAAAACAAAGAACAAGTGACTGATTGAAATAAAAACCTCTGAAACCCAAATAGAAATAATGGTTTTCTTCCACTAAAGAATTTCATTGAAATCAACAACACAAAATGCCTTTTATCCATGATCTACTACTACTAGGGAAAGAAAGTATAATAAATACAGAAATAAATAAATAGTCATTTCATAGAATACACAAACACACAGCACACACAGAGTCAAAAATCATGAGAATAGTTTTACTTATAAACCATTGGGAAATTAATAGAATGATTCAAATAATTTTAAATAAAATTATATTCAGTTAATACACATATCTCTCTGTTTTTTTGTTTTGTTTTTGTTTTATTTTTTGTTTTTCTTTTGGTCAGTGGTGAGGCTTGAACTCTTAGCTTGGACGCTGTCACTGTGCTCTTCAACTCAAGGCAAGCACTCTATGACTTGAGCCATGGTGCCACTTCTGGTTTTCTAGTGGTTTATTGGAGATAAGAGTCTCATGGACTCTCCTGCCCAGGCTGGCTTTGAACCGTGATCCTCAGATATCATCTTCCTAGTTAGCTAGGATTACAGGCATGAGCCACAGGCATCAATCTCTTAAAATATCTTATCCCACTAAATCTGGACGTTAAATCATAAAACAACAAGAAAACAAACCCCAATAATTCTAATGAGAAAAGATATTTTATTCTCATTCAACTCATGTAAATAGCACCCACAGAAAATTATATTCCTTGAAAATTAGTATTGGTGAAATAAACTTGTATTAAAAATAAGATACAAGGCTGGGCACTGGACTCACACCTGTAATCTAGCTACTCAGGAGGCTAAGATCTGAGAATCACCATTCAAAGGCAACTCAGGCAGGAAAATCCATGAGAGACTAATCTCCATTTAACCACCAGAAAAGCAGTAGTGATACTGTGGCTCAAGTGGTAGAGCGCTAGCCTTCAGCTGAAGAACTAAGGGACAGCGCCCAGGCCCAGAGTTCAAGCCCCATGACAGACCACAAACAAGAAAAAGATATAATAAAGTGTCACTCCATATCAGTCACTAAAGGAGGAAAAGATTTGCTTGAACAGCAGTTGTGAAGAAGCATGGAAGGACTTACTGGGAGATTTTTACCTCCGTCTTCATCATATGTTCATCAATGCTTTTACAAGTCCTATTTGTGTACAATAGCTAGGTCATGATTATCTATCAGTATACTTCCTTCAAACATGACTACTTTTAGGATAGCATAAATACTAGTATATAGACAGAATGGAAATATGGACATTATATGTGTACACAATGGAGTGAGGTGCAGGAAGGAATTCACAATATTAAACGTCTTCACTTGCTCTTTACATAATAAATCAATCATTTCACTTTTCTGAGCAGGGTAATACAGTTAATACCTGTTCTGTATTCCTATTTTTTAATAAAATAAAATATTTCTTTGTATTTGTTTCTTCCTCTGAAAACTTATCACCTTATTAGTTAGGTTTAAATTTTTTCCCAAAACATTACTGGCAAATATATTGTCAAAATAACAAATGTGTGTAGCACAAAGATGTAATACATCCTGTTTATCATATGTTCACCAAATTTAACACAAAGTTGACAGTTCTAACATGAATTTATATGAGCATTTTTTCTCCAATCTCTACAACTTCTAAAAACTACATTTAATTCATTTATTCCCTGGGAGAAATATGAAATATATTCACCTAATTATAATTAGAATGTATTCTCTGAAATTTATTTCCCATAATACCTATTTTACACCTAAATTTAGAGTATAACTCTTCCTTATGAACCTTTCCAATCTCATATTGTAATTAAACTTCCTCCTAAGTATAAAATTATAATGTGCATCAACATTCTGTGTAATTGTCTTCCTCAACTCCTTAACACAGATACACACATATACACACATACAGAGAGAGACAGAGACAGAGACAGAGACAGAGAGAGAGAGACAGAGCTTCTTTAGCTTCTTTATTTTTATATCTCTAATAGTGCTAAACAGTAACTGTTGAAAGGGATAACATGGACCAAAATACATTATATTGACAAACTGCTTTTGTAAATGCAACTCCTTTATACAACTAGTTAAAGATAATAAAATAGATATTAATAAAATATATTAATGATTGTTCTGAATTATTAAATATAATGTGATCAAAATAGCTAATGTATATGAGCATAGTATATACAATTTGTACTTTGATGCTATTTATTTATTTATTTATTTGTGCTAGGTTTTGTTTGTATTAGCCAATTCATTAATTAATTGCAGAAGTAAGGATTGAATCCAGGAACACATATTTGTTTTTTTCATCAATTGTGAACTCCATTCATAGTTTTAATTATTTATTTGAAGCTATTCTAAAATTTCTATAACCCTCCAGTTCTAATAGGTACTTGCTGAATGTCCATTAACTTAGCCAGTCTCATTATAAATATGCAAAGTAATGATTGTGGATAATTAGATCACTTAATCTAGTGCATCATGCTTAGTACATGTTTAAAATATCCTACTTACATCCTAGTTAACCTTTTAAGTTCTTGCAACCTTCAACACAGGCCTCACAAATCCATTTAAAAAATACCTATTAATTAATAAAAATGGAAAAATTCTATTTATTCCAATATTTACATTAGCCAGCTTCTTGTTACAAAATTATATTGTTCATAGCCTAAAACTAATTCTATATTACATTATTCTAATTTTCTATATTAAATCAAAATTACTATGAATGTTAGACATATGTTAGCTAACAAAAAACTTTCAAATTAATTCAATGGCATGGTAGATTCTTTTGTCCATTTGCATAATAGGATTTTCAAGAGTATCATTGTGAACCACCTTGACCCCTAAGAATTGATATAGGTTGCAATTTTGTGCCAGTGACATATTGATTTCAGAAATGACACAAATCTTATTTCCTCAAGGTATAATTTAATCCATAATTTCTATAATGCAATGAACAAGTTTAAGTTTATAATTCTTGCTCAACTGGTACAGCCAAACCACCCAGAAAATCATTTCTTTTATCTTGCTGGGAAAAAATATGATGATTTTTAACTTAATGAAATGAAAATTACATGTTTTGTCTTTCTCTTTGAGATAAACTTAAAGTTAAACTTTCAAGGAAATATGTGGATCTTGTTCATCAAAATCCTAGAATTTGTAAGATATAACTATTAGTCAACTTTACTTTCTCAATAAAAATCCCCCCTTTGTTTGTTCTGAAGATCGAGTCCATGTGCAGGCCCTCCTCACAGGTTATCTTGTGCCTCTGTGTAATCTTTCAGAAAAAGGACATTTTAAACTCCCCTGATCTGGCTCCTTTCCCAGCAGAGTGGAACAAGAGCTGACATCTAACTTAACCTTTTTTGTTCATTGTTGCCAAGAGCAGCTATACTACCAACTTAATGGAATATATAATGTATAACTCCCCATGCCACATTGCTCGCTGAAGTTATAGTTTCTGTCTTCACATAATTTCTTCTTGTCACTCCAGAGTGCCCTTTCTCATTCTTTGAATGAACATGAATCAGGGCCTTCTAACGTAGACATGGTATCTGCTTATACAGAGATCTCAAATCTTCTAAGAGCTACTAGTATTCTTTATTGCAGGTCTTCACCAAAATATTACTTATGCAAATTGATTTTCTCTAATTGTTTTATCTAAGGTAGCACTACAACCATACCATGACATACATCATTTCAGTACACATACCATCATTCCAACAGTCTTATTTCTTATTCTTGAAATTATATGTTATGAGAATAATTTCCTGGAGTAAATTGTTCATGTAATATAAGCATAATTTTCTCTGTTTATTCTAAGTGTTAAAATAATTAATTAATTACATTCTCTGAATGGCCTACTTCTCTAGACTAACAGAACAAGTTGTAAATGGAGAAGAGAACCAATAGTTGACAAGCACAGAGAAATAAACACACACACACACATGCACACACACACATATTGAAAGAGAGAAAGAATGAAGAAGAGGGAGATAGAGAAACTTAATTTGATGTAATTTTGTAAATTTTTGGATTTACTATAACTTTTCTGTAAATAGTTTTCTCTCACTGTGATGACAACCTAAATACTTTAATAGAGGAAAGATTGGCTTTGACTCACTGTGATGATGACCTAAACACTTTAATAGAGGAAAGATTGGCTTTGACTCACATTTGCACAGATTTACGTCCATGGTCTTTTGGCCTGATGCCATCAGTCCAACACTATGTCAGTGGGAGTATGTAGTGGAAAAACAAAACTGTTCATTTCATGGCAGCTAGGAACTAAGAGCCTTTATCACCGTCAAGCCTACCCTGCTAGTTAGGTTGGTAGTTCCATCTTTGGTGGAAGGCATGGGTAGTAGAATTACAGATTCAGGTCATTAGATCCGTTTAGTCTCCACATGAACCGACTTGAAAAACAAAGTAAAAAACTACAACAGCAAAATAAAAAACAACTAAAGATAAATGGGCATTTTGTAAGACTCAAGAGGTGTAGAAATTGCCTAGAAAATCAAGACTCTAAATTAAAACCCTGACATATATTATGAGCCACCATATCCGCCACCATACCACCAAATCTCATTTCATGAGGACACATGGGGTTTTCTTTCTTATTTAACAAAACTGTATGTACTGTACGATTATGTTAATAAAAATCACTACCATTTGGGAAAATATTTTACTTTATACCTGAAACCCATTTATATTATAAGTGGTTTAGAGCTATTTCCATATTTTTTAATTGTGTCCCTGTATTTTCTGTGCTCCTGGAATACAATAAAAACTGTGTTTTTGAAAGCAGTACCCCAATTCAAACTCAGTTCTATTTATTTTGGAATATGTTATAATACATACTTTGTTTCCATATGATGAAGATATCTAACTTCATTTTCTCTTGAATCAAACCAAAGCTAGTCCTTCCCTATCATGTGCTTCATAGAAATTATAAAAGGTAAGAGTTTATCTAAATATTGTTTATGGGAAACACAACATATGATTGAGTTATAATGAGTAGAAAGTGTATTGCATACATTTTTTCTGTAATATATTTTAGAAATACCAATTCAATAGCTATTAAAATTCCCTTGATCTTAATTTATAGTTACATATGAATTTATAATTACATATGAATTTATAAATACATTACCAGATAATAATATCAAAAAGTGTATAGTCATCCTACTAAGTTATCTTCCTGTTTTTAGTCTAGACTATAGTTTAAATGTCTGTAAAGAACAGAGTATGGACTCCATTACATTGGCTTCTACCTGTAATCTTGCCCACTAGAAAGTAGTGATCAGGAGCATTGTGTTTCAAGTTGAGTCTGGACAAAAATTTCACAATATCTCATCTTTTTTTGTGTGTGAAAATACTGTACAGAGGGGTTACAATTACATGGGCAAGATAATAAGTACATTTCTTATCAAGCATTGTAGCCTCCTCCTTTGTTTCCCCTTCCCATCCCTTCCCATCCTCCCCCCCTCCCACCCAATCCTTCCCCACACACACACCAAAGTTGTAAAGTTCGTTTTCCACATAACGACTTGTTCATCTCATTATTGCAATTTATAAGATTATTTCTTTGTTGCTTTGTATGTACCTCCCCCACAGTATAACCCCTGCTTTCACTGTATTTGATGTCAGTATAATTTGTGGAGGGGAAGGGGAACATCTCATCTTAATCATCAAAAGCTGGACAGTGTTCATTCATTTCATCCCAGTTGAACAAGAAGCACAAAGAAGAGGATTGAAGTCCATGCTTGCCCAGACCAGAGGTATAACATTTAGAAAAATCACTAAAAGCAAAAAGGGTTTAAGATATAACTTAAGAATTATTACTTGTATATAAAGCCTTGGTAATAAAGCAAGCATAATATTTTGGTAAGTATAGTAACTTCTCATTCTGCAGCCTCCAAACAGTATATTTTAAAGTAATTATGTATATAATTTTGTTTAGTGCTACTTAATGCAGGTGGCTGCATATAACAAGAGTTATTAATTTTGGTTCATGGCTCCAAGCAGAAAACAGGTAAGTACATTAAAATTCAGTCTTAACATACCATAGTGACTCTCAGCCCTGTTTATTCAAATGATTAATGTAATATAAAATATCCTGCCATTAAAACAATATAAACCCCAATTATAATACATTGGGGTTGGTTTAATCGGTTTTAGCACTCAATGGACATAAAATTCTTTTTTATTAATAAGTTTTTTATTGTGAAAATACCACACAGAGGAGTTACAATTACATGAGCAAGGTAATGAGTACATTTCCTATCAAATATTGTTGCCTCCTCCTTTGTTTCCCCTTCCTATCCCTGCCCTCCCATTACCCCCCCCACTGCCAAAGTTGTAAAGTTTGTTTTTTGACATAGCATCTTGTACATTTCATTGTTGCAATGGGTCCACTGTATCCGTATTTAAAGAAGTTGGTTTTTCCCTTCTCTTTCCCAAATTTTGCCAACATCACATTCAGTGAAAACAGGGGTTATACCGTGGGGGAGGGACATACAAAGCAACAAAAAATCACCTTATAAATAATGTTAGAAACAATAGCAAGAAAGAAAAACCACTTAAGTCCCTATCTGGTGGTTAATTTCACCTAACATCAACTTATCTGACCTTTTCTGCTTGTCTTAGACATATACTAGTTATTGCAAATAAGGGAAACCATGGGACCTATGTTTCTTTGGGTCTGGCTTACTTCAATTAATATAATTTTTCCAAATCTTTCCATTTCCTAACAAACCGGCCAGTGTCATTCTTGTTAAGTTCATTTCCTTAAATTTAGTTAAAAAAAAAAGAAAAAGAAAAAGAAAAGAAAGTGGCAAAAAAAAATACTTTCAGTTCAAAAACTGAGGTATTGTTATTGAGACCCCAATGAGAAGATCAAGTTAAAATGACTATTAAATAATAAAACAGTACCTGTAGTAAATTAAATGACTTGCAAAGACTAGAAAGTTCCAGTTTCATACACATTACCTAGAAAATAATGTAGCATTTGGCCTTTTAGCTATGAGAATCTTTATTATACAAAGATCCTTTGACAAAAATGGACTTTTAGTTACAACATATTAGATTTATGTTGTCTGTCTTACTTATATCCCAATCATAAAATACGTGTAGTGAGTAAAAACCTATATGAATATACTTGTCAAGTATTTTCCACTTAGGAAACTGAGCTTTAGCTGAGTCAAAGTTCATTAACAATGTAAAAGTCTCTTTAGAATTTACATACTGATGGAAGCTTTTCATAATATCTGAAGTCCCATAGGGTAGAAATTAGTGACACTTATCATACTTTTAAGTATAAGTTAGGTTTAGTATTTATAATCCAGAAATTTCTCTATTTCAATACACAGTCATTTAGAAAAATAATCTAGATTTCCTTTTCCTTATATGTGTATCTTTTCAAGATGGTTACAGATGGTAAAAATTGAGAGGTCAGGAGAAAACTGATTTTAGCTTTAGGGCTTCCTGCACAAAATGTTTTTACAAATCATATAATAAAATATGATATATTTGATAGATTGTTCTCAAAATTTGTCATACATAAACAACTGACAGTTAATGCTTTAAAATAATTCTGTTAGTCTAATTATTTTTTATAAATGTATAAGGGATGGTACATTCTCATCGATTCTTCTCCTATCTACTACTGCCTCCAGTAGTAGACATTGAAATAATGAATGTATTATCCCCTTCTCTTCATTCATCTTTTCCCCCTGGGCCCCACACAACTCCTTTAATATATCAACTTGCTGGTGTTTATTTTGTTGAACTTTGACTTTGCCCAGTTCTCCCTTGAATTGACCATATTTCTGTTAATCATTTGTATACACTTTACATACCACCAAATGTATTTACTTATAAGTTTGTAAGCTAAATCTAGCTTCTACATGTAAAGGAAAACATATATCCTTGTTTCTCAATTTACATTACTTTTTCCAATTATTTTTCTCGCTATATCCTTTCCCTAGATATGTATAAGGAGAGTTAATTTTCACCATAGAATCTAGTGAGTGTCACTGCTGCATTTGTTCACACTTTATCTACCCCTTTCTGCCCCCACTTCCCTCCTCAAAACAGATATACATAGGACAATACCGTTCTTTCTAGTATATGAGAAATACTACATTATGTATATATACCACACTTTCTTGCAAAGGGCATAATTTCCTTCTTTATGGCTGCATGACAGTGTCTGGAATCCAGTTGTTTAAGGGAGATCTTTACACACGGGGAATTTACTGGACTCAAGAGAAGTTCACAAGAAAATATTTCAGAATTTGTGTGCTGAAATAGGATGATCTTCAGGAAATTCATGATAATTAAAGTGTGAGGTAGAAAACAAATATTTTTCTCTGATAACTATCTTTCTAATAAAATATATGTGCCCTGAGTTGAATAAACTCTTTATCAAGACAGATATATTTACATAAATTTACTGGAGCAAACACCAAATGATTACTTAGACTCTTATCTTCTAAGCAAAGGAAGCCTGGAAAAATAGATTGAGTCAATGTCACAAAAAACCAGTCTGAATTTTAAGTCTTAATCATTTAACTTTGTGGATCAAATTGTCCAGTCTCAGTTTTGTAGGTTATAAATATTTTCTTGCTGCAAAAGTTAACCCCTAGAAAAGTTGACCCCTAGAAAGAATTTCCATTGGATTGTGAATTTTTGATATAAAATGAATGATTTTCTAGTTATTTTTAATGCACAATGCTATCCTAATAAATTATTTTAAAAAATACTGAAACCAAATATCAAATATCCCTTCTTATATAATAATTATCTAAAGTATAAAACAAATGAACAGCATATTTGTGTGATAAGTTAAATATCTTTGGGAAGTAGTAATATATTTTAAAATATTTCCTCTTTTTCCACATATATCATACATATGCACACATTTAGTTGTCATGTGATCTAAAATGTGGGCTTGAGAAAAATACATAATTGAGTTTAATTATTACTTTGATCTGTTTGACAAGGTTGAACTGTCTATCCATTTCTCTATATTGTGAATATTGAAGTCCATACTTGTATAGACTTCTCTTCCCTGTTTGCAAAATTCTGTCCTAAAAATAGGATTTAACTGCCAGATTTGGCAATGTATGGGTGATAGAGGTAAGAAAATCATTATTCTAGCAGACATGTACAAAAATACTAGAGATCTATTTTAAGATAAAAGCAAACAGGAAAAGAGGGCATTGTGGCACATGCCAGTAATACGAGCTACAGATGAGACAATAATAAGAGGATTAATAAACACAGGCAAAATGGAGGAGAGCTTCCATACCTAAATCTCAACAAGAAGTCTTGGAATTGTTGCTTAAATGGAAGAATGTATGCTTAGCAAGCACCAAGCCTTAAGGAAACTCCAGAGCTATCCCTCACCAAATCGATAAAAAAAAAATTGTTCAAATTGCTTCCATTAAAGTGGGTAAATAACAGAGTAAATCACCTTGCAACAGATCTATGGACAGAATTCATTTTAAAAGTGTACCTTGTGTTTGTGTTTTTTATACAAAGACAAAAATATATTAAACACACACACACACACACACACACACACACACACCATTTTAAGAGTTCATTCTGTATCAGATACAAGTGTCTGTCTTTGAACAACTTTAGGATCAAAATATAACTTTTGATTTTTTAGAAATGTTTCTTAAAATTAGAATTTCAAGAAGACAAATATTTTTGAAGCATGTTGAGCCACCTTGAAGATGTCATGTGAACTAATAGAGATATTGCTTCCTTAAAAAAGTGAATTCTTGGAGCTGTGAAGGTGGCTCAGTGCTAGAGCGCTTGCCTTGCACGCATGAAGCCCTGGGTTTGGTTCCTCAGCACCACATAAGCAGAAAAAGCCAAAAGTGGCACTGTGGCTCAAGTGGTAGAGTGCTAGACTTGAGCTGAATAGCTGAGGGACAACGCTCAATCCCAGAGTTCAGGCCCCATGACCAGCAAAAACAAAAATAATAAGTGAAATTCTTGTAACTGATGAGTTCGTTGATAAGCCCTACCAGGTCAAGTAGTAAAATTTCTGTCATTTTGCATTTCTATCAAGTATCAGGTACAAAGTATAAAGGTACTAAAGTGGTAACTACATGAGAAATCTATAATAGAATAGACTGAACAGTGCTACTTTCTATGTCGATACCATAGACCTTAACAGTTTTTTCTAATGCTTGGATTGGAGCAGGGTATATCTAGAGGCAAAGATATAGAATGTGTCTTCTAAAATGTTTTGCAGAAAGTTTGATTCAATAACACAAACATTTACATTGTTCTTAATATTACAGGTACCCATTTATGTGTAAGTACAAAAATTCCTAAAGGATACAACCCTGAGGTTTCATGCCCTTCAAAACACCTTGTAAGGATATCCATTCTCTTGGCACTTTCTGTTCTTAACTGAAATAAGAAAAATGACTTGCTTTCAACAAGCTTTTATGAAGATTTAGAAGAGGTGACATATGTGAAAAATCTTTTAAATATGAAATAGTATGAGTACAAATCCCAGGTCATAAATCAGGGAACAGAACACTTCTTCAATCTTCATGAACAGTTGGGTGTCAATTTTCTCCTATTCCGTCCGGGTTTTTGTCACCCGGAGCTCTCAAAGATGGAGACTTGTGGATGCAAGTTAGTGACAATCTTGGCATCTTTTACATGCCATTCATTAGAGAATGAAAGGAAATGCTAAATAATATGAGAAAAGGCAATTATACCTAAAGAATAACAAAATGCAATGAGTTTTTTAATGATATATGAATGAAAACCATATCACAAAGGCAAGTGATACTTGTATGAGTGATAGTTTTGTATTTTAAATTCCTGTATGAAGCAAATTAGTACCCAAGGAAAAAATACTGAATGTTTTTGGTGTGTGTGATGGGCCTGTACATGCACGTAAAGGAATAGGATTACCGATAGTTATAAATTCCTTGCATATTGAATGCAAGATATGGAAATGCAAGACGTTGCTTAATGCATATGTTTAGGTATGCTATCATAAAAAATAAGCCAGAATATCTGACCTAATTTACTTTTTTTGCTTCACCCTTTTCTTCTAAGTCTTTATAAATACATGCAATTTGTTAGGCATTGTTTTAAGCAAGGAGATTATTACAATTAATAAACGGAAGACAGTCCCTTCTCTCTAGAATCATAGCTCCTAAGCAAATGCTTTTTTAAATCAACAAACTAAATTGCATTTGAGATTTCTCTGTAAGGATATTGCTTAAAGTATCTCAGCTCTGAAATTCTGGGAAAGCCTGCTACAAAAGAATATTGTTCAATAACCAGGCACTACTGGCTCATGCCTGTAATCCTAGCTAGTCAGGAGGTTGAGATCTGAGGATTGCAGTTCAATGTCAGCCCAGGTAGGAAAGTCAGTGAGACTCTTATCTCCAGTAAACCACTAGAAAACCGGAAGTGGTGCTGTGGCTCAAGCAGTACAGTGCTGGCCTTGAGCTGAAGAGCTCAGGGGCAGTGCCAACCCCAGAGTCCAAGACCCAGGACAGACCAAAAAAAAAAAAAAGAATGTTGTTCAAGAAAAAATAAAGCTGTACACAAGACAAATTAAGCTAAATGTTAAATTTTTATGTTGTTTAAAAGGAAATCTCATTTAAAATATTGCCATAAAAGTAAATTAAATATGTCATTTCTTTAGACCACAGTATATATCTATTCAGTAATACATATAAAGTTGATGTCATACGTATATTTAAGATAAAATCACCATTTAAATAAATAAAATTTTAGGTAAAGCATGGTTCCATTAAATCATGTGCAAAGGCCTTATCTAATCAATTGAAAGCCTTAAGAAAAAGTTTGACTTATCTCTTACTAAGGAGAATTTTGCTAATAGATAACCTTTGGACTTGATATAGTATCAAATCTTCCCTGTTTCCTTTTTACAAATTTACCTTGTAGATTTTGGACTTGCCAGCCTCCAAAATTACATGTGCTGTTTTCATGAAATAAAACTCTGAGAATATATATATATATATATATATATATATATATGTATGTATATATATATTCATATACATAAAATTCATCTGTTTCTCTGAATAATCCTGAATGAGACAATTATGACAGTATTAAGACCATATTAGAAGGAAAAGATCACACTTACAAGTGACAGGACTGGACTGGGCAGAGAATACAACATGCTAGTTTTGGACCGCTAAGCAAGTCCTGATGACTATGCTTTTATTCCTGGCAAGTGATTAGATTGGCTCAAATTCATTAAGAAGAGAGACATTTTTGTCAGTCCAGCTCCTAAATTATTCTGATTAACTCTGCTACTTTTTAGCCTCAAATCCAGAAAATTGATATTTTCCAGGAAGTATTTAAATCAAGGAAAGAAAACTATATAATTTTAAGGGTAAAGCTCAAAGTGTATGTAGAAGAGATGGAAGAAAGAAAATGTAGGAAGGCAAAAAAAAGCTTTGGAAGAAAGAAATTAATTTTGGTGGCTTTGTTGAAAGCATCCTGCATATATTTTCTAAGATTACAAAATGGCCTGGTTAGTGAGATGCACATACAACTGCAAATCCAAACTATAGATAGGCAGCTCTACTTCTAGTTCCAGGTATTGAGGCCTCAGGAAGTCTTCTGACATCTCTGGTGAATTTTATTCACCTTTCATGTAGTGAATTGCCCTAGATTTTATTCCTAAAATAAATTTTTGTTGATTTCTTAAAGGGTAATAAAAGTAAGTAATGCTTACTCTAATTCTTAAGAGTAAACTCTTCAGAGTATGTCTAAGGAAAATGAGGATGGAAATGAATATTTGGTACAAAGTAGAGAACAATAGGTTTTTACATAACTGGTGACAATTGAAAACACTAGTATCCTCAAGCTGGCTAGTATACTCTATGATTTGTACATTTAATGACCATTTATACATCAATCATACAGTCCCATTTCATGATTATAAATGTTAGCCATCTTAAGAAAAGCAAAACCAAATACCAACAACATAAGCATCAGAGAAAGGTACTTACAAGAGGTGTAGTTGGATTAAGGGGAGAATGTAGAAACATGAAAAAGAGAATTGGGGAGACACAGTCAAGTATTCAGTATATATTCTATAAAGTTAAGAAAAGTGAAAGAAGGGGTTGGGGAGATGGGTGAATATATTGATAGGGCTGACATTGATTTGTATTTATAAATGGCTCTGTTAAATGGCAACTGCTTTGTCCAACTACTTAAAGGTAATGAAAAAGAAGAAGAGGAAGAGGAGGAGGGGCAGGAGGAAGGGGGGGAGAGGAAGGGGAGGGGGAGAAGGGGGAGGAGGAGGAGGAAGTATGGGAAAATTTTCAACTTAAAAGTTGCTAAATTCTAGTCTTCTTATAGGTAATATTGTATGAAGACAAAGAGCATTACTGGGATTTGACATGGGAGCTGGCTTCTATTCATTCGTGGAGATCCCATCAGGATCAATGTACTTGAGCATCTTTTCGGTTGTCCTGTGATTCATGTGGGAAATCACTGTAGAAAGCCCCTGGGGGAAATTTTAAAGATGTCTGTATCCATGTAAGACTATACAGAGGTCTTTGTGACAGACCTAGTCTTACATGACATTTCCTAAAATTCCCTTAGCATGGCTGTCTTTGTGTCTGATACAGCACCTGTAAACAAAATTTTATGTATTGTAAGGAATGCATTTCTTTACACTGCTCTGCATTTGCTTTCCCTTCAAAGTTCTGTTTTACTTGGCTGGTAGGGCACTCCTATCTCAGGTATTGGCTCTCTGTGCTATCACTCTCCAACAGTGCTTCTGTTCATTTTCTTGCCATAGTGTCTGAGGTAGATAGCAATCTCTCCTAAGCAGCAGACAGATTTAAAAGAGCCAAGTTAATTAAAATTGATTCGCACATTCTGTCATGCAGCAATCTTCTGGGAGCTCTTCTTGGCTACACCCTTCCCCTCTAAGGATCCTGTATGTACAAGGTACAGGTAGAGAATCCCTACCTTAGAATACTAATTATGGAGCATGAATGGAATTGTGTATAGTGATTGGCAGTGTCATGCATGAAAGGATTTAAATATTATTTCCTTTAGGAGTTTCATGAGGGACTAATTCTTTCTCTAAATTTCTGTAAGATGTTATAGAGAGGGGGACAAAGCTGGAAATTGAAGGTCACTAAGGATTATCAGAAAACTTACAAATGAATTGCATATCTCAATAGCTAATTGTTTAATATGGAATGTTTTGAAAAGATATAAAGTGTTGGAAATAAAGATAACACAAAAATACAAAGGTATCCATGTAGGTGAGCCTTCTTTTCTTTTTTATACAAAGAAGTGTTTGAACATGGCAAACACTTGATAAGAATACAACAAACTGATAACTTTATATCTTATTATGATATATGTGATTGGCCATTACCAATTTCTATCACAAAGTAAAAGTCTGTCAGGAATGGTGGCTCATGCCTGTTATCCCAGCTACTCACAAGGCTAAAGTCTGAGGACCCCAGTTCAAATCAGCTCTGCAGCCTGAAGCAGGAAAGTCCTTGAGACTCTTATCTCCAATTTACCACCAGAAAACCAGAAGTAACACTGTGGCTCAAAGTGATAGAGCTCTAGCCTTGAGCAAAAACGCTGAGTGCCAACACTCAGGCCCTGAGTTCAAGCCCCATGACCTATAAAAAATAATAATCACTCTACTTATATTTTCATGGTATATGTATTGTTTTCTTTTGCAGTACTGCTGATCATTGAGTCCAGAATCTCATACTTTCTAGACAAGATTTCTACAACTGAGCAACATCCCTAAACTTGTTACCTTTAATAAGAACAACAATCATCTAATCTTAGACAACAAAAATGGCATTAGTTGTCATACTTAAGTTGTTATAACAAAAACAATATACAGGGGCTGGAAGGTGCTCAGTATAGAGTGCTTGCCTTACATGCATGAAGCCCTGGGTTTGATTCCTCAGCACCACATAAACAGAAAAAGGCAAAAGTGGTGCTATGGCTCAAGTGTAGAGCGCTAGCCTTGAGCTGAAGAGGTCAGGGACAGTGCCCAGGCCCTGATTTCAGGATCCACAACCGACAAAAAACAAAAAAAACAAAAATATACATTTAATAACTTACAACTAGACAAATTTAGTCTTCATGAGCTTATAATTTTACTTTGGTTGTATATGCCTTGGACCTAGCACTGGTCATTGTTGTTTCACATAGAAATACTATAATGAAGAAAGCTTGTGATTAATATTAGAGAACACTAAGAATCAAAACAGAATGCCAAAAATTATAATTAAAATAATCAACTAAAATTCTTACATTTGAACTATTCTTGCTTCTCATTTCTTATAAGACTTTATAATTTTAAGAGTCTGTTTCAGAGCTTAAATATTTGATATTTAAATATATATATTATTATTTGCACCCCAAATTAGTGTCCCATTTTGCATAATCAATATTGGTTAAGATTATTATTCATGAATAGGATTATAATATACATACCAGAATATAATATATGTTATAATTATAAAATAAGTAATAGAAAAATTTGAATTATATAAAGAATTCACTTCCTACTATGAAAATAGATGTTGGCATGTATGAAAATGGAAGAATAAAACCTGTCAGAATTTTTTGGATATCTGTTTTGCTGATATGAGGCCATTTTTCAGGTCTTTGGAACAATTATCTCACAAAGTTACTTGAGGATCAAATAAGCATAACTGCCTGAATAATACTATTGACTGTATTTAGGCTGAGGAGTAACATTCTTCCTTAAATTTATGTCATTCTGAGATCAATGTTTCTGCTTTCAATCCTATTACCAATTAGCTCTGAATCCCTAGCCTTCCATAGCTGCTGCTTTCCTGTCTGTTCTCCACCCATCACCTTCCATATGTCTTCTTGTATTTTATGAGTCTACTCCTCTCAACTCTTCCATGAGACTTTTACACACCATTTCGATATATGCTTTTTACACAGAAGACTCCATGCTTCTAGAGTCATCTCAAGTTCTGTAATACTATATTTCTTGTAGGGTTTGTATTGGCATATTCTTGTCAAAATACCCATTGGGTTAAAGTCTCCTTAAAGTCAAAGACTTTCTCAGAGTTTCTATGCAAAGTTTCTGGAAGAGGCCGATGGGGATATTCCTTGGACAAACACTTGAGCTCACCTCTTTTGGCAACTGATGAATGATATAATGACTGTATTCACCTTTTAAAACATTTAAAATGTTTACTGTACTTTTATTTATTTAATTGCTTTCATAAGTTTATATTCATTTTTTGTGTTTCACACTAGATAATTGTCAGGTTATTTTTTGGTCATGTAGATGACAATCACTTTCAATACTTTTGGCTTTAAATAGTCAGATGATTACATGTGAAATAGACAGCACAAACACTAACAGATTTTAAGTTTATAAATAGAATATTGTTGATGGAAGATGGCTGTTCCCATTTTCTTGAAGAGGGAAAATGAAGAAATAAGTGAAAACAATTGCAGTTGAAGATTGTCACATTACTTAATAGCTAAGAATTTGATTTTCTTCCACTCTTCTTTTAATAAATTTATTGTTATTATTAGGGTGTTATGCAAAGGAGGGACCATTTAATAAATCAGGTAATGAATATATTTCTTTATTTGGACAATAACACCCTTTCCTTTCTTTTCCCATTGTTTCCCTATCCCATCCCTACCTACCAGTTACATAGTTCATTTTCTATACCAAACATGATGATTGCATTTTTCACCCTTCCATTCTCCCTTTCCATGTCCCTCTTTATCTGCTCCCAGAAGAACAAACAGAAACAAAAGCAAACACCACCACCAACCACAACTGCAACATAAGTAAATATGGGAGATTTATAAGAACTGAGAGAGCAGTAACATTCTTAATGCTCACTCATTGAGCACAAAGAATTTATCTCCAGGATTTATCATCTTCTCATGATTAAATATAAATATATGTTGAATATTTCTTGCTCCTTCCATTCCTTCTGTCTCAACACCTGTGACGCAAAACACAGCTCTTGCTCCAAATGGAATATGCGATAGTTTATTCTGAGTAAATATGTTCCCAGGGCCCAGTAACACAGATTTAGGAGACACTGAGTGGCATGTTCCATTGTGAATAAGGTTACCAGAACATCTATAGCCACAGAACAAAAGAGAGTTATAAATAAATGTATTTTCCAAATACTTAGTGTTGACACTAGGTAGACAGATTATTGCCTAGGGGGAAATATATTTTGCATGTTTCAGATGTTACAAGAGTCAGGCTTTAGAACAAGAAAAAGCAAAAGCTTTGCAAGTTTAACTATATGGGGCACAATTTTTATCTACTTAGTCAAAAATATTTTAGGTTAGGTACAGAGTGGTGGTAAATGGTTAGTAAAGGTACTAAGGATAGTTGCAAGTTCTAGGCAGTCTGTGGAATCTCTTGTGGATTCTAGAAAATTTCGGTTCACTCCAGACCATTGCAATATATTTCTATCTGAGACTTCCCCTCCTTACCAACTTTATCTCCTCTCATTTGTACAACCTAGAACATCAAAATTATTTTCTTTTGGTCTTGTTTGTTTTATGTCTTTGTTAGAGTACTGGGGTCAAAGAAATGGTTGGACAAAACAATGAAGCAGTTGTACTCACTAGGCACTATGATGAACATGACCTATACAACTTGTGGGTTGAGACAGGAGGGAAAAACTGAGACAGTGAGGAAAGGGGTGACATTGTTCCAAAAAGAATTGTAACTGTAACTCTTCTTTACATCACTTTAACGATAGAAAATAACAACAAAAAAAAAACCCTTGTAATAAATCCTTCTCTGCTAAGGAACTGTAACTTTCCTTAAGGAATTGTGCTGTTTAAACATATTATAGAACCTACTTTCCCAAAACATGACTGTTTTTAATCTAGATTAAAATTTAGGCTTCTGACCAAGTATTTTGCTGCTACCCCAATATCTCTATGAATATGTCCAACCTTTGGTAGTTCTGCTTTTGATTTTGTCAAACCTTCATGTGTCTTAAATGCTATTAATTCTGGCTAAATATGTCTTCTATGCTTAGTTTCTTGTCATGATCTTAAACTACAGAAAAATTCCACCTCTTCAATGAGGTAGCTAGGGATATCGTCACTAAGCCTACATCTGTCTATTTTCCTACTGCTTTGTTTATTTTCCCCATGTCATTTGTTATAGAACCCTCATACATTTAAAGGTGTATGTGTGTTTTTATATTTTATTATTTTTGTTGTATGTCTTCTTTTTTCCTGTTTTATTGTTCCATATTAACAAATATAAACAAATATCTAATGGGACTACCTATGGAGAAAAATTTAGAATTCAACACCTAAAATAATATTAATTGTACTACTGAAAATTAAAAACAAAAGAAATAGTGCTGGGAATGTGACTTAGTGGTAGAGTTCTTGCCTAGCATGCATGATGCCCTGGGTTCAATTCCTCAAAACCATAAAAACAGAAAATGCTCGAAGTGTCAATATGGCTAGCCTTATGCAAAAGAAGCTCAGGGACAGCACCCAGGTCCTGAGTTCAAGTCCCAGGACTGGCAAAAGATAAAAATTAATACATACATACATACATACAGCAGCTGTTTCAAGAAATAATATATTTTATATATAATATTTTTGGATTTATTACTTTTGTTCTGAATATTTCTACATAGAAGTGACACTAATTAACTGAAATATAGAATATTTATAAGCTTATTTTCTGGCTTTCTAGCTATTTCCTCTTCCAAAAATTAAAATAAAGCATTTACTGTTCATTTTTAGATAATAATGCCACATAGGTATTTACATGTTGTTATAAATATAGAATGGTGCTTAATTGTCTTACATAGAATATAAGTGGGTGACAGAAACTTATCCTAAATATTTAGAACATTATATCTTCAAAATATTAATGAGAAGCATCAAGAATTGGCTGCACATTTGTTTCAATGGTTTGTTTCAATGAATTCATGACAGCATTGTGCCATCAACTGTATGTGTACCGTCATTGAAACATTTTTATATTTCTTACAGATGTAAGACCATTAATGTTCTGTATTATCATAATTGTTTGGTTCAAGAGCAATGATTTCCTCTAAGGATAGAACCTATATTTATAATATCTGAACAACTCTTAAGTGATTTCTAAAGAATTAATGCCAATAACATAGCACAAAAGGAATTATGTTTGCAGAAGATCATAGATATTAGATATAACTGAAACTCAAGGGAAGGAAGGTCACATATTTTGAGGCACTGTAGCTTTTCATAGTACAATTATTTTACCTTTGCTAATTCCTATATTGCTCTAGAATTCTTGAAAAGAAACTATTAGAATCTTTTCTGTTGCAGCATTTTTAATTAAAAATTTTTCCTTACTGCTTTCATTCCATTGAACTGATGACTGAAATCGTGCCTGTCCTTCAAATTGAGACATTTTGTGTGTGTGTGTGTGAAAATACCATATAGAGGGGTTACTACTTCATGGGCAAGATAATGAGTACATTTCTTATCAAGCATTGTTGCCTCTTTGTTTTCCCTACCCATCCCTTCCCATCTCTCCCCCTCCCCCTTGCCAAAGTTGTAAAGTTCGTTTTTCAAAATAACGACTTGTACATCTCATTGTTGCAATGGGTCCACCAGTATCCCCATTCAAAGGATTTGTTTTTTCCCTTCCCCTCCACAAATTATACCAATATCAAATACAGTGAAAGCAGGGGTTACACTGTGGGGGAGGGACCTGCAAAGCAACAAAGAAATCATCTTATAAATATGTTAGAAACAATCACATGAAAGAAAAAAAAAACATTTGAATACTTATCTTGGGGTTCATTTAACCTTACATCAACTTATCTGACCTTTTCTGCTTGTCTCAGACATATAATAGTTATTGCAAATAAGAGAAACCATGGGACCTATGTTTCTTTGGGCCTGGCTTACTTCACTTAATATAATTTTTTCCAAGCCTTTCCATTTCCTAACAAATGGGGCAATGTCATTCTTTCTGATGGAGGCATAGAATTCCATTGTGTATATATACCACATTTTCTTGATCCATTCTTCTACTGAGGGGCATCTGGATTGGTTCCATAATATCTTAGCTATGGTAAATAATGCTGCAACAATAAACATAGTTGTGCTGGTAGATTTTTAGACATTTTTTAGATTATTTTCTCTCTCTTTTTCTTAATTCCACTTTCTCATATATTTTGGTCAGGTTCCTGATAATCTATTTAATGACTGTCTCCAGAATTTCAGTAAATCATTATTGTTCCATATTTCTGAAATATGAAGTGTTATTTTAAATTCTGATCTTTGATTACAGAGATCAAGATTGAGATCTTGTTTTTCCTCTCTCCTTATATTTTGTCTTAGTTTCAGTGTACAGCCCTCTGACATTAAATAAATCCAATCTGTGTAGTAAGTTGAGATCTTATCTCAGAACAACATAGCCACTAGTCCCTGTGCCAATGACTTTATTTCAACATCTATAGTCACTTCTCCATAATTGTGGTGAAACATGATTCATTGTCTTAACTTTACTTTCTAAATCTGCCTTTAAGCCCAACTGCAACTTAGTGTTAATACTGATATGCACAAATGATCACTTTAGTCCATTTAAACTCATTCCACTTCTCACTCTTCACTGAATTGAGATGCTCTCCAACTCTGTATTCAGATGTCGATTATCTCTTTGCACTTTAACGTGAGAAATACCATGGCTTTCTGATGGTATTCATTACCCGTGTTTTTTCTCTACTCAATCCAGTTATTTTTGTGAGATAAAAAATAAAGAAATCAGGACACATCTACTGCTTTAAGCCCACAGGTAGCGTGGAATTGCATATGTGATTATTTTTCTTAACTAGATATTCTAGGGGCATCATCATTTGATCAGTTTGCCTTTCTCAGAGTCATGGCCTGTGGCTCCCCATCCTCTATCCCCATGTTAGAGTCCTTCTTTCCAGTAACATGTCCCATGCCTCTTCGTTTCCACAACATCAATTACATTAATTATTGAAATACATAATACAACAAAATGTATATCCTCATCATCACCACCACCACACACAAAATTTTGCAGTAGGTAAGAAATTATGTCTTGTCAAACACTGTAGTTCCAAGAGTTACAGTGTTATGTAAATGTGGAGAGTAAATAAGTAAGAAGTTGATATTTTTATGAATAACAAAAACAAAAGATATAGGCAGCTGGGTGCTGGTGGCTCATATCTGTAATCCTAGCTACTCAGGAGGTTGAGATATAAGGGTCACAACTAAACTATCCCGGGCAGGAAAAATCATGAGATTCTTACCTCCAATTAACCAAAGGAAAACCGAAAGTGATGTTATGGCTCAAAATGGTAGAAAGGTAGCAAGCTGCCCAGGTCCAGATTTCAAGACCCACAATCACGAAACAAATAAATTTGTGCATTTTAATATTGACTAAAATTGATGGTACCAAAATATATTGATAATAGTTTGTTTCTTCCAGTTCTTGTATGCTCTAAAATAGAAGGGTTTTTTGTTTATTTATTTATTTATATTGAGAAAATACTGTACAGAGGGATTAAAATTACATGGGCAAGATAACGAGTACAATTCTTATCAAGCACTGTAGCCTCCTCCTTTGTTTCCCCTTCAGATCCCTTCCCATATCCCCCCCCCCATCACCTAATCTTCCTCACCCCCACCAAAGTTGTAAAGTTCGTTTTTCGACATAACGACTTGTGCATCTCGTTGCACAAGTCGTTATGTATCCCTATTTAAACGATTTGTTTTTCCCCTTCCCTCCACAAATTATACCGACATCAAATACAGTGAAAGCAGGGGTTATACCGTGGGGGAGGGACATACAAAGCAACAAAGAAATCATGTGGTATCTTATAAATATGTTAGAAACAATTGCACGAAAGAAAAAAAATTGAATATATTTATTTATTTTAACTTTTTTTTTTTTAATCCGTCATGGGGCTTGAATGTTGGGCCTGGATGCTGTCCCTGTGCTCTCCAGCTCAAGGAGAGCGCTCTACCGCTTGAGTCACAGCGCCACTTCTAGTCTCACAGACTTTCCTCCCCGGGCTGACTTTGAACTGAGATCCTCAGATCTCAGCTCCTGAAGCTAGAATTATAGGCGTGAGCCACCGGCACCAGGTTTTAATATGTATTATTTATTTATTTATTTATTTATTTATTTTTCTCAGTCGTGGTGCTTGGATTCTGAGCCTGGCCATTGTCCCTGAGCTCCTTAGCTCAAGGCATTTCTCTCTACACCTTTAGCCACAGTGTCACTTCCAGTTTTTTGGTGGTTAATTGGAACTAAGAGTTTTATGGTCTTTCCTGCTGGGGCTGTCTTTAAATTGCAATCCTCAGATCTCAACCTCCTGAGCAACTAGGATCAGGTGTGAGCCACCTGTGCCCAGCAGGAATTTGTATTTATTTACACAACTTGAGTGGGAGGTCTACTTCTCTGTACCCATTTTTAAATCCATCAGATTTTTTTTTCCATTCATGAAGAAATCATACTAAGTGATTTTAAAAGAAAGAGATATGACATACATAGTCCAAAGAATTTGTCTTCCTTGCTTAGATTTTCAGTGGAAGTAATTAATATTCATATTAGTAATACAAATTTGATTTCTCTCCAATATTATAAATTATCTCAGTATAATAAGTTTTCATTTCTTCATTTTTTTATAAATCAAGCCTTTTCATATTTAAATTTGCAAATCAATGAAAATTATTTATCCTAAAGAGAATGTTGGAAGTGTATTTAATTATCTTATTTTTTACTTAACCAAAATATAACATTATACCACCCTGGGAAAGCCTTTATCAATCAAGCCAGTAAAACATTGTCTAAGACGGGAACTATAAACTCTTCCAGATTCATTTCCACATGGTTCCACATGAGGCTCATTCTCTGAAACTTAAAGCCTTTCTGACTCTGTGCTGGGTTTACACTATTTCTCCTGACCAAATTTCCAATTTCTGTTGGTAAATTACAATTCAGGTGCCAATGTATCAGTTGTCTGCTCCAATATATCCAGCAGAGCCAAATACTGCAAAGTTAATCACTCTCTGCCATCGTCTTAAAAGCACTGTGTTTAAAATCTAAGTCAGTGTCATGCCTTGTTTTCCCAAATCACTTACTCCTCCACCATAGCTGTCCTTTAATTCATGTCTTCCTAAACTGTCAATGTCAAGGGCAGGTGTGGTTGTCTGGTATAAAGTATCTGGCATGAAATGGTTACTTACAGATTGACTGAAACCAAATATTTCCACTAAGTTAATATTGTGAGAAATTGGTTTGTTTCTGTTCATTTTCCCCATGAAAGGTAACAAATACTTTTAATGAAGAATTTCAGGGGGAGACATTTACAACTTTGCATGCAATTTTGATATTTCATCACAACATTAGAATTGCCACAGACTGTATACATGTTTCTCTGAAACTTTTACTTCTGAGGATATCATAAGTCACAGTGAGTCTTTGGTGTTCTCTATATGCATAATTTTCTTTGGATAGTAAGAGTATGTTATCTTTTTTCCTCCCCTTGAATTATAAACAAGTACTCAAATCTTTCACCAAGTTTCCAAAAACAAAGCCCAAAAGAAAATAAGAAATCTACCTTTATTCCCATTCACAAAATATTCTGCACTGAGCAGGTCCAGGCTTTGAGGCTTGCTTTTGCATCTCTCTGTTTCAAAAGCTTCTGTCCACTGAGGTCTTACAAATGTCTTATTTACATGGTACCTCATTTCCTATGCTTCCAGTATTGTCTATATTTTGGGAGCATTTTGTTGCATTTAGTCTCTCCACTGATGTCTTGAGGATTCCATCCTTTTCTTTTACACAGAACCACTTCTACTACTGAATTGTTTAAGCATTATCTCCTACATTTCACTATAAAAGTATGACACTAGAAATTAATTTGTGCAGTTGTACACATAAAATAGAATTTATGTTCATCACAATATTTTTTGTATTAAAAAAAATCCTTGCACTGGGCTGTAATTCCATAGGCATTTAACAAACTAGTGGAAGGCCCTGATTTAGTCCCCTCCATAGCAACAGAATTAAAATACAATCTTATTTATCTGACATCATTTAGATTTATAATAATTAGACTTAAAATCATTTTGCAAATACACTTACAAATTTCAGCATGCATTGTTCCAAAGCTGCCAAATGCCTTCATATCTTACTTTCTATGATTATAAAATATTAATTATAATTATGAAAAGTATTTACTCTCTAATTTGTTTAGAAGACAAATAATGCTTTCTGAATTACCAAAATACAAAATTTCAAGTGCAAGTACTATTTACTCCCAAAGTGAGCTAACAATTTGCGTCTGACTTTCAGAAAAAAAAAAAAGAAAACAAATCTAATTAATATGAGAGCATTGATTGAAAAATCAAGGAATTACTAAGTCAATATTTATCAAAAAGCTCTGAAGGAAGGCATTTTAAGATTCATGAACTTAGGCTGTATTTTAGTTGTTATTTTATGTAAAAGGTACTAAATATATAACTTATTTATTTGTTTATTGTGTGTTTGGATATTTATAGCATTATTAGGAAAATAAGACACTCTAAAATTTTCAACTGTGTATAAGTACATTTATAAAAGTACAATCAACATGTAAATATTGTTCTTATATTTTGGTTACTTATGTAGTCTAGCATATTGGCTTTGGGATTGATATCATACATAATGTGTTAAAGAAAACATTTGTTTTAAGATTAGCAAACCCTGATGGAAGGTTTCAACTGGAAGTGAAGCTTTGGCAGTAGAGGAATTCAAGTTGCCTGTGTTTCATGGTGCCTAAGTAGCTCTAGCTTTTAGGTTTCTCCTTGTGATGGCTTCTAAAAAATGACTGTGTACAGCTGCAGAGCAGGAGTGTCACAGATATCATCTATCACAGAAAGAACATGTTCTTTTGTCTTCCTTTAATCATAGTTTGAAATATATATATATATATATATATATATATATATATATATATATATATATATATACCTCAGTTGAATGTAAGTGCAGCTAAATTTTCTTCATGCTTACTTTGGAAATGTTAGTATGTGTTCTTCAAGAAACTAGACAGAAAGCTAATGTTATATTCTAGAGTGATGTTCAGTTTGCAGGTGTTTAACAAATAACAATTTGTTATATTGTAGTGGCCTATATTAAAAATCAAATGAAGAGTAGTTAGGTGGAGGCATGGTTCAAGTGAGCAACAATCTACGTGAAGGGCAGTGAGTTCAATCCCCAGTCCAGGAACACACACACACACACACACACACACACACACACACACACACACACACACACACACACACACACACATACACACACACACACATACAATCGAGGTTACAAATAAGTAGATGATAGTGAATGACTGACTGATAGATGGATAGATAGATAGTAGATAGATGACAGATAATAGATAGATAGATGATACATAGATAATTAAATACAGTCAAATGCAATGTTTCTGTTTATTCTGTTTAAACATAGTTCTCCATAGCTTTACATATATTGTATTTGTCTAAAACAAGATGACTTAAATGCCATACATATATAAAAGCATTCATGTGCTTATGATATTTAACTTGTCTTTGTTTTGAGTTTTCCAAATGAAAACAACTACAATACAATGTTTATTGGTAATATTTATTTCATGTGCATCCCCACTGATCTTTCTCAAACCTGAAAACTATAACCAATGAATTGTATTTTTCTCAGTGCCATTTTTATGACTATTCATCAATAGACAGAAAACTTCCTGTTTTTTAATTGTTGTGCTGGTCCAAGTGTTTGTAGAGTAATTCTCAGATTCTCCGATCAGCCAATGCAAAAATGTCATATAAAATATCAGCCAATATTTCAATGAACTAACTTCTACAAGATGCTTAGCAGAGTCCAACCATCCTGTATACAAATTGTGCTATACTCTACATCAATTGTTCTTTTGAGAAATGAATTCTTAAATATTAAAATACTTCCAATCCATTCACAGATGCACCAATTATTAAATTTCATTCAGTGTAAATATTTTTGACCTTTTAAATGCCTCTGCTATTATGAGAATTCAGCTTAATTTCTAGGATGACAATTTTCACATTACATTTTATATAATACAACTGATGTTTCTAGGTAAAAATGTAAATTTTGAAATGTCAAATCTTCATAAATTAGTCTTTAACAACTATTTCAGTTTTCAAAATCCAAATACTTATGCATTTGTAATGCATTTGTAGTGTATTTGCTGGTGTATTTGCTGAGTATTTAGTACAATGATGCTAATATTCATGTCTGCAAAAAAAATAGATACTGAAAACAAATGGCAACCTGTGTCTTTTTTTAATGGTTTAAAAAATTATCTGTAACAGTTCCATAAAGAGATTTGTTTCAACAATAAGACATGTCTGACCTAATAATTTCAATGAATGTCTCATACCAAACACAAAGTTTCATTTCAATGTAATTATATAGAAGCTAATAAAAGGATTATAATTCCACAAGATCTGACATTTAAAAATTCTTAATTAATTAATTATTTATTTTTTTGCCAGTCCTGGTGCTTCAACTCAAGGGCCTGGGCACTGTCCCTGAGCTTCTGTTGATCAAGGCTAGCACTCTTCCTCTTGAGTCACAGCACCACTTCTAGATTTTTCTGTGTATGTTGTACTGAGGAACCAAACCTAGGACTTCATGCATGTTAGGCAAACACTCTACCACTAAACCACATTCCCAGCCCAAGAATTCTCATTACTTATACAGGTACATTTAGGTAGGCAAAAGCTCCTAAGTGGTAACTTGTGTACCATTTTTAATTTTTTTCTAAAAAATAGATTATTTTATTCTCATACTCACCCTACCATGTGTCTATCATTTTCTCCATTTATAGATGGGAATGTAGAGGTAAGAATGATCCCCAAATTATTTTGAAATGCACTGTTTAAAAACAATTATTTTATTAACACAGATGGGTAAAATCAAGGTTATTTTACCCTCCTCAGATTGCATCAACCAGCTTCCTATGGCAGGTCTGTAGCCTTCGTATCACTGAGTATTCTCTCAACTTTCCTGGAGTCACTCAAGTAGTATACTGTCAGAGCATTCTCTCATGATAAAGGAGATACTTCCGTTCTATGTTATAAAACATGATCACAAGCCGGGCACTGGAGGTTCACATCTCCAGTCCAAGCTACTCAGGAATCTCAGACCTGAAAATCATAGTTTCAAGTCAGTTCAGGAAGAAAAAAAAAGAAATGTTTATAGAGATACATGTTTGCTTCATTTAATATTTGAATGCAAACAAATACAACTCATCAAATTGGGTCATGAGTTCATCGTCATCCTGAAAGTATAAGAAGTGCTGAGATACGAAGAATTAAATACAAACAGAAGGGCTAGGAATTTAGCTGACATAGAAAAACACTTTTTTGCTATGTATGACCCTCCCCCACAGTATGACCCCTGCTTTCACTGTATTTGATGTGGATATAATTTGTGGAGGGGAAGGGGAAAAACAAATCTTTTAAATAGGGATACAGGTGGACCCATTGCAACAATGAGATGTACAAGTCGTTATGTCGAAAACGAACTTTACAACTTTGGTGTGGGGGGGTGGGGGGGGTGGTGGTGAGGGGAAAGGGGGCGGGAAGGACTGGGGGGGCCTGGGGAGGATGGGAAGGGATGGGAAGGGGAAACAAAGGAGGAGGTTACAATGCTTGATAAGAAATGTACTCATTATTTTGCCCATGTAATTGTAACCCTTCTATACAGTATTTTCACAATAAAAAATAAATAAACTAATTAAAATATTAAAAAAAGAAAAACACTTACTTATGTGAAAAGTACAGTCTCGCTAAAAAGTATAAGAACAAAAGGCTCAGTAGCTGGAAATCATGAAATTTTGGTGATGAACACTTTTTATGGTACAAGAACCTTTCCCTTTTTTAAAAAAATAAAGTTGTGTTATAAATAAACAAGGGAAAGTTGTTTTTCAATAGAACAGTTGGCCTCTAAGCTGAAAAATGTCAACTTAGAAGTACTAATGTGATTTAAAGACTGGTAAATTCAAATTAATCGATATGTGTAAATGATATGATACATTTTTGAATTAAAAAAAACACTGACTAGAATTTGATCATAATAGTTGTAGTTCTATAACACTGATTGGAGTGGGAGATGTCACATAGATTGTCAAGGAGATTTATGATGCACCAATTGATAATGTCATTTTTTGTTTAATATATGTATTTTTAAATGCATGTTCTTGAGCCAAAATTTTACATCTAAGGAAATATTACAAATATCTTTCAAGTGGCATATATATCCATAATATAAATCTGACTTAATGCATTTCTGAATGTGGCATGCCTCATAAAAAATACTTTGGGCAGTCATAGAGAATTAAATTGTATTTGATTTTAACCAGCATTAAAAGATCTTTGAAATTCCAGATTTTGATTAAAAGAATTTCAAAAGGCAGACATACCATTCACCATGGTAGAAAAAACTTTTTAAAGCACATTGCCATCTTTATAAACTGTTATTCACTATACACATACATGTATATACATGTGTACATGTACATATGCAATATAAAATTTGTATTTTAAATTTGTTATTACTGTAAATTATGAGTAAAATAACCATACTATTTCATTTAAAAATTCTTCAGTAACTTGTCCCTCCACAATATTAAATGTCCCACAATCTTAAAAATTGGAATTGAATGTTTAAATATCTCCAATCTGGAGTAGAGATTTCTGTCTTAGTACTCCTGGAAGACAATGATAACTAATCACAATTGTAATGAAATTGTTTCATAATAGTCATGTGAACACTGTTTTACCCACTCAAGAGGAATTACTCATAAAATTTAATACTTCATAGATTAATGATTCTTTGATCAGGGATTTTCTATAGGATGTACAAGAATTATTGACACACAGAAAGAAAGAAGGAAAGAAGGAAGGAAGGAAGGAAGGAAGGAAGGAAGGAAGGAAGGAAGGAAGGAAGGAAGGAAGGAAGGAAGGAAAGAAAAAGATTTTTCTTTTATGCTGGCTCATGATGCTAGGTGCAGGTCACTCATGTCTGTAATCAAACTTACACAGGAAGTTGAGCTCTGATGACTATGGTTCATAGCTATCCTAGGCAGGAAAGTTCTTGAGACTTATATCTCCAAGTAATGATGGAAAAAAAATGGTAGTAAAACTGTGACTCCAGTGATAGGGCTCTATCGTTTAGCAAAAGTCTCAGGAACAGTATCTAGGTCCTGCTTTGAATCCCAAGGACCAACACACACACACACACACACACACACACATATACACACACATACACATACATGTACATGTGCACACACATGCATGAACATATGTGCACACAGACACAGAAATTGGCTTAAATGATTATGGAAAATGAAAAGGCCCAGGATCTTAAGTATGAGTCATCAAGCTTGAGACCAGGAGAACACAATTCTAGTTTGTCTAAAGGCCCAAGAACCAAGACAGATATTGGAATAAGTGCCAGCATAGAGGTGAACTAGCTCAAGGTCCAGGGATTACCAATGATTCAATATAGAATCTTTATTGAGAGAAGAAATTTCTCTTACTTCAGATCATGTGTCAGCATCCAGTGGCTTCTGTTGCTTGTATGATACCCACATGCATTTGGGGACATCAATCTTCCATAGGCCATCTTACATTTTATAGGTAATCTATTCTGAAGAATCCTTTCCTCTCTTTTTAAAAAGTTGGATGACAGGTCCTTAATATATCCATTTATAAATTTTTGTTGGTAATTGTGTACAACCCACTATATTCATTTGTGAGTTCCAACATAGGAATTTCAAGAGTAGAGGATGAAGACTTCTAGGTAGAGAAAATTATGGAAACTGTCTCTTTCTGTTCTGCAGAAGTAATAAGAGTAACCATTTCTCCTCAATTTCTCTTTAAAGGCATTTCCACTGAAAAGATTGTATCCAGTTCATTTCTTCAGAGACAGTTCTCCTTAAAGCACACAGTGCAGATTCTTCTGCTTTGTTTCTTGATTGTTGTTCTATCTTCATTTCATTGTACCTTAAGATACTGAAAAGCTTTTGAGGAACCTCCATACTACTTTCCAAAGTGACTGAACCAGTTTACACTCCCACCTACAATGCAGTAGGCTTCTCCTCTGGCCACATCCCCTTCCAACAACTGTTGTTATTAGAGTTCTTGATTATAGCCATTCTAACTGGGGTGAGGTGGAATCTCAATGTTGTTTTGATTTGAATTTCTTTTATGGCTAGAGAGGTTGACCATTTCTTCATGTTGGTCATTCTTATTTCCTCTTCAGAGAAGTTTCTCTTTAAGTTTTTAGCCCACTTAATTATTGGGCAGGTGTTTCTTTGAGGATTTATTGTTGGGGATTTATTTTAGATATTTATTTTAGATATGAGACCCTTGTCCATTTTATGGTTAGTGAAGATTTTCTCCCAATCTGTCCCAATCTCCCAATCTCCTATTCTGTCCTGTAATGTTTTCAGGGTGTCTGCTTTGACTCCAAGGTCTTTGATCCACTTGGAGTTGATTCTGGTGCATGATGCTATATAAGAATCTAGCTTCAGTTTTCTACAGGTGATTAACCAATTTAGCCAGAACCATTTCCTGAAGAGGCTGTCTTTCTTCCATTCTAATTTTTTAGCTCCCTTATCGAAGATTAGATGGCTATATGTCTGTAGGTTCATTTCTGGGTTTTCAATTCTATTCGTGTAGGTAGGTGTGTAAACTTGTTCAACCCCTTTGGAAAGTACTATTGAGGTTCCTCAAAAGACTCTACATAGAGCTCTCCTATGACCCAGTAATCCCACTTTTGGGCATTTACCCAAATGATCACAAACAAGACCATACTAAAGCTACCAGCACAACGATGCTTATTGCAGCATTATTTACCAGAGCTAAGATATGGAACCAACCCAGATGCCCCTCAGTAGATTAATAAATCAAGAAAATGTGATATATATATATATATATATATATATAAAATGTCCCATTTGATAGGAAATGGAAAGACTTGGAAAACATTATATTAAGTGAAGTAAGCCAGGCCCAAAGAAACATAGGTCCCATGGTTTCCCCTATTTGGAATAACTAGTATGTGTCTGAAACAAGCAGAAAACCTCAGATAAGATTATGTTAATCAAAATGAACCACAAGATAGGGGCACAAGTGATTTTCTTCTTTCTTCCTATTGTTTCTAATGTATTTATAAGGTACCATGTGACTTATTTGTGGCTTTATATGTCCCTCCACCACTGTAGTTGATATTGGTATAATTTGCGGAGGGGAAGGAAAAAAAAACAAATTGTTTAAATAGGGATAGAGGTGGACCCATTGCAATAATGAGATGTACAAGTCATTATGTCAAAAAATGAACTTTACAACTTTGGGGGGGGAAGAGCAAGTGGGGGGGGCGGTATGGGAAGGGATAGGAAGGGGAAACAAAGGAGGAGGCAACAATGCTTAATAAGAAATGTACTCACTATCTTGCTCATATAATTGTAACCCCTCTGTACAGTATTATCACAATAAAACACACACATTATATATATATATATATATATATATATATATAATACTGGATAGCACAAACTCAGTTTCCTCAGAACCTTAAATGCCCTGAAAATGAACCCCTTGCTCTTTTTTCATTTTTTTTCTTTTCTTAAAATGTCTAAAATATTTTCCTCAAAGTAAATAAATATGTAGGACTCAGTGGTCAGCTCCTATATATCTAGTCCAGCTCATGTCCTGATAAATGTTCAGAGATGAGATTCTTTTCACAGCCAGTGTTTGATCCAGAGCTGCATCCATGAAGAATGCAGAAAGAGAATCTAGGAAATAAAAGCAAATACAAATGTGTTCTCTCCTGCCTTTGGGGTTCTCCCGCTCTAGGTGTTAAATTTTCCTTTGCTATCATCATGAAATGAGTTTAGTTGCTGTATCAACTGTTCCCAAAAGCAATCCCAGCACACAGTATAATGAAAAAAATTGTTATTTAAGGCAATTGGATTACTGATATTTGCACAAAACTAGCAGATTTAAGGTTAATAACAAAATTTGTAATATAAGAAATAAATGTTCCTATTAAATAATCACCTCAAGGCCAGGCATAGCAGTGTCCAACTACGATGTGAAATTCTCATGAGGCTGAGGGGGAACAGACTATTCCCAGTTACTAAGGCAACTGAGTAACATGGATCACAACCATGACAGCTTGATCATAAAAGCAAGAACCTACCTGAAAAAAAAAATGAAACTAAAAAAGGAGTGGAGGCATGGCTCAAGCCCCGGTTCTGTAAAATCCTTTTCATTTTCTTCTTCTTCCTCCTCCTCCTCCTCCTCCTCCTCCTCCTCCTCTTCCTCCTCCTCCTCCTCCTCCTCCTCCTTCTCCTCCCCCTCCATATCCTCCTCTTCCTTCTCCTTCTCTTCCTCTTCTACCTCTTCTTCTTGTGTAGAAATATAATCATTGAAATTAGTAAATATAAAAACAATCTGTAATGCTTGTTATGAGTTTTTAGAGACAGTCCCTGAAACTAATTTTGTGGGCATGTTGAATGCTAACTTCTTACTTAAAGTCATGAAGATATTTTCTTTCAAAGAGACTTCATTTGACAGCAGGATACAACCCATGCAAAGTAATCAGTACTTCCAACCTTTAAATATACAATAGACTTTTCTCAGAATCATCCCGCCTAAATATCTAGTTACTTACAAAAGACATCTGTTTTGGCAGTTTTTTAAAATCTCTTCTACATAATTGCAACATTATATTTTGAACTTAAAGCATACACTTGAAAGCCTGTATTGTTTCTGAAGTATAGCATTGCTATAAATAGAGATGTTCAACATTAAACCAACATTTAACTCATTACTTATAAGACACATTGTCTTGGTTAAAAGAGTTCTTACATTCATTGCACAAAAAATAAAAATTAAAAAAAACAGAACTTTATAGATAACACGATCAGCCCAATTGAAGGTAATGAATGACTCTTTGAAAGTAGTGAATGACTCTTTGAATCACAGTTCTAACTCCCCAAGACTGGAAAGAGCAAGTCTTTAATAAGTTAAAAAACTAAAGAAGAATGAATAATGGATAACAGCATATGCATTAGTTTGTCATAGCAATTCCTTGTTTAGAACATGTCATAAATGTCACGTATAAAAACATCCATAATGATTTATTTCATTCCTTTTATAAATGTGAAGTAATAATTTCTTGAAACTTGTATTGTAAACATCCTATAAATATTTAACAATCATTGCTATAAACATACTGGAATGGAAAAAAAGCTTTATACCTTTCCCCAAGATATAATGAAAGCAGATTTTTTCTTCTACATACTGAAAGAATAATTACAGAGGAAATATACAGCAGAAATACAAGATAATGTATCTGATTACGTAGGAAAAGTAGTTAATACTGAACAAGTAAGGAGCCAGTTCAATCCCAGGTACCTACTGTAAGGAAAGCTGTGTGAGATCTGTACTATGTAGAATACATGGTACAGAATTAAGGAAATGGGACCTTCTTTTCCCAGTTGGTAAGATTACATTTCAGTAAAATAAATCTTGACATGAGTAAGGAAATTTTGCTTCAGATAGAAAAAAATGGGGAAAAATTTGCATCCAATTATATGAGAACTCATTATCATCTTCTCCAAACCAATTTTTTTTGTTCCAGTTAAAAATGGTATTGGATCTTAACATCTTGAAAAAATAATCTTAGCAAAAGAGGACCAGTTTTCCTGACATTTTCCCCCTACTTGAGTCAAGGCCAAGTGACACAATATCTCTCATTGGATGGAGTAGGAAGTTTAAGGGTGAAGGAGCTTTTTTGAGCAAGGTAGGTATCAGCATAGTATTTGGAATCTAAGGGTTCCATATTCTCTTTCACCAGAACACAGTAGTTACAAACACTCTGGAGCAAGGAACTGGAAAGAAACACTCAATAGTGTTTACTTAGGTCAGAGAGAAAGGGAAAAGGGGGAAATGAAAGTAAGATTTCAAATTTCAGTTATGCCTGAAGATAAGTTCAAGATCTTTCAGAGCACAGTATACATAGTGAATAATCTTTCGTTATGGACTTAAAATTTGTTAAGTTCGACAAGAAATGTGCTCACTACCTTATGTATATGTAACTGTAACCCCTCTGCTCATCACCTGGACAATATAATTAAATTTTTTAAATGATAAGAAAAGATTTCTTATTTTTAGGTATTCTTACAAACTTACAGGATAAACAGGAAGGAAATTTGAAAGGTGAAGTTATAGCAATGATCTTGGTAATGGTATCCACAGAGTTTGCATAGCTACAATCTCATCAAGATGCATGGATTAGGATCTCTGGGTGTGTTTATCCCCAATATACCCGCAAATGTGCAGCCTTCATAGGTAAATCACATGTTGCTGATTTTACCCAGGGAGAAATTTGTTTTGTCAGTTTCAAAAAGTATTTGTGAAGGACTGGAGTTCATTTTCTTTAAGTTTTTGGTTAAATTTACCAGTATGCTGTCTGCATATACCCTTCAGTTTGGGGACTTTTCAGTTTAGTACCCAAAATTTGTAACTTACTGTATTTCTGTCTTGATCTTTAAATTTCTTCTTTCATTACTTTGTTAGCCTTTGTATTTCTAGGAATTATCTAGCTTATATTATATTATATTATATTATATGGCATTTCTCTCATAAAGATAATTGGTTGGACAAACTCAGGCACCTGTGGCTCATGCCTGTAATCCTAGCTACTCAGGAGGCTGAGATTTCAACATCGCTGTTCAAAGCCAGCCCAGGCAGGAAAGTCGGTAAGACTCTTAACTCCAAGTAACCACCAGAAAATTGGAAGTGGCGATGTGGCTCAAGTGGTAGAGCTGAAGAGGTCAGGGGCAGTGCCCAGGCCCAGAGTTCAAGTCCCATGACAGGAAAAAATAATAATAATAAATAATTGGGCAAAAGAAGTATACATGCAGACATCTCTTCTCCCAGCTATTTCTCACCTTTCGGAAAGCCTGGGTGCCCCTGCACCCGAGGAGGATGTGGAGATAATGACATTGTCCTTGAAATGCCACCATTGCCTTACGATCTAGAGGCCAAGTTGGGCAGGGACTGCTGGACTTCGCTTGTCTCTTCAGGATGCAACTTCTATGCTTTGAGTGAGTGGAATAAAGACAGCTCGGGCCCCAAGTTATCACAGGCTGTTAAGTGAAGAAGGAAAAACTTCCGTCATACTTGTTGAGGTTTTGTGAAAGAAGTCATTGCAGACTACATAGTCTTTCTTAGGATAAATCCTCCCTAAACAATGAGCAGAAATGAATGTGCCCTGTTTCTTCCTTTCTTCCTGGAGAGATGTTATAGGCTTGGCTTGCAAAGCAAAGAAAGACGGAACCTTGTGTCCTTTTTTGGAAAGCCCCTATGGAATATCCTTTTTTTTGGTCGGTCGTGGGGTTTGAACTCTGGGTCTGGGCGCTATCCCTCAGCTCTTCATCTCAAGGCGAGTGCTCTACCACTTGAGCCATAGCACCACTTCCTGTTTTCTAGTGGTTTATTGGAGATAAGAGTTTCACAGACTTTCATGCCTGGGCTGGTTTTGAACCACAATCCTCAGAGCTCAGCTAGTATTACAGGTGTGAGCCACCAGCACTGGGCAGAAGGTCTTTTCTTTTTTTTTTTTATTGTGAAAATACTGTACAGAGGGGTTACAATTACATGGGCAAGATAATGAGTACATTTCTTATCAAGCATTGTAGCCTCCTCCTTTGTTTCCCCTTCCCATCCTGTCTTTTCTTTTAAGGTGTTCTTCATAAAGAGATGTATTTGAAAGGATGTGGCAATGCATTGTAAAACTTATTTATTTATTACCTTTTATTGTTTCGTTTTAATGTATTCATAGTAAGTTAGTCATAAATTAATATATGTAACATACAATATTATAGTTCTATGTAATGATTGGATATATTAAATCATATAATAGTATTATATTTGAAATATGTAACATATATAGGATTATATGATATATGTGATATATCATGTATTATATATGCATACAAATATCTGTAAAGACATGTTATTCTTTATCATCAGAATATTTAAAATTTGGTCTTCATTCAATGATGTTTGTTATGTTTCCTTTATTTATTTATTTTTTTTTTGGGTCCGGTCGTGGGGCCTGAACTCTTGGCCTGGGCGCTGTACCTCAACTCTTCAGCTCAAGGCTAGCTCTCTACCACTTGAGCCACAGTGCCACTGCCGGCTTTTTTCTTTTTGCTTATGTGGTGCTGAGGAATAGAACTCAGGGCCTCATGCATGCAAGGCAAGCGCTTTACCACTGAGCCACCTTCCCAGCCCCTATGTTTCCTTTATATTGGAGTTTAGAAATCTATTCTAATAGAATCCTTGAAATAACAGATAAATTAGTGTAATAGTGTTCTTTCACCATCAAATATTATGTTTGATCTTAAACTTGGTTATGAGTTGTAATATCTTGGCACACTTACAGTGAAGCAAACAGTTTTTCAATTATTTGATTACGTTATTTTTAAAGAACTGTGTCCCATTGAAATTTAACATTTTTCATATATCACTTTTTGAGAAATTACCATTTTTCAAACCTGTGGCGAACCATAATACAGAAGATGTCTTTAAGAATAGTGATTTTTTTCCCCTACATGTTAGATTCCTATGTTTCTCATCACCACCAACAGTTCATTTAGATACTATAACCCAAAGAACTAAATCTTAGAAATAGCCACAACCCAAACATTGTTAATTTTGCTGCACCTAAAGCGCGCGCGCACACACACACACACACACACACACACACACACACACACATTTCTCAGTAAGGCAAAATTTACATTTGCACAGAAGAGTGTGCCAATAACCAAAACTCAGGAAGCAATCACTCAGATTGCTTCCTTAGGTATTTATTACTAAAATATCAGGCCCCACCCCTTTGTTGGGATTGGTTGAACTCAGGTTCACAATCTGTTTTTTATTGGCTAGTTAGACTAGCGTAAAATTTATTTACATAAGGTGATGTTTCTTTTCAAGAGGGAATTATGACGCATCCCCAGACTGTTCAAGAAATAGTAGAGGGTGGTGGAAATATTATGAGTTTACTGTTGAACTTATTTCAAGAAATTACCATAATTTGTACAGCACTAAAGCCAACATGAGGCAAGGTGATTTAGGCGTTGACCATCTCTGGGGACCCTACATGGTATAGTTACCGGGCTGTGAAACCATTGAGCAGGCAGTACCATTGGATGCTTCTGCCAACTGTGCACTGGGGCCTGGCTCTGGTCCCTACTCAGTGCCTTACAGTTCTGATCAGCCTCCATATGCCTATGTATCCAGCTCACGTCTGACCAGCCTTATTCCTGGTCTTGCACAATGTATTATGTCCTTATAATATAGTTTTTGCACCTTGGAAAATTTTTCCCCTGGTGAATACTACTAATGCTACTTACCATAGAACTGAATAGATTTCTGAATGTCTCTAGTTTAAACATATATGGGGAAAAATGTGAAAAAAAGAATAAAATGCATCAAATTAACTTATTTGTCATTTTATAATTCTAAATGGTCCAAATGAGTTAAAAGTTCCTTTTCTGTAATATTTGATCATTAATCATCATTTGAATATGTAGTAGAATAAGTCTGGGTTACCCAAAAAGATGCTGGAAAATTAGTTTTCTAAAAAGTGTGGTATTTTGTTTGAATAATATAGTAGTATATTTTAAAATAAACTTAAGTTAACATAAGTGGTAGAACTCTTTTCAAAACAATTCAAGCACCATTTTATTTACATTGAGTTTTGTTAATTTTTTTTTTTTCTGGTCAGTCATGGGGCTTGAACTCTGGGCCCGAATGCTGTCCCTCAGCTCTTCAGCTCAAGGCTAGCACTCTACCATATGAGCTACAGCACCATTTCCAGTTTTCTCCTGGTTTTTGGACTTTCTTGCCCTGGCTGGCTTTGAATCTCGATACTCAGATCTAAGCCTCCTGTGTAGATAGGATTACACGCGTGAGCCACCAGCACCCAGCTTTGTTAATAATTTCTATGCTTTGCTATTTCTTCTTACCCATCTTTTACACATTATTGATTTTTATTCTACAGATAAATGCAGATTTAGAATTTAATTATACAACTAATTGTTATAAATTGTCAGGAAGTAAAAAGTTTAACAATCGAAATAAATATAATATATAGGTAGATATATTTTCAGATAAAGATAAATATATCATATTGAATATATTTACATGCTATTATGGAGATGTTTCTGCTTATTTGTTATGTGATTGGTAGAAAAATACAAGAGTTCAGGCTGTAGAATTAGATGTGTATGGCATTATTAGTTTCACCATATACCTGAAGTGAACACACTGGCTTTATGAGATGAGAAATAATCATGCTTTCATTCAGAATTAAACCTACATGGAAAAATATACTATATTCCCTGTTAAACAAGATACAGAACACCTGCTGCTTTACTACAAACATTCTGAAAATCTGCTGGGAAATAAAACAAAGTTAGTAAAAGCTCAAGATGATTTTTTAAATATTACTATGGGATGACTTAGTTTTTAAATCTCCTTAAAAGAAGCAAGAGTTTAGCTTTGACTATACATTATTCCTAAAAGATTATTTTACTAGAAATCTCCCTAAGTGATAGTTTTTGTTAAATTAAATTTCAAATAAGTGTTGATTCTAGGGATATGGATGGTACTAAGAGTACTATAAATTTCTACATTAACGTTCACAAACTCAATTCCCACATGAGTTCAAACAACTCTATGGAGCTTTCAAAGTACCAGTGAGGAGAATGCACAAAGAAGGCCAAATTATGTTGCTATGACAACTACAGATTGCTTATTTCTAAGCAATCTGGCTTTGGAACCTCAGCTTTTGGGTTGTGCTGCCATTTTTTTCTCCCCAACTCATCTGATATCATCA
This sequence comes from Dipodomys merriami, assembly GCF_024711535.1. NCBI lineage: Eukaryota > Metazoa > Chordata > Mammalia > Rodentia > Heteromyidae > Dipodomys > Dipodomys merriami. Next base: position 14,573,496 of record NW_027204715.1, on the reverse strand, counting down.
TCTCTGCTGATGAGTGCATTATGAGGAAAGGTATTCTCAACATTTTTTCAATAAATGTAAATTTTCCTACTCAAAAAATGCTAGCTATATCATCTGCTTAATTTTCAACAATATAAAGAAGTTTCTGTGCATGATAAGGATGTTATGAGAAGTATAATTGTTAAGTAAAAAACAATAGGACTAGCAAAACAATTTTTTGAGCATCTAAAATTGCCAAATACTGAAGACTTTCTTGTACCTTACTCATATCCTGAAAATATAATATTTGTATGCATATGCATAAATGTATCTGAATACAGTATATAAGTCTACTTTTACACAGCAGTCAAAATTTGAGTATATCACAATCTTAAAATATAAATTATCAACAAAGGTTAGAATGGTGAAAATAAGAAATATTGCTTTTCAATTATGTAAAATGTCATTTAATATCTGCAACTATGGTTTGGAATGAAATTCTCATAAATATAATCATATTTGCTTTTTGAAAATAATATTTTCAGAAGTGCATGCTTTAAATTCACTAATGTATAGTCCACTGGGATTTATTTTAAAATCAATTCCGATCTTTGGGATTTTATTTTCTCCTTTTGTTGTTTGATACAGACAGGGTTTCTCTAACTCAGGTCAGCTGAGTTAGAGTTAGTTAGTTAAGGTCAGCTGAGGCTGTCCTTAAAATTCCTCTCCAGTCTCTGTCACCGGAGTGCAGGGGATAGGCTAATACGATACAACTTATGATGTCCAAGAATATGTTTTGTCTTTTACCATAAAATGTGTTTACTTGTAGATTTATAGGCACATTCTAGTTACTACAAATATGGGAAAGCATGCAGCCTATGTTTCTTTGGGTCTAGGTCTGGTCTACTTTGTGTAATCCTTTCCCCCACCCCCAAATCTTTCTATTTCCTTACAAATAGTACTGTATCATTCCTTCTGATGGAAACTCAGAATTCCATACCACATTTTCTTGATCTATTCATTCACTGAAGGACATCTGGGTTGACACCACATCTTGTTGATAGTGAACATTACCGCAATGAACATGGTTTTGCTGATAGCTTTTGGGTCCATTGTGAAAATGCCCAGGAGTGGAATTGCTGGGTCACAGAGAAGCTCTCTTTTAGTCTTTCAAGGAATCTCCATACTGCTTTCCAGAGTGGCTGAGCAAGTTTCCATTCCCATTAACTGTGTAGTAGCATTTCCTTTTGGCAACATCTCTGCTAGCATTTGTTGTTGCTAGTTCTCTTAGTAATGGCAATGCATTCTTACTGGGGTGAGATGAACTGGTTAAAGACAAAAACCTAGAATTGGCCAGCATAAATCAGAGAGGATTGTAGACATTTGCCCAGTGAGACCAAAGGAAGATACTCTTAGGAGGGGTAACAAAGGCCCAATAGCTATGTGCATATGATCATATTAAATGACTTTCATCAAAATGAACTCCAAGAAATGAAAACAAGGATTTTTGATAGTTTGCTTTTTTTTTATCTTTTGCCACTGTTTTTTTTGTACCTTTTGTATGTAAGTTTATCTGGTTAGAATGGGGTAAGGCAGAGTACAGGAATGGAAAGACAAAGGGTGAGCAAATGCAGCAGTAATACTACACATTGCTAAAAATGAACTGTACAGCTATTGAGAGAGTGCCATCAGGAGCGAAACACTGAGAGAAGACAAGAGGTGACACCCTTCAAATAAAAATATACTCACGTGAGTTATGTGACTGTAAGCCCCAGTACATCACCTTTGCAATACCAAAAATAAAAAATAAATTAAATTTTAAAATGCATTGGCCACTCTTTAGAAGTACTCAAGATATTAGTTATCAGGACGATTTTTCAAAGAGAAATGTTTTACTCCCTTCCAATTGCTTCTGTGGTAATGACAGGTGGAAGTGTTTGATCCTCTGTAGAAAGCTATTCTAGAAATACAGATTCCTCCCCACTCCCTGTCTGCTTTTTCAAAATAAAACCAAATCCTTAGCTAATAACTACATTCAATTTAGGTGCAAGTGGCTCATGACTGTAACCCTAACCCCTCTGGAAACTGAGACTTGATGATTGTGGTTCAAAGCCAACCCAGGCAAGAAAGTCTGAGAGACTTTTATCTCTAATTAATCAGCAAAATAGGCAGAAGTATAGCTCAACTGACAGAGTGCTAGCCCTGAGCAAAAAAGCTCGGGGATAGTGCCTGGGCCCAGTGTTCATGTTCTAGACTGGCAAAGAAAAATTACATTCAAATATAGATTAATGTATATATTATAACCAAAAGATTATTCCATGTAAGTTATATTACTAAAAATATTTAAGTTTTTCTCTCAGGCTTCTGAAAAATCATCTATCTCACATACATACATATACATATTTCATTAGCTTTGAGCTAAGATACTCTGTTTATAAAGAAATTATTTATGAAATATGAAAAAAAAATCTTACCCTTCATTCATGAGGAACCTGAGACATATGTGACATATGTGATTTTTTTTAAAGCCTAAAATCATATATCTGCTCATCTTAAGAGCCAGGAATCACACCCAGGCAGTGTATCGGTAGAGATTTTCTTTTTTAGCTGTTAAATCCTTGTCTGAACAATCAGAACGCCAAGAAGGTGTTTAATGGCTGCACCAACACTCCCTCAGCATTCACGAATAGCAGCCGCTGCAGTCATTTACTTCATCACAGGAGAGAACCTACAATAAAACTTCTGCAGAGATTAAATAGATTTTCATCTTTGACTTCAACTTGTTTAGGGAATCAAATAAAGTTATCCTGGTGGAGGAAGAAATAAGTGAATGAGTTGAAACTTGGGAGGAGCAATTTTCTTCTCATGAACGTATGAAACATTTTAAATGGATAGTCCCTTAAAAATAGAAAGGCCACTTTATAACTTGTTTATTTCCTATTTCTTCTTTTGATTTCCATACCAGTTAATTGTTCCAGTTGCTGACCTAGGCTTAAAAGGAGCACACACAGAAATAACATGCAGTCCTCAATTTAATGTTTTCCACTGTCAAAACACATGACTTCATGAGCATATATAAATGAGCCAACACTTCGTAGAAGTGAAAAGAAGGAAAGTTGGTGGGAGACGTGAAGCACAATGTGACACTGAGGATGAAATAAGCAGAACTAAAAAAAGGATTGAGTCACAAAGAAAATGGCAGGATCATTTGCATGAAAGATCACCCCATATAAATAGGTTGTTGAAGTTTATTTTTTACACATTTCCCTAAAGTGATGCTTATGGTATATAAATGTAGATGGGCAAAAACTTAGGATAAAAGGGCTGGGAAGGTGGCACAGTGGTAGAGTGCTTGCCTTGCATGCTTGAGGCCCTGGGTTCTATTTCTCAGCACCACATAAGCAAAAAAAAAAGGCCGGAAGTGGCGCTGTGGCTCAAGTGGTAGAGCGCTAGCCTTGAGCTGAAGAGCTGAGGGACAGTACCCAAGCCCAGAGTTCAGGCCCCATGACCGGACCCCTCCCCCCAAAAAAACTTAGGATAAGAAACTCATCAGTTTAATATAATATTTAATCAAAATATTATAAAAATAATAAATCCTAATGAGATTTGCTAAGTCAACTAAATGAATTAATTTGAACCTCTATCTCAATTGGAAGGTTCATTCAAGGCTGATTATGTACATATATATGTAGATGCATACATATATGTGTGTATATATGTAACATATATGTGTGATTGTGAATACATGTGTATGTGCACGTATGTGTTTGTGTTTCTCAGCAATGATTGAGAACTAATTCTAGAACTTTGCACGTGGTATGCAAACACATGAACTATGTTCTTCTCAGCAATTTTGTTGTTAGTTCCAGGCCTCAGTACTATATTACATGGTTTGTCCTTGATATTACAATCCTCCTGCCTTCACCTTTGAAATATTAGTGATTTACTAATAGTTCTTAATAGAAATAATTTCAACTCCTTCTTATTGACTTTTCCTTTGTCCTGACATACCAGGTCATTACTAGTTCCGATGAAGTACAAATCTTTCATCATTTCTTTGATGAAAACAAAACAAGTTTTGTCTTACATTCATCTGGAAGAGGAATGTGTTGGTTAGACAGGTGTTCCTAGAATTCCGTGTTTGGGTATTGTAAAATGCATGATTGAAAACAATAAAGATTTCATGTCTAAAGTTCAAGAGGCCAGTGGTCTGTGATAAAAATGTCAGGAGACTCTTTACTCTGAAGATAATGATGGATGGAGGATCTTTTCCAAGCTGTTCTACTAGCTTCTGGTTGCTTGATGGAAAATGGTGGGAATACTTGACTAATTCCCTGAGACTCTTCATTCCTACTGAATGTGACTCTACCTAATTTTCCCTTCTTCTAAGGACACCATTTAAATTAGGGTAGATAGGTCTCTATTCTATGATCACAAACAAATCCTCATATGCAACACCCTGTTAATATAACCTCCACAAGCGATATTCAGAAGCACTTTGTTTCAGAAATATTAAAAACATGCACATCACAAATTTATAGGCAGAAGTCAAAATATCCAATATTCTAGTATGTGATTACACATGGGCTTAAAATATTTGAAGTCATAATCAAGTGAAAGAGTAGTGATCCATTTTAGCAGATATCTTTACAAAGGAAATAGACACAGATTACTAAGAAAGAGCAGCTGTCTGCAAGCAGAGAAATCTCAGACAAAATTAAAACATAAATAAATAAAACATACAACAAACAAGTGAAAATACCAAAAACGCTACCCTAAGGCAAACCTTAACCTTAGAATTCCTGACTCCAGAGCTGTGAGAAAATAGGTGTTCTCTTCCTAAACCCACTGTGTCTGTGGTACTTGGCTCTTCCAGCCAAAGCAAACTAGTAAAGACTATAAAATAGAATATTTTGAGTGCACAATCCACTCATAACAGGGAGTTTTCTTCTCTCAGATTTTCTTCTTGTGTTCCTTTACTATTACTATGTATTTAGGTAGCTGTTTGCGTTTCCTTTTACTTAGAACTAATACTAATTTTACTATTAAATCAATTTGTAATATTGAATTATTTATTTATTTATTTATTCATTTATTCCTCATGGGGCTTGAACTCTGGGCCTGGGTGCTGGCCTTGAGCTCTTCAACTCAAAGCAAACTCTCTACCACTTGAGCCACAGTGCTATTTCTGGTTTTCTGGTGGTTTATTGGACATAAGAATCTCACGGACTTTCTTGCCTGGGCTAGCTTTGAACCATGATCCACAGAACTCAGCCTCCTGAATAGCTAGGATTACAGTTGTAAGCCACTAGCAGTTCCCGACTACATTGAAATATTTAAGAGGATTTTTTTATGAACCATGTCACAGTTATGTATGAAAAACTGTTTAAAGAAGAGAACAATTCTTCTATTGCCACTTCAGAAAGCAAAATATAGAGCCAAATATGAGATTTTTGAAATACATGGACATTTAATTTTAAGTAAAGACCTTACAGGAATTTCTGTTTTATAGTATTGCCTGTCACTTATGATTATATTAGAAGACAGCACTGGGCTAACAAGGAGAGTAAAGGAGGTTAAATACAGTTGGAACAGATTACTTGCAACTGCAAAAAGAGAACCATGAAAGATGTTGAAATTGATTTGGGAAGACGGGAAGTAGGCAGGGAGACAGATAGTAGGGGGTGAGATTGATTGAAATACATTGTAAAATTGTGTGGAAATGTAATGATAAAATCCCATGCCTGTATAACTATTGTAAGCTATGTTTACAAAGAAAGTAAACTTGAACTGTTCTAACATGAAGAATGAATTCATAAATGATATTTGAGATATTCTCAGAAAATTAAATGATTGTCTTTATTCCTTTTTTCCATCTGAAATGTTTTAATCTTTAGGAAAAACAGAGAAATTGTATTTATCACAAAAGATGTACTTTTTTTAGTGGTGCTATGGTTTCATATTATGGGACCTTTCATTTGTGAGGCTAGTACTTTACCACTTGATTCACACCCCACCTTTTTGAGCTACAGTTATTTTTTGTGTTGGCTTTCATGGACTTAAATCAGTCTGTTCATGCTTCTGTGTAGCTGGTGCCACAAGCAAGTCCCACCTTGCCTAGTCTTATATTGGAATCTTTCAAAGTACCCCTCTCCCCCAGGCGGGCCTCAAAACATAAGCCTCCTCATCTCAGCTTTCCAAGAAACTAGAATGTCAGGTGTTAGCCACTGTTCCTGGTTGAGCTTTCACTTTTTACTAGGTTACAAAATTACACATTTGACCTCCCACACACAAGGCAAAACAAGTAATTAATTGACATTCACTCATAAAGTTATTAATACTTTTCCTGTTGGTTGTGGGGCTTGAATTCTGGGCTTGGGCATTGTCCCTCAGCTCTTCAGCTCAAGGCTAGCTCTCTACCACTTGAGCCACAGATCCACTCACGTTTTTTTTTTGTTTGTTTGTTTATGTGGTGCTGAGCAATTGAACCGAGGGCCTCATGCATGCAAGCCACCTGTCTAGCCCCTAAAAAATATTAATACTTTTAATGTCTGTGATATATTTAATAACTTTATAGTCCATGACATGCATACATTCATTTTCTGTTTTAAATAACATCTTTCCAACACCACTAGTAACTAGCCTACAGTAAATCCTCAACTACTACTTCTCAAAATTGGTTGTGCATAAGGATCACTTGCAGGTTTTATTAAGGCAATGATACAGGATAATCCTTGGGCATTCCATCTATGGTGAAACACAATTATATATATATATATATATATATATATATATATATATATATATATATATATACATATATATAAACATATATGTAATTAGAATCAAAATGTGTGGCAAAGCATAAGGACTATAGCTTTAAAGGATGCTTTTGCTAAAAGTAAATAAGATGCATCTCCATTGAAAACACTTTCATTAGGAGATAACCACTATTTAACTTTATAATAATATCATGTTAGCCTTCTAATTGTGTAGTGGCTAATATGAAACAATCCATTTGCTTAGATGCAAAAACCAATAGAAAATTTTAGTTCTGATTGTAAATTTCTTAATGTGTCTACATTGTTCTATTTTTCCTCTATGCAATTGTTTTCATCCATCAAAGAACAGAATATATATATATATATATATATATATATATATGAAGAATATATATATGAAGAATTTTACGATTGCTAGGCAAGTACTCTGCCACTTGAACCATGTCAACTCCAATTCTATTTTATTCTGTTTCTTTTTCAGATATAATCTCATTTTCCCTCTGAGACTATCATGAGCCAAACCTTAGTACCTATGCCTCCAATCTTGCTGGGATTATAAGCATACATCAGCTCAGAAAGAAGGAGCTTTTAAATAAACACTATTACACAAATAGTGATTCCTATCTTCATTTTTTTTTCTAATGTCAAAACTCTAATTACTTGAACTTCAGGACCTTGTACTTTAAGATGAACATAATATTTTGAGCAAATGAATCTTTTTAAATCTCACAGATGGCCTTTGTACATTTTTGTGAGTTCATTTTTAATTACATGCAGCACTGTTTTTTGAGAGCTAGTGTGAATGAACTGAAACATTCCATCTGAACTTGAATTCAAATATTTTCAACAAAGCTTGAGGCAAAAGATGTCATCATACCCTTTGTATATGTAACTGAAATTCTACGATGATTTTTGTCTAACATTTTCCAATGGTTACTGAATTTATGCATTTTTAACCTTGATATAAACTGCAAAAACAAATGTATGTCATCAAAATTTGACTCCCGGGTATGACAAATTTTCTTGCCCAAGAATCAGCTTTCAATTTCTAAATATACATTCCAAAATTTAAGGATATTGAAATCAAAAGGAAATGAGTAGCTTAATTTTGTGATTGTTTCCACTTATCTTAGATTTTTTATGATTGTTCCTTAATTTAATATCTGGTTATAATTTATCTCCAGGATTGTACTGCACAGCACCAATAAAGTCCACTATTTCTAAAGATATATATTTCCTTAGGAATTGAAACAAAGGTCATTAAATTGTTATCCAGTTTCAGTGTTTATCTTTTAAATAAACACTTTTCATAACATTTGGTTAAAAGCAAAGAATAGCATTCTGGAAATGAACATTTCCTGTGTTTTACTCTTGCAAGTAGTTTTACTTATGATCAATTAAAATTTCTAGTAATTCAACATAGCAAGTAGTGTAGTTGCAAGTATTTAGATAAGGACCTAGTGGAATAGAAATGAAGCCCTTTCCACATAACAATATAGACAGACATGAAAACCTGATCTCAGAACGCCTTTATTTTAGCTACCAAAGAGCCCGCAAATCTTACCCACTATGCTGGCCAAACAGGAGAAGTTCCAAGATAAACTTAAAGTCTGAAATGTAAACCTAACTAAGAGGATTTCTGCTTCCAATAACATCAGAGGAAATATCCAATCCAGTATTAGAAAATGAGAAAATCTAAATGAATTAACATAAAAATATTTCCTAAATTATGATTCAATATATTAGTCCTTCACCAAATACAGAATTATTATTCTACTACATTGGTAAATGTGGTAATAATTCCATATTTTAATTCATATGAGTGCAAATCTGATGTGCTAACATACCCATGCATTTGCTATGGAGTAGTTTGCAAATGTAATTAATACCATCAAATAGTGTATCTTCAAAGAGGGAGATCAACCAGGGTTGTTCAGGTGCTGCAATATAATCACATCAACCTTTGAAGGCCCAAGATGAAGGAGGATGTCAGAGATTTGAAGCATGAAGATGATTCTTCTCATCTTTGATTGCTTGAAGTTGAATGGGGAACCATGTGGAAAACGGGTGAAGGAAATCAGTTCTGACATATAGCAAGTAGTTTGGAAAGGATCTGAAGCTGAAATCAAAACCCTACCGCAGAGCCACCTCAATTCTGGGCTTGTGCATCAATCAGGGGGTAAAGGCTAAGGGAGATTTCTGCCATGTTCGGTCCATAGTTCTGATCCAGGTAAACCATGAACAAATAAATGATTGCTTTAATATTCTAATGCAGACATGCTAATGTGTCAATTACTTTCTTCTGATCTAACATTTTTAGATGTGATTGACAATATATTTGGAAATACTTTCAACTGGTAGATATTTGCTAATCCTGGGGAGGAGTCTGGAAAGCTGATTTTTATCTCCCCCAAAAGTTCACATATTTAAATTCATATGTTACTGAGCATGAGTCACTCATGTCTGTAATCAAAGGTAATTGGGAGGTTAACATTTGAGGATTGTGGTTCAAAGTAAGCCTTGACAGGAAAGTTCTTGGATACCCATTTCCAGTTAACCACCCCCAAAAAGCCAGAAGTCAAGCTGTGGATCAAATGGTAGAGCACAGCCTTGAGGGGGGAAAAATAATATGTTTATCTCAATTGTGTGGCACAGAGAAATTGGACTTTCATGGAGAAAACAGGTAATAATGGTGAGGCCTACAAGCAGAACCTGTGCTATGAGCCACAAAATAACTCATTTTATCTTTGCTGGCTGTTATATGAAGGTGCACAAGCAGATATTCAACAGAACACTAAAAAGTGGGATCTCATCAGAACACAGATTTACCAAAACTTTGAACATGGACATGGAAGACATCTAGAACATGAAAAATACAAGTATTTGGTTGAAACAATCCAGTATAAATTAATTTGTTATGGTAGTCTGAATCAAGTAAGAGAATTCCAGCAGGGTGGTATAACCTTGCATCCCCAAAAAAGCAGGACAGAAAAGTGCCTAAAATAAGAACAAAAATTAAAATTAAGAATGATATCCATGTTTTAAACGTAGAACAGTTAAGGTGAATAAAAAATGTAAGGAGGGCTGTGCACAGGGGCTCACACCTGTAATCCTAGCTACTCAGGAGGCTGAGATCTGAGGACTGCAGTCAAAGGCAGCTCAGGCAGGAAAGTCTGTGAGGCTCTTATCTCCAGTAAATAATGAGAAAAACAAGCTGCATGTGTCTCAAATTGGTAGAGTCTTAGCCTCAAACAAAAGAGCTCAGGGACAATGCCCAGGCCCGAGTTCAAGCCTCATGACTGATAAAAATAAAAAGTGAGTAGGGCTAACAAGTGAACTACACACTATATATACACTAAAGATAGAATTTTAAAAAGTGGATTCAGTAAATCATAAGAACAGGAGAGACAAATGGTATGCAGATTGTATTTGCTAAGTTGTGACATAATTTGCCATTGGCTGATAAAATCAGATGTATTTAATTTACCGACCAAATAACTCAATATCTGTTAGGTAGGATAAACTCAAGGAAATTTACAAATAACCACAGCAATGTCAGATGCAGTAAATACATGTAAAGGAGAAAAATATACACCAATGATAAAACAGAATCCAAGTAATGAGACCTACCATTAAAAAAGTGAAAATTCATGCACTTCATTTTATTATCACAATACCACAAGTCTGGATTGGACTTTAAACTTGACAGAACGTGTTGACACAATAATTTGTTGCCTTTAATTTCATACACTGACCACTAAATTAGAGTGAATGCTGACGAGGACACCAAGGTTGAAAGATGATTTATGTGTGATGACACAAAGCTAACTAAATTACGAGCACTGCCATTCAGATCTGAATTTCTTTCTTATTCTACTACATATAAAAAGTACTTGTAATTAATATATCAGCTATATAAATTGTATTAAGCATCAAAAAATACCAACAAACTAAAATCACATTACAAATATTTTATAATATTGGAAATTTAGTATATTGTCTATTTTCATACACTATAAGAGAAAAATAAAATTAGTAAAATTCTTAGTAAACTAGTTAAGATATATGTGTGTATACATATATATACATATATTTAAATAATGTTGAAATATATATTTTAACATTATTCAATTAATACCAATATATTTATTATAGTATTACCACAGCTGTTATTAGGTTATCTAGGGTATCTCTAAAAGTTGGAACATTGGGCATGTATTTAAAATTATCTTTTATTTTATACTGGCACCTGATGGACTTGAACTTGGGGCCTCAGGCTAGTTCTTCTGTTTTCTTCTGTCCTGAAATGCTTAGTCCTACTTGAGACTTTACTATTTGAATCTCACCTGTCTTTCTTGGCTTGCTACTATTTAAATTGTAGATGGACTTACAGACTTTTCTACCCAAACTGACATCTTACCACAATCTTACAGATCTCAGTGCTTTGAGAAGCTAGGATTACAGGCATGGGTCACTGGAGATCAGCAAAAATGATATGTTTAAGAAGTTTTATTTACATCAAAATGAAAGTCTAGAAAAAATGACCAATAATGAGTTAACAACTTGTAACTCTAAAAACTTTTTCATATATCTTGAGTTTCGACATAATGCAAAGCGTGAACTCACTGTCATTTTTTGGAAATAACTGACTGTGATGTCAAAGAACTCATCTTTTTTTACTTCATTTTGCTCAACGGGAAAATGTAGACAATACTAGTGCATAGTTTCAGGCTGTTGTGAGAACTATGGTTGTAATAGACTTAAGGAGCTTAAAAATGTTCCCATTATGTACTTTGAAAAGTGTTGATTTTGACTATTGTCACCTTATGAACTAAGAGTATGATTATTATCATCTTTCAGTGCCAGATATGGTACTTAAGAAACCATGGGAAACGTACTCTAAAATCGCTGTGCCAAACATAGTTAAAATAATTTCATCACTTCCCTTTTCCCCAGTTATATTTTCTGAATTAAATTATATATATATACATATATATCTTTTATTTTAGATATTGTCTCTTTCCTTGTGTTGGTATGTGATGCATCTAGTCCCAGTTAGTCTAGAGATCAAAGTTCAACATCACTTGGGCAGAAAAAAATGTCTGTGAGAGAGTTGTCTAATTAACCATTAAAAAGCAAGCTGGATATATGACTCAAGTGGTAGAGATCCACTCATGAGCAAGATAGCCAAGCAAGAGCATACATCTCTGAGCTCATGAGCTCCATCTGTGTAACACAAGAACAATATTTCATCAAAATATATTAAATATTGATGATTGTGAGAGTTCTGAGGTCATAAATATGTCAGGAATCCTTCAGGTCTATGTCTAATGTTAGAGGGAGGTTTTGTGTTACTTATGTTTAGTGCCTTCAAAACCATTTCAGCTCTAAGCCCCTAACCAAAGTCCTGATGCATATTTACTGTTATTTTAACTGATGTCTTTTTCTTTCAGTTATCCTTTAAAATTTAGTGTTACTCCCTGATAAGTGGATGCTAAATCCAAAATGTTAGGTGATACGACAAAACTAACAGGACTTAAGAAACAAAGAACTCCCACTCATCTGGTCGAACCACTACTAAATATCCCCATGCTGCTGATCACATGTATGGTGTAAACATGTGAACACTGCTATATGTTATAGACTGTGATAGACAATTTGCTCCAGGAAAGTTAGAATGAACTTGTGACTTTAAATGAGCATCATTATTCCACAATACTGTGAAATTCCGCAAATTATGTAATCACTTAATCACAATTAAAAAAAAAAAAGAACCTTGGGAAGGTAGGGAAGGAAGGGATGGTAGGGGGAAAACAATGGAGGGGGTAACAATGCTCAATACGAAGTGTACTCATTACCTTACTCATGTAACTGTAACCTTTGTATAGTATCTTTACAATAAAAAAATGTAAAAAAAAATTAAAAAAATTAAAAAAAAAAATAAAATAAAATTTAGTGTTAGTGCTGTTCACACTTCCTCAGTCTTCTGGTACCTGGTCCAAGTCGTAGAAATAAACGCAGACTTATGGCATCACAAAAAACTGCTATGTGTTTTGCTTTTCAAGCACAATAATGCATCCACTAAGTTTTGTGTAAAACTGACAGGATGATGTGTATTTGACTAAAGCAGTTTCTATTTTGTTTCTGCCAAAACCTTTCTTCTTTTTGTACTTTTGTGAGTTTTTGGAATTTTCTCACAAGGAACAGGCCTTGCAATTGTAATAACAGTAAAAAGCTACAAAATGGAAGCCTTTAGAGAAAAGGATTAGCAATTGCCTTCTTTACAGTAGCATTGTATTTTCTGATTTCCTCAGTTACTATAGAGACAGTTTGAATTATATCGCTCCTAAACCACAAAGTGCTTTTCCCTGTTTACAAGCTATATTTAAAGGGACGCCCCCAGTGAAATGCAGCTTCATTTAGGGTGATATTTTACAATAATTCTATGCTTGAGTGACGCAACAGGAATAGAAACACCAGAATTACACACTTTGCTCATATACAACTCAAGGTACATAAACACATATGGGCAAAAACAGAAATTTAGTATCAATCTTAGAGTTTTCCTTTGGAGAGCAGTTATTTTCATCTGCACACTCATTCGTGCTTTCTGCTTGATATGCAAGCACACACAATTTCCTGGTTGAATATAGAGAAGCAGCTGTTTCAAGGAGACATGTGTGTGAAGTTGCTAAAGGCTGCATCTATGTGCCCTCCTGTTTGTCAAGACATCTGGATGGATTTATTTTTACCTAATTTAGCTTTGCAAATCTTATACTTTTCCCTTAAATTTGTATCTGCGTTGGGTATAGGTCTTGGATTCTCCTTTGACCTTCAATTTTTAGATGACATTTATTGTAGTTATTCATCATAGATATCATTGAAAACATAATGGTCAATCATTGTGAATTTCAACTGTACAAATTTAAGGGAAAAAGCACAAAACCTTTGATCTATGGAGTGCTTTTTAAAGTAAAGAGTATGACAATATGGCTTTGTTACATGACTCTGCTAGAGAGTGTGTTATAACTAGCAGAACAGGAGCAAAATAGTAGCACATACACTGATTCTGTGTCTTAAGCTACTAATTAGAAAAGACACATGCTGACTGCATGCCAGGAAATGTACTTGTTACTTGGAATAAAGGTTGCATAAGATATGCTAGTGGTTTCTAGCAGCTCAAGGCACAGTAGGAAAGCAGTCAGATAAACAAGTATGGCCCAGTCCAGTAGGATCTATATAATACGTGGTACAAAATATCACAAGGAAGAGAGGAGACACCTGAGGATATAGCCAAAGAGCAAAGGCAACTGGGTGGATAGGGAAATCCACATTAGAAATGTCATAACAAGATTTCTATAAAAAATTTTATTAGCATAAATGTCAAAGTGGGTTGTGATATTTACGATGTGCATAAAAAGTACTTTGATCAAATTCACTCTATCTATATTGCTCCTTTTGAAGTACCCTTCCAACTCACCTCTCCTTTCTTTTTTTTTTCTATAGTTTCTGTTGAGTTTATTGTGCTACTTTCATAAAAATGTAGAGATAACTCTTTGTCTGTTTACCTATCTGGCATCTATCTAAATCTTCTGAAGTATTCCACCCAGTCACTCTCTTGCAACAAAAGTATGTTTTAAAATCTTATTCTATTCAATTAAGCAAAAAAAATAGAACAAAACTCTATCATGGAGGCAACAGTTTGTTGAGAAGGCACATGCACTGGGCATTGATCATGGGTCTTAGATCAGACTTGAGGAAAGCTGAAATGCTGGAGTGCTTATGTCTATAGACTTAGTCTCTAAGGAAATAACATAAAGTGAACATCTCTAAGATAAGCCTCCAACTCTCACAGACCTTTTGGATATTATTGGAAATGCACCTGTAAACCAATCACTGGGTTGAAGAGCAAAAATTCTGAAGTTAAATACACACTCACACACACACACACACATATATAATATTATATATATATATATATATATATATATATATATATATATATATATATATATATATAGTCAGAAAGTTGAGAGCACAAAGAATGAAGATGTTCCCAGCACAGGAGGGATTTGTCAAGGTCATTGAAATAAATGATGCTTACTTGTTTTAGACATTTTATTGTGAAAAAAATCAATTTTAGGTTTGAAGGTATTCTGAAATTAATAGTTCCCACAAATGATGTAGAAAAGCTGTCCAGTTAATGAATATGTTTGTGTGTGTGTGTGTGTGTGTGTGTGTGTGTGTGTGTGTATACGTGCAAATATGTGTGATATAGCAATGGCCAAAATAATGTGGTAAAATGAAAGAATATTGGTCCTTCTAAGAAAGATGATTTTTATAATTATACTGGTAGCAAAGATATATTTTAAATAGTACACAGGCATACTGACAAATATGTTTGTTTCATTAAAAGGATAAGAATGATTGAATAATAGCAATATAGATTCCTATAAGTAATTTGATGTTCATATATATATATATATATATATATATATATATATATATATATATATATACATATATGGAATCTCTATTTAACTTGAATTGTACCTAGTAGAAAATATAAAATATTTAAGTAGTCACATTTAAATTTAGAATGGACATTCTCATTGTATCAATAACTCAAAAATAAAATTTCTGAATGATCTTTACTTTGCCTTTTTTTTGGGGGGTGGGTCCAGTCGCTGTCCCTCAGCTCTTCAGCTCAAGGCTAGTACTCTACCACTTGAGCCACAATGCCACTTCCGGCTTTTTTTCTGCTTATATGGTGCTGAGGAATCGAACCCAGGGCCTCATGCATGCAAGGCAAGTGTTCTTCCACTGAGCCACCTTCCCAGCCCGTTACTTTGCCTTTTATGAAGAAAAATATTCATTATACATCTTGTTGATAGTTTTTGTTAAGATGCAAGCATTCATGCTGATCTCTCCCTGTTGTTATCTGGTCTGGGTTACTGTGGGAATCTTGAAATTGAAATATTTCCTTTAGATTGTCTGAGGAATTTTTCATTCCTTGTAGAAAGAATGGAATCAGCGAATTTCACTTCCATATTGTTAATGTGTTTGTTCCTCAAAGCTCATATGATGAAAACCTCAACCACCAATGAGTTTATATTAGAAGGAAGTTCACACTGATTACATTATCAGTGTGAACTCTTCATCAATGGAATTTCAACATATATGAATGAAGAGAAGGAGATGAGGAGAATCCAGTCATAAAAGACAATGCATATTCTACAAAATTAAGAAAATTGAATGTAGATTTGGGGTGAGAGGAATGGAGAGAATGATTAAAGGGGTGACACAGACATCAAGGCATTGTGTTAATAAACCGATTTGTTGAATGGTTATCCCTTTTACAACTACTTGAAAATAATTTAAAAAGGTATAATATAAAGGAAGAGGCCCCAGAGATCTACAATAACATTTTCAATATGTGAGGATACAATGGGGAATCATTATAACTGAATAATGGCACTCACCAGAACCCTACCATGAAGACGCCATGATCTTGAACCTCGAGAGCTATGAGAAATAAGTTTCTGGATTTATTTATGTATTTATTTTTATTGTTGAGGGGATGTACTGAGGCGTTACAGTTACATATGTAAGGTGAGCCACTTAGCCTGACATTTTGTGATGGCAGTTTGACCAGTGACTTTTCAGAAGAAGCCTGTGTGATTTCTTTCACTTATGACAGGTTCTAAAACTAATTAATTAATATTATTTAGGCTTGGATTCATTGCCAGGTATAGACTAAACTCTTGAGAATCCTGATCTCATTTCATTTTTAGAAAAGCTATTTGAGCACTCAAATGGGGATCAAAGCTTAATAAAGACACAGGAAGAAAGCCAAGTTAATATCAGCAGTTACAGCAAAGCAAGTGAACTAATAAGTCTCTGGAACCATGTGGAGATGACTAAGCTTCTTATATAGAGATAGTGAACAGTATAGGAATTATGAACAGTCCTACTTTATATTGCCCTATTCTTATCTGTAACCCAAAATTGGCATTAGAATTCTTGCTTCCTCTTGAATATAGCAAAGCTATTTAGAAATTATGATATATGGGAAAGAACACTTTGTAAAATCAGCCCATCATATTTAGCTATGTCCTCCCTCATTTTCTGAATTGTGCTCCTGACTATCATTCCCAGAAAATTCTATTAAATTAGCTTTTGCATTACCACACATTCATATTTCACACCGCCTTCATACTATATCACATTTGCAATGTAAGGACTGCAGGGATGTTTTCTCTATGTCTGCTCTTCCCTCAAATACAATGTCATGGTTATCCCAAAAACATGTGACACAATCTTGGCTAGATCAATCTGGTCAGATTTTTATTCCTAATTATTAATTTTTATGACATCTACATCTTTGCATTCTGTTGCATATTTAGCATTACACTTTGCAAAAGTTTGGAGATGACAACCCTCTCAGAATACAGTGAAATCTATTATTTACACAATACTCTATTATAGTGTCCACAGTAAGCTTATCCAAGCTACATGATGAGAAAACGATCTTCACAAATTGTCCCTCCTCTCAGACATCAACCCCAACTCAATCACTAGCTCTATTCCATCTGATTACAAATACCAGATTTCACATATAGCTACAACATAACTCAGAAATGACATTATATTTAGTTTTAATTTTATTATACTGAAAAGCAATCACTCAAGGCAAGAGATACATAGGAAAGCATTCAGGAGGGTCAATGTGAAACTTCAATCACATGCCATCTTGGCACCTTGTTACAGTGCATAGAGAAATCTACACACCAAGAAGAATAACCTGAGGTTGACTGTCCACATTTTACTGGTGCTGATAGCTTTGGCTGTATTTTAGCCACCAATCCTCTTGGAAATTCACAGTGGTACCTTCAGTCATCAGTGCCTTCAAAGGTTGGAAACCATGCCAGTTCTTCCAAAATCCCATTAAGGTTCACTAAACCCCTTGGGGGAAAAGACCCCTTAGATGCAGAATATTCTACCTGTATTGAGAGCAAACTCCAGACCTCTTTCAGGAAAGGTAATTCTTTACTAAACCACATCTCATAAAATTCAACTCAAGGAAGGGACAGTATTTCTAATGCCCTTCCTTGGTTTCTTTTCACCAACCTTAATTTTTTGACTCTATATCCTAGTGATGTGTAATTAACAGCAGTAAATGATCAATCCCAGTACATGAGGCAGCACGAAATACCAGTCTTTCACACCTGTCTGAAACATTCACCATTTATAAAATACTAAATCACTTGCTTTATTGAGAGATTTGTGGTAAATGGAAAAAATTGGCATACTTTTTTTTATTGTGAAAATACCGTACAGAAGCTTTACAATTACATGGGCAAGGTAATGAGTACATTTCTTATCCAGCATTGTTGACTTCTCCTTTGTTTCCCCTTCTCAACCCTTCCCATCCTCCACCCCCCCAAAGTTGTAAAGTGTGTTTTTTGACATAATGAATTGTATATCTCATTGTTGCAATGGGTCCACCTGTTTTCCTATTTAAACAAAACTTTTTTTTGCCACCATGCCTTTTCAGATTGAAACGTGCAGAGTAGCATTTTGCAATTTAAGTTACACAACTGGGTATTTATATTACTTCTAAAGGGTGAAAATTGACATTCCTTTCAGGAAATTTAGCTATTTTGATGAATTTGATTATATTCTAAATCTGTTCCTTTAATAAAACATGTATTGGCCCAAATAAATATTTTTTTAATACAGAAGACAGTCATAATGATAGTATTGCCTGATTCTAAAGCTCTGCTCATAACTCATAACTCATAACTCATAAACTTAAACATGCATGCTCTAAAAAGTCCAAAGGATAGAAAACTGAATTAAAATAGAAAGATAGCTAATGCCTATGCTGATTTTCTTTCCCATATGTAGGTATTAATTTCTAGACAAATATTCACAAAGAATTGTAACCTGTAGGCCAAAAGGACTGAATGAAAACAAAATAGAGGACTCTACTATGGGACTGAGTAAGGGATTGTCCCTTAATTGCAAACCTTAGGCAATAATATACCACCCCAATGTGGATAAGTATTATCAGAAGCAAAAGTTTACCTTTCCCCATTTCTCCACACAATTCTTAACCAGACTATACAAATAATCTTTAGAAACACAACCTGCAACTCTTCCATACATATCAGGAAAACATCAATATCAGTACATATCTTGCTATCATTTCTAAACTTTCTAGGCTCTTGTTATTTTTCTTTGGAAATAATTAAGCCTGGGTGGTTAGGAGGTGTAGGCTGTATTGAGGTCTGAGATCTACACAAAGTCTCTTCTAGGGAAACACAGCCTGATCCTGTTGTTGTTTTCACTGATTACTGTTTTGAAAGAAACATCTAGCTACCTGACTATATTCTTTTTTTTATTAATTTGTTTTTATTGTGAAAATACCATACAGAGGGGTTAAAATTACATGATCAAGGTCAGGAGTATATTTCTTATCAAGCATTGTTGGCCTCCTCCTTTGTTTCTCCTTACCATCTCTGCCCTCCCATCCCCCCCAAAAAAGTTGTAAAGTTTGTTTTTTGACATAGCATCATGTATATTTCATTGTTGCAATGGGTCCACCTGTATCCCGATTTAAACAATTTGTTTTTTTTTTCCCTTCCCCTCCCCAAATTATACCAACATCAAATACAGTGAAAACATGAATGGGTTCTACTGTGGGGGAGGGACATACAAAGTAATAAAACAATCACCTTATAAGTAAACAATAGCAAGAAATATTTACATTTCCAGAAGTAACTGAGAGGCCAGCTATTGGAGGAGAAGGGGTTGAACAAATTTTACTATTCAATTCATCCTTAAACTTCAGTCCTCTCAACCTGTCTCCCAAGCAGGCATGTCTCCAGGTTACATCCTTTCTTGTTTACAGAAGATACTTCAATTACTCAAAATTCTCCAATTTACCAGCAAAGTCTCAGGTCTTGTCTGATTGAAATAGTATATGGCTTTATTTTTAGTCTTTTCCTATCATAGTGTTATCCATTTAATCAACCCTATTTTAATGTATCCATTTCTGTGCTCTATTTTAAATTCTGAGAGATGCATATTTTTCCATCTCTTTCCATCTGCTCTAAGATTATTCACAGCATTTGGTACAGATTAGCAACACAATGAGGGGTTCATGAATCAATGACTAACCAAACTAATTAGTGCCTTCAAACAGGATTTTATCAACTACAAATACACATTCTTCATGTGGAACTGACTTGTATTGTTCTTCAATAAGGCGAATAAATGATATCAAATTACAATTAATTAAATTACACTTATCCTATGCGACTTGTATAGGACAGTTAGAATCTACGTGGTTTTTTTTTTCAGAGAAAATAAAGAAATAGATAAATGATTCTTGGATTTACTGATTAATATCAGATGTGTCAGGCAATACTGAGATTTTATTACTTAAATTTGACAAACAATGTTTGTGATCCCGCTTTGGGAAGAATTCAGAGGCTCTAATTAACAGATGTGTGTAATGGCAGAGTGAATGTAACTAACAAGTTGGAGCTGTATCTTGTACTCTGACCAAGCAGAACTATAATTATCTTCATCATAGAACAACCTTTACCCATAAAAGGAGCCAGTCCACCTAATAAGGTTGAACTGTGCTCAAGAGTTGAAAAAGTACCAGAATTCGGTTCCCAACACATCTTAAAAAATTGTTTTGGCCTTGGTCTTTTTTGAAATAGGCTTTTTTGGAAGTAAAAAGAGGACCGCAATCTGACCACTGAAGAAGAGCTGGTTATAAGTTTTATTTAATATTCCATAAGACTATTGGTATAAATCAGACATCGGCTTTCAGTGTCAGATGCGATGGCAGTGAAGTCTTCACTAGGAATAAGTCATTTAAATATCCATGAATGTTCCTACTTTTAAGATAAAATTAATGTTTTCTCTCTTCTTATTTTCTCTTATTCATATCAAGAAAAACATTACAGTGGTTAATTAAATGGGTTTCTGACGAACCGCACTTAGATAATAGAGTATTTACATGATAACTTTTTAAATGCCAGAACCATAATTATGGGCCAATACCTATGAAAAACAATGAGGAAAATAGAAAGATTTATTTGTTCTTTGGGGAGTAGACACTCCATATATATGACATTATCGATAATGTTCAACAATGAGAAGTTCTCACATCACGTGGGTATTCTTTATGTTTAAAATTTGTCTTATGCCAAGTGTTTGTGGCTCACACAGATAATGCCAGGTTCTCAGAATGTTGAGATCAAGAGGAACAAAGTTCAAAGACTGTCTAGGCACTAAATTCCATGAAATATCATTTCCAAATTAACTAGTTGAAAGCAAGCCTAGAGGCATTGTTCAAAGGTAAAGCACCAGCTGATCAAAACAGCTGAGCCAAGATTAGCTCTCCTTCAGTTCTGAAAAAAAATAAAAATAAATAAGAATTTCTATTCCTCGAATCTGGAAGGTCAGAGGTCATGGGCTACCTGATGGCCTTTGAGAATCAGATGTTTGAAGTGGTTTACATTGGAAAAGGAAAAGATCCAGAGGATAGAAAGGCAACAAAGAGAAAAAATCAACAACTGCAGTTGGTTGAATAATGGAAAAATGTGTTGTCTATAGAACTGACTTCATTTCTTGGAATATTTGGGATACAAATTTTATTTTATAGAATTGTATGATATGAAATTCTTGATTTTAAAATGTAGTCAGTAAGTTTGATTTGAAAAACAAAATTATATGTTCTGAAAGATGTGGTAATAGAGTTAATATGAAAGAGATAGGTCGCGTTTTATTTCTGATTGAACATAATTTGAAATAGGGCAGCAACAATAAGGTAAGTTGGTTTTCACATTGAGTTCATACACACATTGAGTTTGTATGTTTGTATGTAAGTATGCATTGCCTACCTCTCTAGCATTTCACGTATTGGTCATGCCTCATTCTTGTTAAGTAAATTGAGTATAATGTAATGTGTTTCATTAGGAAATAATTCTATACATACATATAAAACACTTTTCATTTGAATTAACCCATCTGCTAATCTTGATTTTTCCCATGACTACCCTTTTTTCCATTCCTTTCTCTCCCACATTCCTAGTAGCCTGATTTTACTTTCTTTCTTTCCTTTGTATTTTTACTAGTACCAGGGTTTAAATTGACAGCTTCAGACTTGATAGGCAACTGGTCTACCACTCATGCTGGGGTAGAGAGGATGATTATTGATGAAAATTCAAATCATCATGGACAATAGAACAGGACAAAATATAAGAAAGAAATGTGGTATTAAATGAAGAATGAATATAAGGGAAATATGGAAGCAATGAGAAAAAAATCATGAAACCATTGGATATAAAAAAATAAAACCTGTTGTGATGATAGCTTTAGTATGGTCTTGTTTGGGATCATTCGGATAAATGCCCAAAAGTGGTATTTTCACAATAAATAAATAAATAAAACCAGTATCATCTTAAATGTCTCTATAGGAAACCAAACCAAAAAAAATAATGAAAATAAAAATAAGAGAAAATAAAATTTTTGAAAGCAATATGTTCCTGTTTTTGTTAGGGATTTTTGCTTTTCATGTGGGGCTTTTTGTTTGGTTTATTTATTTATTTATTTATTGTAGTTTCTCATTGTCTAGAAATGACACTGCCTGCTTCAGAGTGAAAAAAATCTCCTTCTTTGCCATATGGCTTTTCATTCATTCACCAATTTGGCCACATGCCAGTTGGTGAGAGTTGTTGTGTTCAATTTGTCTTTCTCTTTCCTTTGTGGGGTCATTTAATAACTGTGGAGAATGCTTTGTATGCAGAACAGGTGCTAACTACTCCTGGACCTTGTTCTGCTTCTCAGAAATGATTGGGTACCTGCCTCATTGTTTGTCATTTAAAACAAGCAAAAGAACAACTAGCTGTAGGACTTTTATTTATTTATTTATTTATTGTCTGATCCACAGAAGGAAGTGTGTGAACAGATGACTACTTCATTGAAGGGCTTTGCCCTTCAAATATTCCTAAATCAGTGCTCGTAACTACATAATGCCACTATCTGTGCACTGCATAGTTTAAGTCAGACTCCTTATGTCTTAAAGATGAGAGTCAGTAACATTGTGGAGCAGACTTTTAGAAAATAGCATCGTGTCCTTAGAATATGGATAACTCTGAAAATTATGATGTAGCTCAGTTGTCAACACCAATTACTGTTTTTGCTTCTCTGGTTGAAAGCATGTTTTATTTTTGGTCAAAACATGAACAGAATATATAAGATATAAATTCTATATGATGATAAATGAAAATGCATTTTTAAATTAATCCTTTCTTCAGTAAAACAGATTGTTCACTGTTTTTATTCTAGTATTAGAAGGGAATAAGAATTGTGAAGAACTTAAATTATCAGATGAAAATTTGAATCTTGAATTATCACTCTCAGTCACTTTGTAGTCAAAAGTTGAATCTCTATAACTGTCAGGAAAACAACTCCAATTTAGGATTGATAATTATTAAGAAATGGACTTGAGTACTATATGGAAAAACAAATAAATTGAAATTATGATTATGGAAAATCACTACTCTTTCATGTAATAATCCAGAAGGCTACTATTGTGTTTCTGAATTATCAGATACTTTGTCTCCCAGTATTAGAAACTACATTCCCTTAGATATGATCTTTGGCCTTATGGTTAAAAGTAATTAATTATTGGCAGTGTACCTAAGTTTACTGTAGTTGTCATGAATAATCATACCTGAGTGTACAAGAACAAATATATGTATATATATATATATATAAATGGAAATATATATAATGGAAATATATAGTGAATATTAAACAAAAAAGGAAAGGGAAATAAAACAGAAAGAAAAACAGAAAATAAAACATAAAGAGAAAGAATAAAAACTACAAAAGCATAACTCTCATTCTGCCATTGATGCAAGGATCCAAACACTCAATTTTGTTCAGAACAAATTTTATTTTACACTTTATACAACCATTTTTTAAAAATCAGTCATGGGGCTTGAACTCTGTGCCTGGGTGCTGTCTCTCAGATAGTGCTCTACCACTTGAGCCACAGCGCCACTTCCAATTTTCTAGTGGTTTGGAGATAAGAGTCTCACAGACTTCTCCTGCCCAGGCTGGCTTTGAACCATGATCCCCAGATCTCAGCCTCCTTAGTAACTAGGATTACAGGCATGAACCACTGGTGCCTGGCTATGTACCCATTTCTACAATAGTAATCTGTCAATGTGGCAGGAGTTCATATTATTCAATGAGCTAACCATTTTTCACTTAAATCTTATTTTTTAATAAGTTTTTTATTGTGAAAATGACAATCTGCACATTGACTTCAAACATTGTGTTGTTCTTAGGATTCCATGAAAGTATAATTTTTATAGATGTAGTCCATGTATGCAAAATAAGATTATATGTTTTCTTATTCTCTAGGAGAAAAGTGCATAATAGATCAAAGTAGTTGATTTTATAGTTCTACCAGAATTATATACATATGAATTATATACATATATGTATATATATATTACATATGTTTATATGTACTATATACACTTCTATATGTATATATACTATATATACATACATATCTTGTTTTAGCTTTTTTTTTTTTTTTTCGGCTGTGGGGCTTGAACTCTGGGCTTGGGTGCTGTCCCTCAGCTCTTCAGCTCAAGGCGAGTGCTCTATCACTTGAGCTACAGCTCCACTTCCGGTTTTCTGGTGGTTTATTGGAGATAGGAGTCTCATGGTCTCTCCTGCCCGGGCTGGCTTTGAACCGCGATCCCCAGATCTCAGCCTCCTGAGTAGCTAGGATTACAGGCGTGAGCCACCAGCGCCCAGCTGTTTTAGCATTTTTTGTAGAACAACTAAGATGCATTGTTAAATCTGCCCTGAGGACCAACTATGAATGAATTTCTCCCTGTGATTATACCATTTTGATTCACATATGTCCAAGCCATTCGTTAAGTGCATACATACTTAATTTTTCTGTATATTTTGTCCAGTTTTATGAACTTCTCTTTTCAATATAACCTCAAATTAAAGCCTACTTGTCCTCTGACTGTTATTTGAGTTATAATTTTCAATGTTTAGCTCAGATCTTACAGAACTGGTTTGCATTTAGCAGTTTTCCCAAGATCTGCTACTCTATCAACTCTGATCACTGTACAGAGAAGACCAAAAAATATCTACATTAATATCTCCTTTGCCACCTAGAAAATATCCATCTGTCCAGATTTTCATATGTGAATGACCTCCTTTGTTTTTAAATATTAGTCTAAGCTGCTGTATACATGTGTCAAAGATTTACTCCCTTGTCTTCCTCTGGACAAAAAGACTCAAACTCCTACAGTAAATGCAGGAGGTTGTCCTAACAAATGACACTTGCTTCATTTTCCTTCTTGAGAAATTACTTGAAGTTCTTGAGAATTCAGTTGTACTATCATTTCCACATTTTTCCCTGTCCAGAATTTAAGTATATTCATTTGTTTTATTACCATAAACCCCAATTGTCTACCAAGATGATTTATTATTTTGGGTACTCTTTGATGATAACAGAGAGTAATCTAAATTTAGGATAACTTGATCTATATTAATCATATATCATTCTTTTTCATTGGTTCATCCTAAATACCTTTAAAACATATTTACTAAACTATAACATTGAACATAACACGGGTTTTTAGGTTTTGTGTCTACTAATACAACCTAGATAAATTTAACTCCACACTCATCTGCCCCCATTTTGGACTTTTCTCCCACTTTGATTCACTCCCATTAGCCTAAAATTGTTCATACTACCTTAGTATCTTTAATATTGATTTTATTATTTTTTTTCCTTTTATTCCTTGCATTCTGTTCAAATATCCCTTCATTCTCAGAATACTCATTAGGTTTTCACAACAAATATGTCTTAGTTCTACCTTGTGAAATCCCTACTAGTACTTCCAGAATTTTACCTGCTATTGTAGTTATTTGGCATCTATGTGGGTTTGTCAGAAAGTGAGCTCCTCCACAAATGTTTGTCTTAGCCTAGGGTGCCCTGACGCTATGTGATACAGCCGGTTTTATAAGTAGGATACTCATTATAGTGCCAATTATGTGTCTTGATAATTTGTCTTAATAATATGTCTTGATAATTTCCACTTAAATGCACAACTTTTTCTGAGATAGTGATCTATCCACTTATTGTACTGAGTAAATTACTGCCATTTGAACATATATTAGAAAACCTATAAACCTTTTCTTTTTTCTTTCTTATTAGTGCATATTAATTGAACAAGGGACAGTTTCACTGTGATAGTGTTATACATGTATATAATAGACTGAGATCATATTCATCCTCCCTACTACTTTTTTGTTGTTGTTGTTAACTGCCTGTATTGGGTGACACTTCCTTGTTCAACTGTTTCCAAAGAACCATCTATACTTCCATATATCTATTAAATATAGCCAACTTTTTTTTAACTTGCAGTAGTGCTTACTGCTTTGTTTTTGTATGCTAGACACTGTTGGATATATTAGCTTTTGAGATTTACAACAATGCTGTGAAAAAGTAGTATTATTACCTAATCCCTTCCCTTCTTTCCCTCCCTTCCCCTCTTCTGCACTACTCTACCCTACCTTCCCTTCCCCTTCCCTTCCTTGACTATCCAGGCCCTGCCCTCTCTTTTTATATCTTATACTTGAACATAAATTTAGGACCTTGTGCTCTGGCTTCGCTTTTTCACTCAAGGCTGGTGCTCAACCACTAAAGTCACATCTCCACTTCCAGATTTTTGCTAGTTAATTGGAGTTAAAAATTCACAGACATTTTTCTACCCAGGCTGCCTTTGAACTGAAATCCTTAGATCTCAGCCTCCTGAGAAACTAGGATTACAGGTATAAATCATCAGTTTCCAGTTTAAGATCTGAATTTTGTGTATTACAAATTGAAACATAGGATTTAAATGAATTGCCCAACACTACAGGAAAGTTGGAAAAAGTGGATTTGTTTTTTGTTTATATAACCTTCTTTTTCTGTTGGCCCCAGGCTTGAGCTAAGAGCTTGAATGCTTTTTCTGAGCTGATATATATATATATATATATATATATATATATATATATATATATATACAACATTATATATATATATAATGTTGTATAGAGAGGTTACAGTTACATGAGTAGGTTAATGAGTACATTTTGTAGCAAGCATTTTTACCCCCTCTTTGTTTTCCCCCTACCATCATTCCCCCCCATCTCCCCAACTCCCCTACCCCCCTCACCCCGACATTGTAAAGTTCATTTTCAGTATAGTGTCCTGTACATCTAGTCGTCACAATGGGTCAACCTGCATCTCCATTTAAACGTTCCCCAATATCCCTTCCCCTCCCCAAATTACAAAAATGTATAGATAAGGTGCAGATGACTGGCATTAAATCCAATGAGAACAGGGGTTATACAGTTGGGGAAGAACAAACAAAAGGAACAAATGAATCACATAGTGCATTGTAAGTACATTAAAAACACTAGCAAGCAAGAAAAGAAAACACTTATATCCCTGTCTTGGAGTACATTTTGCTTAACATTTCCTCATGTGTTCATATGTACATAGCCTTTGACCTTCTCTGCTGTCCTAGACATGCACTAGTCATTGCAAACAAGGGAAACCATGGGACTTATGTTTCTTTGGGCCTTGCTTACTTCACTTAATATATATTTTTTCCAAGTCTTTCCATTTCCTAACAAATGAGGCAATGTCATTCTTTTTGACAGAGGCATATATCATATTTTCTTGATCCATTCATCTACTGAGGGGCATCTGGTTGGTTCCATATCTTAGCTATGGTAAATAATGCTGTGATAAACATGGTTATGCTGGTAGCTTTGGTATGACCTTGTTTGTGATTGTTTGGTAAATGCCCTCTTTTCCCGCTCATTCCCTCCCCTCCCATCACTGCCATTGAGTTGCTTAGTTCATTTTAATCAATGTCCAGTGCAGCTGATGAGTCCTGTTGTTGTATATTTTCCCCTTTCCCTCTGGTTCTGTGTCCTCCTAGTTTCTTTCCAATGTGCACATATATACCATGTATGTGGTCAGCAGCACAGAGTCATTTAGTAATGAGAGTCAATGTATTTTTAAAGGATGGAAACACTTAATTTCAGGTTAGCTTAAATCCCTAAAACTGGTGTTTTAATGGATAAATCAATTATTTTAATTAAAATTATAAAATACATATTTACTTTTGCATCAAATTCATATTTTTAAGGAGTCAATAATGAGATGACTTTGTGCTTGGCATTATTTTTATCTTTGACCATACATGGCATTGATGGCATGTAGAAAAGACATTTTATTGTGGAAATAAAGATGGTTGATTGTTGAAGTGAGGATAAAATTATGGCTAAATTTTAATTATTATATTTTTTCAAGTCTTTCCATTTCTTAACTGAGCCAGACCCAAAGAAACATAGGTCCCATGGTTTCCCTTACTTGCAATAACCAGTATATGTCTAGAATAAGCAGAAGAGGCCAAAAGATATGTACATATGACCATATAACATGATGCTAAGCGAAATGAACCTCAAGATAAGGACAAAATAGATGTTATCTTCCTTGTTCTTTTTAATGTCCTTACAATGTACTATGTGATTTTGTTTGTTTGTTTGTTTCTCTGTATGTTCTTCCCCCTGGTATGACCCCTGATATCAGTATATTTGATTCCAGTGTCCTGCATCGTGTATATACATTTTTCTAATTGAGAAAGGGGAAGGGAAATAACAAAATGGTGAAATAAGGATATAGGAAGACCCATTGTAACAATGAGATGTATGATACACTATGTTAAAAAGGAACTTTAAAACTTTGGGGGGGGGGAGTTGGGGAGGTAGAGAGGGAAGGGATGGTAATGGAAACCAATGGAGGAGGTATCAAAGCTCGATAGGAAATGTACTCATTACCTTACTCATATAACTAACTCCTCCGTCCAGTATCTTTACAATAAAAATATACATTTAAAATTAATCATTATTTTTACAGAAAAGGTGATTGCTAGTTGTTGCAGAGAGACAATGTCAGAGGAAAAGTATGAAGAATTTAATTTGCACAAATAATCACATTAGCACAGTTAAGGGACATTAACAATTAGACTGTATGTTCAACATGGAAACAATCCTGCCGAGTTTTAATTGAAGGGATTTATGCATATTTAGTAGGCTTAATGTCATGTCTTCTTGAATCACTCTGCTGTGCAATGTGGGTGTAGTGTGATTAGGCTATAATAAGGCCAATTCACAGTGGTGCATTTGGAAAGAAAAGTCCAGATGCTTGGTAAGTAGGAATGGGATCCTGCTGAAGAGTAAGAAACAACAGCAAAAAGATGTCAGACTTGGACACTTGCACTTGGAACACACCCTTAAAATGAGACTACGTTGATCTCCTGACCTTTTCGGGGTTGTGATAATAAAATAATGAAACTACATATTATACAGAGGACAAAATTTCAGTTTCTGTCTGTTTATGATGAACAACTTTTGGCTGAATAATTCACTTATGAAAACATAACATAATCAAGTGTTCATTTTAGCCATCATTTTAGTAGAAATAATAATCAAATCAAGTATGTATGGGTGGAAAACTAAGTAAACTGTGATAAATTCAAATATCTGAATATTGTAAATGTTCCCATAGGTATGCAATCTAATGACAATGCACAGGAGAAGTTGCTTTAATAGAAAAGAAAAAATACTAAATTGGAATTGAAATATAAATCCAAATAAACAAGTGACAAAGTGAATGAAATAGAACAAAATATTTATATTGATTATGAAAGTATTGTATGAATTGCTTTCATTTCTTGAATCATATAGTATTGTATCCATTCAAGAATAACCCCATTGCTTTTAAACTATGAGATAGCCATTATAAATTTCTATATAAGACCATACTCTATTTTGAATACAGTATATTTTAAAAGATAATCAAGAAAGTAATTGTGTTTATAATACTTAATAGAAGCAGGGCGCTGGGTTCCTGTGGCTCATGCCTGTAATCCTAGCTACTCAGGAGACTGAGATATGAGGATTGTGGTTCAAAGCCAGACCAGGCAGGAAAGTCTGTGATACTCTTAGCTCCAATAAACCAGCAGAAAACCAGAAGTGCCGCTGTGGCTCAAGTGGTAGAGTGCTAGCCTTGAGCAGAAGAGCTGGGGGACAGGGCCCAGGCCCAGAGTTAAAGCCCCATGACCACCACCACCACCACCACCACCAACAACAACAACAAAGAAGAAGCAGGGCATATATGAAAATAGATTTAGAATATTTAGAGGTGAAGAAAATGGATGCTGGATCAACCAGTGAAAACCTGCTAAATTTGTTGATTCTTTTCACCTAAATTGTCACAACTAGCTGCACTTTATCTGTAAAGAAGTTTCTTTGCCAAAATCTTATTTTTTTTTTTTTTTTTTTTTTTTTTGGTCCGGTTGTGGGGCCTGAACTCTGGGGCTGAGCACTGTCCCTCAGCTCTTCAGCTCAAAGCTAGTGCCCTACCACCTGAGCCACAGCGCCACTTCCGGCTTTTTTCTTTTTGCTTATGTGGTGCTGAGGAATCGAACCCAGGGCCTCAGGCATGCAAGGCAAGCGCTCTACCACTGAGCCAACTTCCCAGCCCCCAAAATCTTATTTAAAGCTCTGAGATATCCAAATATATAAAACACATTTACCAGCTATCTCAAACCTCTCCAAAATTAAACGATGTAAATAACATATTTTATCTGATCTTTTATAGTATTTATTCATAGGAAAATAAAGTCAAGATAATACAATAGTAATAGATTCTATTCACCTTATTATAGCATTTTGATTAACTGAACCATTACAATAGCAAAAATAAAAAAGAACTCCAAAGATGGCATCATCATTTTAGTCTTATTAACAAACACATAAAAGTAATGATTAAACACCAAACAATATGGTAATGGGTTTTTCCATTTTATTATATGTTCTCATCTCTCTGTGCATATTAAAAGGCAAAAAAGTAATTATCTTCCCCCTTGGTGATTTTTGTAGCCTTATTTTTTTCAGCATACCATTTATTAAATTGGACAATCACTCTCTTTTTTCTCCTCCACCAAATTCTGCAAGACTGAAAACATTTCAATAATACAGTTGTTAAGAGAGTTATATTTGGGAAATGCACATACTATTGGGATGATGTCTGTGTGTGGGTGTTCATGTGTAGGTGTGTGTGTGTGTGTGTGTGTGTGTGTGTGTGTACTGCTTACTTAATATAAACTATACATTTTGCTTTAAATTAGTGCTGTAAAATAACATTAGCTTGTTAATATTTTCACAAAGCTTTGTCACAGAGTACTAAATGATGTGAGTACTCTATAGTGCCTATAGAGTACTGAAGGTAGTAATATTCATATTTCTTTGCTATTCATTGATTTATAGCATTGACCAAGTATTTAGAGTTTCTGTACTTCAATTAATTTTTTCTGTGTCTTGATAGAGAATGAATAACTACAACAAAGCACCAATGATATGCCCTCTCTCAACACACACACATGCACATACCTTTCCAGATTCCTCCAGTATAAAAAGAGAATTAAAATATTTCCAAGTAGACTTTTGTCCAGTTATTTATTGTAAATATTACACTACATCTTCCATAAGTTGTTATACATGCCAAATACTGTAATGTTTAAATTCACACTTGAATTAATTATTTTTCACAGTTTCTAGTTTATTAATGTCTTGCTCTTCTTTTGAGAATCGAGTGAGTTATCAATGATATCTCAGTTTCTATCAGGAGGATTTCAAAAGGTTTCTAGCTTAGATGAAATAATATTTTCTTGCAAAGAGCAGAAAACCTATAGAACCAGATTAAACCAACAAGTCTCTTTGAATGATACAAAACTTGCTTAGTGTCTACAAGGTAGCCATTTCTGTGCTTCATTCTCTGGCTGTCACCCTAGTGTACTTACACAGCTTTCTCTTCTGCTGCCTTTGATGCCTCTCAGTGAAGAGAGAAATAAACCTTGAGAGGCTTTGGATGTTACGAATTCATCTCAGCAACAATTTTTGGACGCTGTCTATGAAAAATATTTCACATTTGCTGATGGGGAGAATCAACATATCCTATATTAACATCCAAGTCTCTTTCCCTTTAGTGAGTTCAGTCCTCAAAGAAAGTGGGATATGTTATGACTGACTGCCAGTTTAAAATATCTCTATGATATTTACCTTAATTTTCTGCCCTAGGGCTTTCATAAAAATAGCATGCACACATAATATGCTTATTGCCTTTATTTTCATGGTGAAAAACCACCAGAAAGACAAAGGGTACATTTGGGATAGAAAACCAGCTCCAATGTTTCTTATTACAATTATGTTTTATTTAGAGTTTCATTATCTTTTGCTAATATTCAATTCTATCATTTCTTTTTCACAACACTTAGTTTGACTCATTGATATACAAGAAGATTATTGAATAAGCCCCACTGGGAAAAGAAAGAGGGGATAAGAGGAAAATAATAAGTGGTTTTGAGGATGTTTTAAATTGTTAATACATTTTCCTTAATGCTTTTACTTTGCTTTCTTACAACTGGAGGGATTTGATTAAAAATTTTCACTTGGCATTTCGTTGATAACTAATTCCAATCCTTATTGTTGTAGGAGGATAAGGTACAAAATATTATTCAATATTGTTTGAAAATAGCTTAGTAAATAGTCAAAAAAAGATTGAGATGTTCAGATAAGCACTTAAAAGTGTCATACAGATAATATAAGATATTCACTGATCTCATCCAGAGAAAAGAGAAATTATATGCAAGGCAGGAAGACTTCAGATAGATAAGGGATTTTTTTGTGGGGGGGGGAAATTACCTCAAGAAATATCAAGAGGTAACTGTAAAGTATTAACTTATTAGAGAAAGATTCTTTTGACTAGAACTGATTGTGATTTTTCAAAAATGAGGAAAATGGTCATCTCAGGTAGCATTCAAGTAAAATATGCATTTTTAAATGTCAGCCCTGAGGCACATTATCCTACAGGAAATGAAAATTTACTATTTTTGGACATGAGAATGAGACAGAGAGAGAAAATACACAATACAATTTATTTGAATATTTTGGTTAAAATTTGGATTGAATTGGAGAGGCAGAAATGAAAGGAATGTTAATTGTAGAAAACTACTTCATTTAGTAATTAATTTTATTGTGGTATAGGTAGAGAAATTATATGTAAATGATAGGGAAGCTTAGAATATGATTTGCAAGAAGGTTTCATATCCAAACAGGAAATACAAACTGTTCAATTTTTTTTCAAGTATAGACGATGGAAACAGCAGCCATGAAAGATTTTCTTTTAATTAAGTAATATTATGCTATGATACTACAGAAATGCAGTAAACTGTTTGAAGGCTATGGAAAATGGGAGAAAGTAACATTTTATAAATATCTTCAAAAATCCATGTGCAAATATATTAAGCCTGAACATACTCACCAGTTATATAAAATAATCAAAATAGATAGAAGATATGGAAATAGAGTCAAAAATAACAGAAAGAAAGAAAGAAAGAAAGAAAGAAAGAAAGAAAGAAAGAAAGAAAGAAAGAAAGAAAGAAAGAAAGAAAGAAAGAAAAAAGAAAGAAACAAAGAAAGAAACAAAGAAACAGAGAGAGAAAGGAAGGAAGGAAGGACGGAAGGAAGGAAGGAAGGAAGGAAGGAAGGAAGGAAGGAAGGAAGGAAGGAAGGAAGGAAGGAAGGAAGGAAGGAAGGGGAAGAGTACAAGATTAATGCTGTGGCAAAGGAAGAATTACTTGGGCCATCATACTACCCAATGTACAGTATAAGAAAAGAAGAAGTAATAGAGAAGGAGGTGGTTAGGCAATGAAAAACTTCACTTTACAAAGGAAAGGATTACAATCTGGTGATTTCAGAATGTACCTTGTGTCCACTGTTTCCATTATTAAAGTGGACTTTCCATATCTATTGCATATCTCAGCAATCTAGAGATCATACAGAGTATAAAGAAAGTAAATACATATGACCATATAAGATGATGTTAAGCGAAATGAACCCCAAGATAGGGACACAAATATTTTTCTTTCTTTCTTGCTATAGTTTCTAAGGTATTTATAATATACCATGTGATTTTTGTTGTTTGTTTCTTTGTATGTTCTTCCCCCATGGTATAACCTCTGTTTTCACTGTATTTGATGTTGGTGCCCTGCATCTTGTATATACACTTCACTAATTTGGAGAGTGGAAGGGAAAAAACAAAATGCTTAAATAGGGATACAGGTTGACCCATTTTAACAGTGAGATGTACGACCCTTTGTTGAAAATAAACTTTACAATTTCAGCCAGGAGGGAAGGAGGGGAAGGAAGGGGGATAGTCCTGAAGGTGGGAGGGAAGGGATGGAAGGGAAAAAACAAAAGAGGAGGCAACAATGTTTCATAAGAAATTTACTCATTGTTTTGCTGATATAACTGTAATCCCTCTGTACAGTATTTTTACAATTAAAAACATTAAAAGAAAAAAGAAAAAAAGAAGGTAAGTAATGTCTGAAATGAGCTGTTTTATGTAATGGACTGAGAATCTGCACAGAGTTTGAAAAGTAGAGTCCAGAAAGTAATCCCCTGTAAATACCCAGGCAGAATGCATGTGACCCGAGGAGGTAGGACTTCCTCTGCCTTTGCATTTGCTAGCA
Organism: Dipodomys merriami; assembly: GCF_024711535.1. NCBI lineage: Eukaryota > Metazoa > Chordata > Mammalia > Rodentia > Heteromyidae > Dipodomys > Dipodomys merriami. The sequence goes on along the minus strand of NW_027204715.1, from coordinate 14,539,037 downwards.
GGTACAGAGGTAGGAAGGGTACCCCAGAATCTTCCCACAGGCTGGAGAGAATGAATGAGTAATAAAACCGTACTAACTATACATGGAGCAACTAGTGCATTGAAAACATTGGTCTAGTAATAATTCATCTAGCTCCTTGAAGCAATGCTACAATTGATAATGTCTTCATGATCATCAGCTGTTGCTCCCAATTCCCTATGGACAGTTCTATCTAATGCAATAAGAAATAAAACAAACAGAAACAAAACAAAACAAAAAGCAGTCTTCTGTTGAAGTCTTGGGCTAGAAGGTCCACAATGAGAAGGTAATATTTAGTTTTTACATCTGTCATCACTAAACTAAATAAAGAACAGTATAGTAAAGATCTCAGGAAAGAAAGGAGTATAATAAATGATGGATTCATGATAGGATTAGTAGAGTTCCATATCTAACCCATGCCATCATTCATCTAGGTTATGTTTTGCCTTCTCGCTTATCACTTCCAATATTTGTTAAATCTCTGTGATAGTCAAATGATGATTTATTTTAATAATGCTATTCACTTGTATCTCTGATACTCAAGAGTAAGAAAAGTTTCTCATCTTGTGGGATGCACTTAGGAAATAAGAAACTTGATAAACTGTGCTTTGGTGTATTGCAGCATACATTTTCTAAGACATATTTCTTTATCAACACTGTGTAAACTGGTCTTTGACAACAGAGGAAGTAGTAACACCAAGAGTAATCCTATCCAGGTCCTGTTCAAACTGGGTTTGCAATCACCTATGTATGTCAAGGCACCTACCTACGTGATACAGTTGAGGAATCTTATACACAATCAGAGATCTATTAGGACATAAGAATGTAGAAAACATTGCTCAGCAGTTGAGGTGCAGAATTCAAACTAAGTCAGCTGTTCACTGAAATATTGAAGTATGGCAGAAAAAGAAATGTGTTAATAGGGGAAGAATCTGGAAAGTATCTGAAGGGACTTTGTGGGCCATTTGTGAGTAGGCCCAAGGTAAGAGTCATATACCAACAGAAGTGTGTGTTCTAGCACTAATGCAAAGTACCCATTAATATCATCTTCCATCTCTTCTTATCTCAAATCAAATTTGAATTCCATCTTTTGTTTGTATTTGATATTTTAATTGAACTTACTGACACAAAGAGAATATTGCACAACATGCTGCCTTTTGCCTCTTATTTACATGTATGTGAATTGGGTAAACATGCATTTCATTTTAATTAATTGGTTCCATTTATAGATCTCAGAAAACAGAGCATTGCATGAATCTCAAGAGAAGAGGCTTGGAAGGTCTGAGGCATGTACTGATTCCATAAGGCCCTGCCTTGGATACAACACTTCTCCACAGAGCACTATTGTGTGCCTGTTCCTTTACTGATTTAATAATGTTTATGGGTAATTTAGAGATTGTTTTTAAATGTTAAGGTATTTTTATAAGAAAAACTTTGATAAGAACTGTGGTGAATGCCATTGTATAGTGGATCTAGAAACATATTTTTATTGTTCTCAATTCTAAATAATGTTTTCCATTTTTCTTACATGATCTATAAATTTAAGTTTAAAGGCAACTCTTTATATACATATATACAACACTTTAATGCTAGGTTGTGGGAAATAAATAATGCTGAACAAAAATAGACTTTTTTATGTGTGTTAAAGCAAAAACACACAGCAGATGGGTTAGCTTGAATTATCTCCTTTAGTTGCTCGTTTAGCTTTTTATACACATGAGAATTGTACCAGTGCTCATAGCCTTTTATTTCCTTTTTTCTTTGCATTGCTGCTTCAGAGGAAATTCAATGAATTATTTTTCAGATGTGTACACTCATGGCATGCTGCTCCCTGAATGCTAGCTTGACAAGCAATGCACATCAGAGGGAGAAATATAGGTATCATGGCTAGAGTGATCTGGGAGCACAGGTCTTTAGTTCACTTTTATTGTTGTATCATTTTTGTCTATGCTTTCTACATTCCCAAATTGAGAAGCTACATATAATTATAATTGGATAAAGTTCATCTTTTCTCTTCCACCATAAAGCATGTGTGAGTTTTTATCCTCAAGCTGCCAGGTTTCTCGTAATTATAAGATACACTCTTTTCTCTTCCTTCCTTTCTTTTTCTCCCCTCTTGTCTTTTCTGTCTCTGTCTGTCTTTACACAAGCACACACACACACAAACACACACACACACACACACACACACACACACACACACACACACACAACACCTGAGAAGCACATGCACTTCAAGATACTGACTTATAAAAACATACGTTTTAGATGGGAACACCATTGATTAAACTTCAGTGATTGATATGTGAAGAGAAATCTAGCCTGTCAGTCACCATGAAAACACCATATTGTAAACTTCTTTATAAATTTCCCAAAGTAGTATAAGGCTCCAGTAAATTTTCATGACTAAGAGAAATTGGAATTGTATACCTATGTCAATAGAGCTTTGCTTTCCTATTAAAATGCCTCCATTTATGTTCACATCCAAAGAATATAATCTGTGTTATAGATTCCACAATGTAATGTGAGCTCCATTGTACAAGGCAGTGCAGGCTGCCATAACGAAATCAGACTAGATCAGCTTTGACAACACAGTTATTTTTCCCAATTTTGAAAGCTAAATATCTAAGATCTAAGGTTGATTTATTATGAGGCTTGTCTACAGAACTTGTCATTACTGCCTTCTTTCTGTGTCCTTGTTTGACCTGTTCTTTAAACACATGCAGAAAGAAAAATCTAATGTCTTTTTTCCTTATGCTGTGAAGACACCAGGTCTATGAGAATAGGCATTGGACAAATTACTTTCTTAAAAGCAAAGACAGTAGATTTTAGGGCTGCAACATGTAAGTGTTTAAGGGAATTAAATCCATTCTATGCAGGGTGTGTTGCCAAAGTACTTGAGGACAGAGTAAGCAGTTAACAGATGAAAATGCTGCTCCCCAGGGGGGAGTTATGTTTTGTCTTATTACCTTACTCATGCAACTGTAACCCCTCTGTACAGTGTTTTTACAATAAAAACATATTAAAAATATGAACTCAAATACATACATATATATATATATATATTATGATAGTTCTCTAAAAGAATTCTCTTGTGACCTGCCATATGACTCTAGCTTGGGGCCAGGGTAACAGAAATATCTTTTTAAATCATTTCAATTCACAGCCAGGCACCAGTGGCTCACACCTGTAATCCTAGCTATTCAGAAGGCTGACATCTGAGGATCCGGGTTCAAAGCCAGCCCAGGCAGGAATATCCGTGAGAATCTTATTTCCAATAAGCCACTCAGAAAACCGGAAATGGCACTGTGGCTCAAATGGTAGAACTCTAGCTGAAGAGCTGAGGGGCAGCACGCAGGCCCAGAATTCAAGCCCCACAACCGACAAAAAAAAACAAAAGCATATGCCTGTGTTGAACAATTGATGTACTCTTAGCTTTATAATCTATATATGCACTATATTATGCTTAATATTTGCATATTAAATCATGTGGTTACAGAAAAATGATTTATGATTTTTATTCATCTCATTCAACATTTTTTTCAATATTCCAAATATTTTTATTTAGGAAAACACACAAATGAGTGGTTTCTTTACTTAAAATGGTGTGCAGCCTATTTTATTTCTAACTTTGTAATTAGCCTTTTATTTACCTTTTGGTGAGTCCCTCACCCTGTCTGTCCTACAGAAAGGTGGGCCAGTAACTTGCATTTATACTTGATGTTTTGTTCCACTAGGGGAGACTGATGGTTGACATACTATAAGGATTACTAGCATTGCTATCGTTCTTATCATTATTGTAAGTGTTTGACGAACAAGTACAGACATTCCTTGGGTCAATTATATTGAATCATCTTTAGGGGTACCACAAACCCTCAGAAGGAAACAAAGGACAGAGCAGGTGAATAGAGGAGAAAACTTGTTCGTGTTTCCTGGATCTTCAGATCTTGCAGTTACTTCTATTGAAAACCTGTTAGGGAAGATTTGTTATTAAGCTTGAATATCAGGAGAGTATGAGAAGTGACAGAAAACAAGAAAAGCAAGATGCAGTAATTTATTCAGTGGGAAAAAAAAGAGCAGTTTAACTGTAGCCTTTCCTAAGATCCTACGAATACACTGAACATGCAGATAATAACTTAGTAACTGTTAGAATCATCCATGGGTTTAACATGAATTCTCAACTTTTAACATAATGCTATGGGACTACTACATCTTGTGATAGTGTATTGAACAGAATGCTTCCATTTTATGAGGAAGCACCATCCTGCCAAATACACTTTACTTCTAGGTACAGTCCCAATTTCCCTGCATCCCTGACAAGCACCTTCGCCAGCCTCATTTCCACGTACACTTTGCTTCTTCCTCCCCACTAAATTCCTGCTTGCCTGGGCATAATAAGCTTCAGGAAACAGTTTAATTCCTGTTTGCTTGGAATGGATAAGCTTCAGAAAGTGCCTGGTTTTAGGAAATGGCTTGGTTCGGGTAGTTGAGCACAATGCACTTAGACTTGATCTCATTATTTCCTGCTTGCTTGCAGCTGTAGATTAGGAAAATAAAGGGAATTTTCCAAACTCAGGGTGAGAAGCATATTAACCTGACTTGGGTGGAAGGCGGGCTATCACATTGGAGAACCTGACCCATGAGTGTGGTCAGCTCATAGAGACTTTCCATTGGCTATATATTTTGTGTGACTGGTAGCTTCTGGAATGTAATGGGAGTTCCCCATTTCCTTCTGAAGAACACAGTCACCATCCTGGTGGATCCTGCGCTGACAGATTATAGTTTAGATACTTCTGTTGCTTGCTTATTTAGGACCTGTAGAAGAAATCAAGTAAGCGAACCTTAAAAGACTTCTGGAGCAATGGATACTGGTCGTTCTATTTATTTTTTTGTTTTCTTTTACTATGGTCATGTGGACTTTACACAGGATTTCTCTTGGTTACTACACAAGGTTCTTGACCATTTGAGGCATGTCCTTAGCTGTTTGGCTTTGGTTTGTTTTGGGATCTTTTGTATTTTTCTGAGTCATAAGCTTTATTCCAAAATACTTACCTCTGCCTCCTTAGTATCTATGGTGAGGTGGGTTAAGTTGCATAAATGCATCACTTTACTTGGCTCCATTTCCTTTTCTTCCCATTCCTCTTCTTTCCCATGTACCTTTTCTTTCTCCATCTCCATCCCCTTCCCTTTTTCTCCATCCCTCATTTTCTTTTACAGGTTAAAAAAAAAAAAACACCTCATTTGTCAACTGTAATGAGTACGAGTACGTTCTTTGTTTTTATCCAAGAGATTTTGTATTTTTATTCAATGTGCTTTGAAACCCTGAAGTCATCTCATTGACTTAAAATAGGCCCACTTTCTATGGTCTCATTATCCAATGAAGTAAGGAAGGCAAAAACAGAATTGGATGTAATGCCATGGGAATGACACCGGAGTGAAATAAGAGGAAATCGAAAGTAGGTTTGTTTGTTTGTATCTCTTTAATTTCAAGGTTTATGTGTCCTTTTAACTTTCTTCTATAATTCTTATAGTGGTTTCTATAATATTTAACGAACATTTTAAGGAGTCAGGATTCTGCGTGCATTTAACAGAAAGATGTCAATGCTTGCTTTGGGCTGGGAAAGTCTATGGGGAAAGTGGAGCATCCAATTGCCTTAAAGGAAATAAAGTGAATCACAAAAGATTGTAAATGACTTCTACTGGGGCACCGGAAGCCCACCTGATGTTGTTTGTTAAAAGTTCCCAAGCCTGAAGGGCAAGACTCCTCAGAGGAAGTGTTTGTGAAATCCTTTTTTAGTTGTAATGGAAAACCTTACTTCAGTATCCTTAAAATGTGGGTTTAAAAACTCAAAGAAAATTTTGTTCTCTTTTTTTCCCCCTTGGTTATTTGATAGGATTAGACTCAGGCTGACCTCCTATGGGGTCACCGCTGCTGCTGTGCTGACCCCCATTGCTGATACCCAGAGGAGACTTCTCAACTTGTCTTCTTTAAAGGATAGTAAACCCTGGGCTAGATAATAATAGTGACAGCTCGCATAGCATCTAGTGGACTTGACCGGAGATAAGCCACGTAGATTGGTCGTAATAATATAGAATGTTGAATTGAGCCAGGCCTCTCTTCTTTATACAAAAAAAAATGGTTTTGTTGTTTTTATTTTTCATTTTTTAATGCTAGTTGTTCAGCTCATGATAACAATTTTAAAACATTTTATGACCTTGTTGATTTTCCTATGTGTTATACATGAAGTTTCAAAAAAGAAAACATATTTCCCCAAAGGGGAAAGGAGAGTCAGGGCACGAAGGAATTCAGCAATGCTACTCAATCTATTCTGACACCCAGCAAGACAGAAACACATGTGTCATGGAGAGCAAAAAGGATGCTGCATAATACCCAAACTGTCTCTTGAGAAATAGCAAACTGGCTACAGGAGTTTAACATATTAAAAGAGAAAAAAAAGAGCTCAAGGAAATAAATATCCAGCTATGTTTTTTTTTTTCGAATCAGAGATTAGAACTTTATGTTAATCTGAGAAGTAAATTCGAAGCACAGCAAGATTAAGGAATGTGCCCAAATGTCACAGAACAAAACCCGGTATTTTTCCTTAATCTTACAAAAATTATGAAAGACCCCCGGCGTGGGGTGTCCTTCGATCTAAAGAGACCCTTCCCCAAGGAACAACGAGACCACTTGTACGGATGCAAACAGCACGAGGTTTATTCGGGCATGCCTCGGCTCCCAGGTGCACTTAACCACGAGATCCACAAGGTTCGGGTCAAGTGTCTGGGAACCGGTTACACGGGTACCCGGGGCGACAAAGTCTATCGGGAGACTTGCGCGCCCCGAGTGCTTGAAAGCACCCTCTTTTTATGGACAGCAGAAGCGAGGTTACAGAAGCGAGATGCTTGGTTACAGAGTATTGATTGGTTAATTTTAAATTACGCTCAGGGTGGGGATTGGTCAGGTTAAGCTGGCCAGATGGGGTAGGTGGGGTTGGGGGGAAAGCTGATGTGTCGGTACTTGCCCTGACAAGTCTGTGCTGGTCGTCATGCACCGAAACTGTTCGTTCCCTAATTTTGACAAGTGATTTATTACTTCCTGACCTACCCTGCCATTATGGTTAAGGTTTTCAGGAAGGGACGGGAGGGTCGGCTATTTTCCAGGAATGTCTGGTTTTAGGGCATGTGTTAGAGTCATGCTGAGGTCAGCAGGTGGCGACTCAGTGGTTAATGACTTGCCTGTGTCCTGCTTTGTTCTCTTAGGTATGTAGGGGAAGGGGCAGCAGTTTTCCTTAAAGGGCTCAATGGTTGAACATATTCTGGGGTCTGGGGTCTTTTCATTCCCCCATTTTCTTTTTGCCTGAATGAAATCCTTCATTCAACCGGAGATTCCTCCGTGTATCAGTTAACTCAATTTTATACCAGCTGTACTTGTAAGCTCCAATTTTAAGACATACTCATACCTTTTGCGACATACTTAAACTTTCCGAGGTTTGTCTTAAAGACAATCCTTACTTTTCAAATTTCCCCAATTCTCTTTCCAAGGCTTTTTTACTTCCTTCTTTTTTTTTTTTTTTTTTTACAATTCCTTTCCCAAGGCTTTCTGTACCACCCTCTTTCTTTACAATCCCTTGAGCATCTTTGTGGCTGGAGTTTAAAACTGCCCAATTTTCCTTTGGCTTGCGGAACCTTTATCTTAGAACAGCCCTGAGGCACCACCGTGATGCAGAAGATTGCTATATTTTAAGGCTAAGAGTATTACCTCTATTGATAACACACTCAGGTTATTACCATATCAGAGTCAAACTAGGCTGTGACCCTAGAGTGGATTTCCAGTCACTATGCACTGAAGTGCCTAAGACAAGCAAGCCAGTGATATCCTTGTCCCCAATATCCACTGTGGGAAGAGAGGGTTTCTGGATATCACCCAAAAGAATGTCCCACAAGATGACGGAATCAAGCAGGAGTTCCTCCAAGTGACTGTCAGGCCGTCGTTGAACTTCATCCATTAGGGTATACAGCAGCACCATCAGCAACCGCAACAGCAGGGTCTCTCAGAGGCTCCAAGGGGCTGTCGTCACACCTCATGCTGGGCTGTAAATTCCTACACAGACTGGTTAAAGATACATTGCATAGGCTTGGCAGGCTTTGATCCTGCTGGTTTTTAAGATCTTTTAAACAATAGCTCAGGACAATTTACCAAAATCACAACTTTTTACTAACCAGATATTTTTGTAAATAGACACAGAAGGCTCAGAAGGCTTGTAACCATCTCTGACAGATGCAGTCTCCACACTTGCACACCTAGAGCTGTTAACACTATTCTTTATGCCTTTTTTTAAAAAATTATTTTATCTATTTTGTCTCATTTTTCCAAAACTGACTCTGGACCCTTGCTCTTAAAATGGGGGTAGAAGGGCGAAGGTCAATCTTCTGTAACTTCTTCAAGCTGACTTCAGGGGCGTTGATCTTACCTAGCCAGGAACCTATAACCTTAGCCTATTTTACAAAGAGGCTATCAGGGTTAGATGTCATTAAGAACAATATTTTAACTTTTGACAACTGCACAGACCTTTTCTCCGGCTACAGCAGTGTAGCTTGTTTAGCACTCTGGTTTGCAAAAACATCTTTTTAGATGGCTTAGGAATGTGATCTCTAATGTCCCAAACAATGCTTAAGTTACCTTTGCAGGCCTTTAGACAGATATCAATAGAAACACACTCTCAGGTTTACAAACCTTTTCCTGAGCAGATGAACTTTATGTAACTGATGTCAGCTCAATAGTTACTGCCAATTAGAGCTTTTGGCACATAAAGGGATTAAGATTTAAGCTATCTCCCACATTTTATACTATCACAGAGGACTGGCAAGTTCCTGTCCCTTACAAGGTAGTCATGAACATTAGGCATGCTTATAAACTCTTCCCATGACCTCCCGGCTCTGACCAGTTTTGAAGGGCCATGCACAAATGACTCTAGGACCTGACATTTCTGCCATCCAAGCAGTGGCTTACTGCCTCTGGATGCTCCTCCAATACTTTTGTCCCAGGAGTGTCTCCTTTACATTGGGATAAATGCTTTATTGGCATTTCCCTTAGCTGGTTGCTGGACTCGAACTCGGGGCCTGAGCACTGTCCCTCAGCTCTACAGCTCAAGGCTAGCTCTCTGCCACTTTGAGTCCCAGACTCGGGGCTTGAATGCTGTCCCTTAACTCTTCAGTCCAGGGCTAGTACTCTGCCACTGTGAGTCCCAAACTTGGGGTTTGAGTACTGTCCCCCGACTCTTTAGTCCAGGGCTAGTACTCTGCTGGCTGAGTAGAGGTGACAGTCTCACAGGAACCTTTTTGTGCCCGGGCTGGCTTTAAACCAGTTTGCAGATCAATGAGTCTTACAAAAGGCCATTTTACTCCAATTAAAAGCAACAAGGTGGTCAACATAGAAGTAGCTTGTAAGCATGCTCTTACCTGAAACTTATTAAGAGTCAAAGTTACATCTGACAACTTGTAAGAATCCTCTGTGCTTTGCTCTGGACTTTGCTGGAAACTTAAAAAAACCTATAAGAGCAAACTAGAATAGCAATTATTTTGGTAATCCTAATTTTTTTCTTTGTGCACATTGAGGCCAATGTTAAGAACAATTTTACATTTAAACTTTATATCCAAAAATCCATTCCCTATTTTTTTTTAAAAAAACCTCTTATTAATCACCTTTAATATTTTATACTTTAGTTTTCATTTGCATATTTAAAAGATCCCTTGAAATCTTGAGGCCAAGTGTCACTCATTGTCTCTTGGTTGCTTGTTTTAAAACAGACACACATTAAAATTTTTAAATTTAAATGACAATTTTTTTTTAATGAAAAAATAACAATCATCATAACTGAACCAAAAAGCTAGACTTAGCGCCTTTATGACTTTTAAAAATATCCTAATTATAAACATTAAAAGCAAGTCACATTATACAAATAACTTTTTAACCCTCTTTTTAAGGCCTTCCTAATTTTAATGTTAACACATCTAAGGGGAAGTTTTAGCAATACTAATCAGATCATCACATCACTTATTTTAATCATCATGTTTTCAGTGGCTACCCACAGGGAAAAGAGACAGAACAACGATGGGCCGCTTGGCCCCTCCTATGGAATAGGCAGGCACACACCCAATCCGACTCTTTAGGGTTAGATGAACTGCGTTTGTGCCAGCTTGCCTCACCATGGGTGGACTCCTCCCAGGGCCTGTCCCACCATGCATGACCAGCTGAACTGCACTTCTGCTTGTTCACCCCTTACCCCTAAAGACAGGTCTTCTGTTGGCTCCTAAGTTTTTCCCCGTCTCTTCTCTTGGTTCTCGAATGAAATCCACAGTTTTTAGACAGACAGAACAAGTAACTAACATCTTTGACAGTGTTAAACTATCCTTTACATTCAAATTCCTAATATTTATCCCCAAATTTTAACCAAGGGAACTAGATCCCCAAACTGCCAATGTATTTTTGTTAGGCCAGATAACTTGATTACAGTATAAACAGTCTTATGCATTTTAAAATATTAGTTTTTTAATATCAGATTTTTTAATTTGCAAGTTAAAGAATCTTTAAAAAGCCATTTAAAACAATGTGAATATTCTTTAAAATTTTTGGTAATGACCAAACCTCATAATCTTTTGAATTTTAAATTTAAACTCACCCAATTGTTACAGCCTGCTGACAATTCTCATCTTTGAACATGTTCACAAACACACACAAAACACTCACACAGATCTTAAAGCGCGCAAAAATCAAAATCAGTTGTACGTACACCTTTTAAAGTTTTTTAAAAAAAAAATTTAAGACAGTATTTCTTTTAAAACCAGGTACCTTGGTTGGGCTTTATTTTCACAGAGCTTGTTTGTTAGCAAGGCTTTTGAATCTCTTCTGAGTCGGAGGAGGGCTAGGGGAGGGAGTCACCTAAGACTAAACTGGCCTGATTTTTTTTTTTTTAACCCAATTTTAGACAGAGCTAGCTGAAAAGTCCAATCCAGGTACACAGCCTTCTACGCCCTCACCTGTCCTCCAGCAGCCTCCACTGGGAGAAGGTGCAGCCTGAGGGGAACCAAACTAGCCCAGTAACCTTCCATGCCTCGCAGGGAGGGTGGGCATAGCAGGTCTGTGACCAAGCCCAGCTGGAACTTTTATTCCCTCAGAGATGTTTAAATAAATAACAAAAACACAGATAAACACAAAAACCAAGGATCCACATTTAAAACTGGTACCAATTCTAAAAACAGAACTAGACAAGAACTGAAGGCTGAGTTGGGGACTAATGGGCCCCAGTTTATCTCTACCGGAACTCTGTGCTGTTCTCACTCAGCAAGCTGAATCCAGAGTCTGCAGGGTGAGCCTGCCACACTCACCCAGAACTTTCCTACCCCAGAAAACATAAAACAAACACACTAAAGTTAACAAGACAAACATGTGGCCACAAAGACAAAATCAAGTCTCAGTGAATAGGGCGACATCTCACCACCATTTACTTACCAGGGGACTCAACCCCCTACTCACCTCTGGAGGATTTTTCTCTTAGATTCCTGCAGACGTTGATCCAGGGGCCTTCCAAGGCAGAGGAGAATTCCCAGTCATCTTGGGGCAAGGGAAGGAATTCCCTAGCGGCCGTCCCCTCAGACTGACAGGTTCTCCCCCACGCTCAGACCCCCCGAGCCAAGGCCCGAGGCTGAGATCTAACTGAGGCCACCTGCAGATGGTTAGTGGCAATTTCATAATTGACAAACAAGCAAGTTCCAAAACCTGACAATCTCGGCTCAGGCTGTGACTTCCAGTGATCTATAGTCAGACTTAAGGGGGTTGTTAGTTGCTGCCCCATCCCTTTAAGGACAACAAAACAGACAACAGAAACAATTAACACTAAACAGAAACACAAAAACAGACAGGCGCCAAACAAAAAAAGCGACTTCAGATGGGAGTGGCCGACCATGGCTAAACTCCCCGGGAGGGAGAGAGAGCTGAGGTTGGGAAATTGGAGAGGGAAGGAGTGGGGAAGAGAGAGCTGAGGGGCAGATGGAAGGGTTAATGGGGTAGGGATTGGGGGGTTCGGGGTTGGTATGAAGGGTCTTATCCACGGGGGTGGATCTGAGATAAGCACTTCCCAGGTGACAATATAGGGAACCTGGTCTGGATGCCCGTGAGGTCCTGGGTCCATTATCCTAGCTTTAACCTGTAAGGCAATGGTTAGGTTAAAGGTTCCTTCCCGTGGCCATCCACAGTTGAAAGTGGGCCATTCTGATGAACAAAAAGTTACCCATTTTCTTTTCTTTACCTCTACTGAGAGATTGTGAGCTGACATTCGCACCTCTTTCCAATGGTGTAGAGTGAGGGAGAGAGGGGTCGTGACAGTTTGTCCCATGGTAAAATTTTTAACGAACACAGACACAAAACAGTCCACAAAACAGACAACACTTAACTTCGCCGCGCTCTGTTGTTCAAACTGAAAGTGAAACCTGACGGAGGCTTACTTTAGGTTTAACTGAAGGAGTGACACAATACTATTAGCAGTCACACACTCTCCCAGATTCACCACAGCGAAGGCAAGAGCAGCAAACTAGCAGAAAAACAAACCATAAGGGTAGAAGCAATGCAAGCAGCCAAAACTCTACAGCAAACAACATCACAAATCAGTCACAGTCACACTACTTTTCCGCTGCGCTGTTTCGGCAACTAACCGAAGGCAAGAACCAGACGGAGACTGTTTTGAGAGTCCAAGCCTCTCGTCTCCCAGTGAAATCCCGCGTCTAAAAGGATTGAGTTTCAGAGAAACAGGTGGGCCACTGTTTCAGGCCCCGGACGAGCCACTGTTTCAGGCCCCGGACGAGCCACTGTTTCAGGCTCCGGACGGGTCACTTTTAAGTCTGCTGAGTGAGCCTGCCACGCTCACCCAGAACTTTCAGACCCCGGATGAGCCACTTTTTCAGGCTCCGGACACACCCAAGACGTCTCCTGGGGGCTGCGGTCGGGAGTACGAGCTCGTCAGCTCCTCCACGGGTCCGCCAGATACAGACGAGTACGGCCGAACTCACAGAATCGCAAGCGCACAGTAATTGGACACACAGATTGACTTTAAACAGCACACAGACAATACACAGACAATACACAGACGCTGGCCAGCTTACCTCCCGAAAATGGGTCGGTGGTCCCTGGGTGAGGGTCTCTATCCCGGACGAGCCCCCAAGATGAAAGACCCCCGGCGTGGGGTGTCCTTCGATCTAAAGAGACCCTTCCCCAAGGAACAACGAGACCACTTGTACGGATGCAAACAGCACGAGGTTTATTCGGGCATGCCTCGGCTCCCAGGTGCACTTAACCACGAGATCCACAAGGTTCGGGTCAAGTGTCTGGGAACCGGTTACACGGGTACCCGGGGCGACAAAGTCTATCGGGAGACTTGCGCGCCCCGAGTGCTTGAAAGCACCCTCTTTTTATGGACAGCAGAAGCGAGGTTACAGAAGCGAGATGCTTGGTTACAGAGTATTGATTGGTTAATTTTAAATTACGCTCAGGGTGGGGATTGGTCAGGTTAAGCTGGCCAGATGGGGTAGGTGGGGTTGGGGGGAAAGCTGATGTGTCGGTACTTGCCCTGACAAGTCTGTGCTGGTCGTCATGCACCGAAACTGTTCGTTCCCTAATTTTGACAAGTGATTTATTACCTCCTGACCTACCCTGCCATTATGGTTAAGGTTTTCAGGAAGGGACGGGAGGGTCGGCTATTTTCCAGGAATGTCTGGTTTTAGGGCATGTGTTAGAGTCATGCTGAGGTCAGCAGGTGGCGACTCAGTGGTTAATGACTTGCCTGTGTCCTGCTTTGTTCTCTTAGGTATGTAGGGGAAGGGGCAGCAGTTTTCCTTAAAGGGCTCAATGGTTGAACATATTCTGGGGTCTGGGGTCTTTTCAATTAGTATCTCAGCCCATTTCTCTTCTCAGGTGTTCTGTGTTTATTCTAATCCACCTTCTTCTCTATTTTGTGACAAGCATGTTGGAAAATAGTTTCCTTTGTAGTTCCAGAATTAGGATTTAGATTAAGTTGACGGGTGTTAGGGAATGCATGCTAACGATTTGTATTTATTTATATTATGCTATTCACTAGCTCAGAATAACCATGAGTGGCTTTTGACTTGAAGCATGTAACCAAGCCTAGATCACCATATAAAATTCCTCTCGTAGATATTATATAAAGATAATGTTTTGTTGTAAGGTAACTGGTTGCCAAAAACACAGAAGGCACATTTTGAGAGGTCGATTCAGCAGTCTTTATTGCAAAGTCTGTGACTGTAGGTGGACTCCTATCACAAAGACCTGCAGCCCCTCAACGACACTTATCACTGTCAGAAAACGGAGCCATCAGAGAAGCAGAGGAAAGAAGGAGCAGAAAAACAATACCAACAAACCCGATCAGTCCCTAAGGTGAGCTGAAGTGAAATGCCATGAAACTGGAGGAGGGCCAGGAGACGTGGAGATCAGAGTCACAGCACAGCAGGCGTGGTGTAATGGCCTCTGTGCTGGTCTGTGTCTAAATAGGGTCAGGGTCCCAGGGAAGTTGAGAATTCATGACACAAGACTGGCAGGTGCAGTCACTTACTGTCTAAGTCCTGCTTCTGCCTCTAGCAATTCACACACACACACACACACACACACACACACACACACACACACACACACACACACACACACACACACACACACCATCACCTAGGAGGTGGGTCTTCCCTGCCTCTATCTTAAAGACAAGATCACCAGATGAACCTAATTTCTTATCTTTCACCATTTGGCCAAGATGGTTCCAATTAGATCCCTCATCCCGACTTCAGTTTTAGGTCACAAAAAAATTCCCTTAGACTAATGTAAAATTAGATTATGATGAAAAGTAAGTAGTTTCAACAAAAAACTTATTTAAAAAAAAGGAAAATGATGTTTGCTGGTATAAAATATGATTTTATTTTATGAAGAGATTTTCATTAACTTAAGATACCTGTAATTTTCCTATATTCCTTTGTGGTAGCCTCCTTCTTAAAGATACAGGAAGTAAAAAGCTAGCCAGTCTTTCAATATTGTTCTAGAAATATAATTCTGCCTTCATGAGGCTTTGAGTATTTAACCTTTAAGAATCAGGTGAAGTATCATCTTCTCAGCAATGCTTATCTTTCTCTGAGTTCAAACTTTTGTGTGCATACCTGCATACTTAGGGCTTGAACTCAGTGCTGGGGATGTCATTCCTGAGCTTTTCTGCTCAAGGCTATCACTCTACTACATAAGCAGCGACAGATCAACTTCTTTATTTTTAGTGGGAAATTGAAGATGAGTCTAACAGACTTTCCGGCCAGGCTGAGTTGAAACCATGATCCTCAGATATCATTGTCGTGAGTACCTAGGATTACAGGTCTGAGCCACCAATGCCCAGCAATAAATTCAAATGTAGAATTAAAGATTGCTTTTTGTTTCTTTCATGCATTTTTAGATACATTTCATTAAATGTACACATTTCTATCTTCATCCATGACACTTACCTTTTTGATATGTGGAGTAATTAGCACCATGTTGTATTTCTACTTTGATGCAAACCACCACACTTGACTATTTCAAACACAGTTCCATATCCACAGTCCACTTTTTTAATTAAATAAAAAATTTAATTAAACTGAAGATTTGAAAATAAACGAGGAGGCAACAATGCTTGATAAGAAATGTACTCGTTATCTTGCCCATGTAATTGTAACTCCTCTGTACAGTATTCTCACAATAAAAATAAATAAAGAAAAGAAAAGAAAAAAGAAAATAAACTACGACCATTGATAGAGGTCATGCTTGATTTTTTTTTTGGGGGGGTCCGGTCGTGGGGCCTGAACTCTGGGCCGGGGCGCTGTCCCTCAGCTCTTCAGCTCAAGGCTAGCGCTCTACCACTTGAGCCACAGCGCTACCTCCGGCTTTTTTTCTTTTTGCTTATGTGGTGCTGAGGAATCAACCCCAGGGCCTCATGCATGCAAGGCAAGAGCTCTACCACTGAGCCACCTTCCCAGCCCCTTGATTATTTTTTTAATCTGTTTTCTTAATCTTTCCAACTTTTTTTTGTCTTTTTTTTTTTTTTTTTTTTTTTTAGGTTGGTCGTGTGGCTTGAACTCTGGGCTTGGGCGCTGTCCTTGTGCTCTTCAGCTCAAGGCGAGCGCTATAAGACTTGAGTCACAGCGCCACTTCTGGCTTTCTAGTGGTTTATTGGAGATAAGAGTCTCATGGACTTTCATGCCCAGGCTGGCTTTGAACCAGGATCCTCAGATCTCAGCCTCCTGAGTAGCTAGGATTACAGGCGTGAGACACTGGTGCGCAGCTTTCAACTTTTTTTTTTTTTTGTAGTTTTTTTTTTTTTTAATTGTGAAAATATCATACAGAGGGATTACAATTACATGGGCAAGAAAAGAGAACATTTCTTATCAAGCATTGTTGCCTCCTCATTTGTTCCCCCTTCCACATCCCTTCCCACACTCCCCTCCCCCGTCTCCCTACCCGATCCCCCCCAAAGTTGTAAAGTTCGTTGTTTTATTACAAATTTATTAAAGTTAATAGAAATAAGTCTTTGTAAGCTAATGATATGGTTTACTTTTTGTTATATATTTACAATTATTTTTAATCAGTTTGAACTTGGTATTGTATTTTACAGAGTTGAGAACATCTCAAAGGTATATTCTAAAGTATTTTATACTGTATATTTGATACACATATTTTATTGTTGTAATGTCTATAAAAACAGTATCTTTCTTGGTACCTCAACTATAAGTTGGTGTGCAGATTCCTGCTATTGCCTGAGGACTACAAAAAAGCCAATAGTGTGGAAAAGCTTATACCCGGACTCTCCAAAAAATCTTATCTAAGTAATCTCTGACCTACTAGCCCAAACCAGAATGTGTACATCCAAACATCTGAAACCAGGAAAATTTGCAAATTCTCTTGGTTAAAGGTACATTTCTGAAAGAAGATTATTATATAGATTAGAATGCTAAAATTTGTCTGTGGTTTTAAAATAATCATAGATTTTTGAGCTCCTATGTTGCCTGTCTCCTTCCCTGTTCTTGACACTTCTCTTTTTAGTTTAGGCTTTGAATATTTTTCACAGCTCTAGTTACCAAGCAGGTTATACTACTACACTTTGAAGTCGCTCATTTAACACCTGTTCAAAAGTAAATAAACATTAATTGGCAGTTTTGTTATCATCTCAAACACCCTGTTCTTAATTAATTCAAGAGTGGGATTCTCAGGCATCTTCTAATGCCAAGAGCCTTAAAAATATCAGATGGTGAAATTCAATAATGTAGAGCAATATATCTCCATTGATAATATCTGTGTTTCTTAGATTTATGTAACAGGCTGCCATTTCTGGCACACTTTTCCACTCAGTGCAACACAGAAATGTGGCTTTCATTTGCTGTTCATGAGTTCCTTTTCAGTGAGAAAATTAACACACCCCTCTAGTTTCTTGTAATGATGAGAAACCACACA
This sequence comes from Dipodomys merriami, assembly GCF_024711535.1. NCBI lineage: Eukaryota > Metazoa > Chordata > Mammalia > Rodentia > Heteromyidae > Dipodomys > Dipodomys merriami. Next base: position 14,521,495 of record NW_027204715.1, on the reverse strand, counting down.
GGTAGCCAGATGGAGAAGTGAGCATATAAATTTCCAATCACTGCACGATCCACTATCAGTTGGTAAATGTACCTAAACAATGTGTATTAGATAGAGCTTAAGTGAGGAAGAGATTATCCCAGCTCACATATTTCACGATTACATCATTTGAAAGCCCAAAGAATAATTCGAATATACATATGATTCTCTAATTATTTTATATTCTTCTTTGTTGTTATACACCTATGAAGTGTTAGTGTATTTGAAAATTGTGTTTATAAAAGTGTGTAAAAATGTTTGTTCACTATGCGTAATGCATTCATTATTTGTATATTTCCAACTAACAATTTGATTTTAAATTATCCCACTTTTGTTCTCTCAAGTTGGAATTCACTCGAGATCATCTAACATATCTTCCTAGTGCTTTACACATCAAAAAAAAATCATTCCCATTTACACGGTCTTCTTCTTGTGAATCTCCTAAGAGGTCTGCATGACTCTCCTGAAATAAAATGGGAGAGAATGCAAAAGAAACCATCCAGGTCACACAGATATTAACTTGCATACATTTTCTAAATCCTCAGCATTTTCTCTTGTTTTGGCATTTCTGCTTTGGAAACCTTAAATTTAAAGGCATCTCTCTCTCTTTTTTTTTTTTTTAACATTGTTCTCCAGGAACTGTAAAACTTAGCCAGTCCATGAAATAGAAGCACCATTTTTATTGCTGGCTGTTCGTTTCACACCTGTTTTATTTTCCTGAATTTGTCATTGGAAATAAACAACATCTTACTACCTTCAGTTCTTCTTCTTCCTTTTTTTTTAATAGAAGGACACCTGTCAGTGATGGCCATTAATGTATAAGTGAATATTATTTACACAGAATCATTCACATGCAAATGAAAGTATTAACCCAAAACTATTAAGCCACCTGAAAATGCCAGAAATGAATGGTACTACATCATTCTCTCCTAAAGGCAATGGGGGATTCATTAAACCATCATATTAATCATTATTTTACTTTTTAGCCATGTTGGGGTTTTAACACTGGGCCACAAGCTTGCTGGGAAGGCATGCTTCCCCAAGTCTGCAGATGTGTCTTCTGGAAGATTTCCATAGGGTGCAGGTTGCTATCTTGAATGAATCCTTTTCCTCTACTTTTTTTTGTTTAAGTTTCATTCCAAGTTGTGCATTCAATTTCTTTTTTTGTAAGGAAGGTGATATAGAGTAAACAAAAATAATAATAATAAATAAATAGTGAGGGGGAAATGCTGATTTATTTCAGTCACTTAGCTCGATTTGCTTTTACTTGTTTAGGAAATTGCTTTTTCAATGCAGAAAAAATGTGCTGCCATGAAGTAATTCCATGGGTTTGATGACACTGCAGAGTATTTCTCCCCTGTATCTTTAGAAGTGTAAATGAAGCACACAGACAGTGCCATTACCATTATTTACTTCCTCTTACTATGGCTCTTTCCTCCCTACAAGATTACATGTGTGTTAGCTGAAGTTACAGTTTACACTTATTTAACAGTATTGACTGAAATAACCCTGAATCTCTTCCAGTGAGGACTGGTTTAGCTGCAAATCACTGTTCCAGCTCTGAAATCATTAATCAGCCTTAGGCAAGATCCATTATATGGGATTTGAGCAAAGCAGAAATATTAACAGCTCCCTGGAAAAAAATGTTACCACCACATTGGCTGTAGCTCCCTGCTGGAGTAGCAAATTACCCTCAAGTAATAATTATAATACATTAGTAGAGGTTTAATTTCCAATAAGTGCTCTCTGTTTAAGAAATGGCAATCTCACCATGGCTCAGAGAACAATAGATCATCTTATCAGCAAGAATAAACCTACACAGAATTAAATGAAACATAATAAAAAATTCATTACAATTTGAAAATGGTAGAAAAAAGAAAGAACAACCTGCATGAGATCCTCAGTTGCATATTTACAGAAAACATCATATATGTATATATTTATGTATGTGTATGCACATATATACACACAGACATACACATACATGTCCCAGTCTCTGAGTGTTTCCTCTCATGTGTAGTTGATGCTCAGAAAGTCAAATTACTAGATACTATCTAGGATAACATGTTAGGTAGAGGATTTTTTTCATTTTTAACAATGCAGACAATATTGGTGTGTATGCTACACTTACAATGGAATAATACATTATTGGTTAGGTGTGTGAAAGAACTCACTTTTGACCTTGAAATTAATATTCCAGTACAAATTCTCCAAAAGATAGAAAATAGAATTTTACAAGGGATTTTTCTTACAGATAGTAGACTTATTTAGACAGACAATAAAACATTTATTTAGCATGAGACAGGTAAATGGCTTCGAAGGGTAATTGGTTCCTAGGAAAATTGTAAGTTCTAAAAAGATTCCAAATATCCAGTTAAAATTCAGAACAGAATGTTGTTTGTGAAGTGTTATGCCAGTGGTCTGGACAATGTCTATTGCATTCTATCTTTTAGTAGAAAATGGAAAACATATATATTATAGAATATTTGCTTAATTTTTAAGTAATATATATATATATTAATCGAGAATTCAAGTTTGACTAAAAATATTCATTTCCTCCCCAATCATTAAGAAAATTAATACCCATCAATATTGATGATACTCAGTGTATTCTCTGTATATTAAATGTTGTGCTTGAACAGTTATAAAGGGATATGACTATTTAAATAATTGGTCTTTGTTCTTCTAATCAACAAAGTTCTAGTTCAGTGAGGAGACTGCATTATACATGAACCAGTAATAAACATTATTCTTTATGCAGAGCAGAATATTGATTTAAAGAATTCCAGGTGATTCCATTACTGGGTAAAGAGATTCATATTTTCTTAACAGTGTAGAGTTTACAGTTTGATTTATGTGTCCATGAATGTATATACTTAGTTTTTTTTTTCCTTCTATTTTGTTGGTTGATAGATGCCATGTCGTATAGTCACATAGAAACCAAAATGAAGAAAAATAAATATAAAAGAAAAACTGTTCTATGTAATTGTGCCCCCATTCTGTAGTGAAAAATAAATGAACATATAATTTTACATTTCTTTTTTTCATAAATCTTCTCATTCTGCATAATAAATCAGATTTGAAACCTAACATAAAAACTGATCAATTTCTCAAAATTGTAAATAATTCTAATGTTATAAAGCTTACTATGTTAAGCTGTACCTTTTAAAACTCTCTGTCTCTCTCTATATATGTATGTGTGTATATATATATATGTGTGTATATATATACATATACATATACATATATATATATATATATATATATATATATATATATATATGCCTCTACAGGTAGTGTTTGAAAACAAAGAGCTCATTTAGATGATTTCAATGTTTGAAATTTGTCTCTAACTTAATAATGTACCATTTCACAGCTGAGTGTGTATCAACACTGGCAAACTCTCACATGAGTTCATTACCACTAAAGCTTTATGGAGCTTCCCAACCTGATACCCCTACACCATCCAGAATGTAAACCAATGATCTCCACTGATTACCTGAGGAAATATATGTCAAACATAAATTGTATCAAATTGCTTTTCCCTTTTCTGATTTTCATTTCACAGATTAGAACAAGATGAAACACAATTCCAAATGGGCTTTAATGGTTTAGGCCCATTTAGAACTGCATCTTTGATTAATAAGAAATATCTACTAGACATTTAAAAATAATGTGTGTCTACAGTTTTATTTTTATTTTTAATTTATTTATATATTTATTCATTTTTGCTTGGTTGTGGGGCTTAAATTTAGGGTCCCTTCCCCATGGTATAACCCCTGTTTTCACTGTATTTGATGCTGGTATAATTTGGGGAGGGGAAGTGAGAAAACTAATTGTAAATAGGGATACAGGTTGACCTACTGCAACAATGAGATGTACAAGACGCGATGATGAAAAACGAACTTTACAATTTAGGCGAGGGTGGGGGGGTGGTTCTGTAGGTGAGGAGGTGTGAGGGAAATGGATGGTAAGGGAAAAACAAAGGAGGAGACAACAATGCTTAATAAGAAATGTGCTCATTACTCTTCTGTACAGTATTTTCACAATAAAAAACTTGTTAAAAAATTACGGTCGGGGCTGGGAAGGTGGCTCAGTGGTAGAGTGCTTGCCTTGCATGCATGAGGCCCTGGGTTCCATTCCTCAGGACCACATACGCAAAAAGAAAAAAGCCAGAAGTGGCGCTATGGCTCAAGTGGTAGAGCGCTAGCCTTGAGCTGAAGAGCTGAGGGACAGCGCCCAGGCCTAGAGTTCAGGCCCCACGACCGGACCCCCCACCAAAAAAAAAAAAAAAATTAGGGTCTAGGTGCTGTTCCTGGGCTTTTTTGCTCAAAACTAGCACTCTGGCACTTTGAGCCACAGCTCCACTTCCAGTTTTCTTTTCTTTTTTTTTTAAAAAAATTATTTTATTAAAATTATTTTATTGTAAAAATGCTATACAGAGGGTTTTATAGTTTCATGGGTAAGGTAATGAGTACCTTTCTTGTGGAGCATTTTTACCCCCTCCTTTGTTTTTGTCTTACTACACTTCGGGTTTTCTGATGGTTAATTGGAGATTAGAGTCTCCCAGACTTTCGTGCCTCATGGCTTCCAACTGTAATCCTCATTTCTCAGCCTCCTGAAAAGCAAGGAGGTGCTCAGCTGTATATACAACTTTATACATGCATGCATACAAATGTACATAGATATATACTTATATATATGTGTATATCTATACACATGTATGTATGTGTATCAATACCTTTAATTTTAAATATCATCTTCTTAGAAATGATCCAACTAATGCAACAGTTAAAATAATCATACACTTATATTTGTGCTCTTCAATATAAAGTAAAAATTTCAAAAAATTGAAATATACTTTTAAAATCCCCGATAACATAATGTACACAATACTTTCGTAATATAAAAATATTAGAATAATTATGGACCAGAGAAGAAGTAAGGTTTGGTAGATGCTGAATACATCATGATTTGAACACAAGATAATACTTTTTAGCACCAAAGAGGGTCAATTAAAAGTCAGATATGGTTATCAGTGAGAAGGTGACACTGCAGCATCGAATTGGGGTGCGGAAGGAACACTACTTCATTGTATAATTCCACAGCATTCCAAGCAGTTCCCCAAAATGCATTTTGGAGGACCTGCTGTAATAGTCAACATGGTAATCTGCATATTGTGGTGTCTGATTGTCAGTTCAGTGTCTGGGACTGGGAATTTCATGTGGCCCTCCCCGCTGGCCAACCCTATTTAGGCCCAGGATGCCACGCCACGTGTGTCGCCATGTGAGTCTCCATGTGAAGTCTCCTGTGTCTCCTTGCTTCTCTCCAGTCACCATGGCATCCCGATTCCGCTCTTCTTTGGAGCTGAATTGGACTGTTGGTATTGTTGGTATTGTTTTTGTTCTTTCCTCCTTAGCCTTTGTAATTGGCTGGCTGCAGCCTGTTAACTGTGTAATAAAGATTCCAATATTCTGTATTTCAAAATGTGGCTTCTGGGATGATTCACCTTACAACACTTTCCCTCTCAGTGTGTCCGCAGACTAAGTGATGCTCATGTGTTTAATAAAATACTTGTTTACAACAAAAACCTGGAATATGTAATATTGCTTGCTTTGTTTTACCATGAATAAAATAAAGTTTCTGTAAGGCTTGTGGTGGGAAAATGGTCTAATATATCCTAAATTCAAGTCATTAGTTTAACAGGGGTCCGGGCTCCACTTACTCTCAGTGAGGTCTGTCCCACACCCTCACAGACCTTTTCATGGAACACTCCCTTCTCTGTTTATTGTTTGGCTCGAGGAGCTTACTTTCCTGCTCAAAGTATCTAAAAGAATAAACAAGGCAGTGAAAGTCAAGACCTATACTCATATTTGGTGTAGCTTTATTGTATTAATTACAAATTAAATAAAGTAAAAATGTGTACTAAGGGCTGAGAAGGTAGCTCAGTGGTAGAGCACTTGCCTTGCATGCCTGAGGCCCTGGGTTCGACTCCTCAGCACCACATAAGCAAAAACAAAAAAGCCAGAAGTGGCACTGTGGCTCAAGTGGTAGAGCGCTAGCCTTGAGCTGAAGAGCTGAAGGATGGCACCCAGACCCAGAGTTCAGGCCCCATGACTGGACCCAAAAAAAAAATGTGTACTAAAAATAGAAATAGTTTACTTATAAGAAATGAAGGCGTAGACAGGTCTAAATAAGTCTACATAATGATCTATTTCACTAGTATTCAAATTAAATGACCCATTTCATATGATTTGTTTCACTCTTAAAGTACCCATGAGATCTTCCCTGTGCCAAAAGCATCACAATCAGCATGGACACAAAATTTAATTAATTCATTACTAGAAACACAGTTTGATATAGAATCTACATAAACACAAGACTTTGCCTTTAACTCAAAATTTTAGGAAAGATAAATCCAAGATATAAATCTTTTTTCCTATATTCACAATGAAGCCAAAGTGAATTATACTTATTACAAATGTATTACCTCCCAGAAGAAGAAATATCAGGGGATTCCATTGTTTAAGATTTCTTTCTTGACTTTGAAATCCCAGATTCATTTGACTACGTGAGATCTTTGTCTTGGTACTAGTGAGAATACATAACAATTTTCATTCACAAAATTTCCAATTTTCTTCACCAGTAAACCCATTTTCTCTCCCAGTTGCTTCACATGATCCAAGAAACTCAGCAATAATAAGAAACATAGGTACCATGGTTTCCCTTATTTGCAAGAACTAGTATATGTCTGAGACAAGTAGAAAAGGTCAGATAAGATGATTTTAGGCAAAATGAACCCCAAGATAAGGACACAAGTGGTTCTTTTTTGCTATTGTTTCTAACGTATTTATAAGGTGATTTTTTTTTTTGCTTTGTATGTCCCTCCCGCACAGTATAACCCCTGCTTTCACTGTATTTGATGTTGGTATAGTTGGGGGAGGGGAAGGGGAAAAAAACAAATTGTTTAAATAGGGATACAGGTGGACCCATTGCAACAATGAGGTGTACAAGAAGTTATGTCGAAACTTTGAGGGGGTGGGGGGGTGGGGAGTGTAGTCATGGAGATGGGAGGGCAGGGATGGTAGGGGAAAAACAAAGGAGCAAAGGAAGAGGCAACAATGTTTGATAAGAAATGTACTCATTACCTTGCTCATGTAATTGTAACCCGTCTGTACGGTATTTTCACAATAAAAAACTTATTCAACAAAAAAAGAATGGTGACATTATTGCACTCACTTAGGGAATGAATTATTAGTGCATGCTTTTAGTAGGCTTAGAATCTTGTGCTTCAGAGCACTGTAGTTATGGGTTCTAATTGCAGCCCAGAGCTGGTGATTAACGTGAGAAATCCTTGTCTGATTGTTCAATAGATAACCTCAAATGCACTCCATATGCTTGCAAGTTTAAAAGAACCATATCGATTTCTTAATTTAATGGAAAATGACTGGGTAATACAAATGATACATTCATCTAATGTAGCTGCAGTCAACGATTCAGGTCTCCCTAACTCATGACTTAAGTGTATAAAAGTTATTAGGGATCAGACAAGAGATTTAAAAACACAAAGGATTTCCGCGTTAGTCTTCATGGTTGGATAAAAAGATTAACCCCATCACCTTTGGAATACTTAAATTCTGATTATATGCAGATTCATTCCAATACTGTATTGGTGGCGGTGTTGTTGCTGCTGCTGCTGCTGCTGTGTGTGGCAAGTACTGGAGACTGAACTCAGGGACTCATGTATCCTTTGACTTTTCTTGCTTACCACTGGTACTTTAGCATTGGAGCCACACCCCAGCCTAGCTTACATTGGTTAATTGAAGATGGAGTCACACAGACTTTTGGGCCTAGGCTGACGTCAGAACTTGATATTCCATATGTCTCCTCAAGTGGACAAAGACAAATGGCAACCCAGATCAGATGACAGAATCTCTATCAATCTCTCTCACTGCCATCATAATTCAAAGTACAAATCAATGAATAGTTATCACCCAATTTCATTTTACTTTTGTATTTGGATCACCCAGTTGCCACTTGCATTTTTTCCCTAATCAGTAAATAATCCAAGAAATTCAACACTACTATGATTGTGGAAGCTGACATCCATTAATTGTCCAATTTATATCATATGCAGAATAAGTCCTCAAACACACCGCATCTCAGCAGTATAGTCTCTCAATGGCAACACTGTTATTAGCTTTGGATGCAATTAAATATATTACCATCTTTAGTTACAATTAAATATATAACTGTATGCAAAATATAAACTTGAATAGTAGAGTAAGTTATTGTCTTCCTGCAAGAAGTCATGTATTTTTATTCTTCAAAGTCAAATATTTGCCAATATATTCTTATAACACACCAATCCATGATCTGGCTTTTGTGCACTCTTGGAAGTTCATCAGACCTCAAGACACTCTATATTGTCTTCACTTCTTTGCTACTAAATAGAAGAGTGTATGACAAATAAGTAGAACTGTGTCCCTTTGTTGAAGGAGCATTCCTGAATCAGATCTGAGTGCATCATTCACTATTCATGGACAGAGATAAAAAAGGGAGGTCAGAAAAATCAGTACGTCAGGCTGGGAAAGGTAGCTCAGTGGTACAGCGCTTGTCTTGCATGAATGAGGACCTGGGTTGGATTTCTCAGCACCAAAAGCAGCAAAAGCCAAAAGTGGCACTGTGGCTCAAGTGGTAGAACGCTACCCTTGAGCTGAAGAGCTCAGGGACAGCGCCCAAACCCAGAGTTCAGCCCCCATGACCATCAAAAAAAAGAAAAAAGAAAAAAAAGAAAAAAAATCAACGCGTCTTTCAAATAGGCTGGATGGATATGGGAATAAGTTTTAGACCCTCTAGTCTAAAAAGACAATGTATCATAAATATTCATGACAGGATATTCGGATTATAATGGAATGATTTCCTAAAATAACACACATTTTGTTACATTAACAAATGCTAAGGAGTTTTGCCTCATACATAATTATTGGTAATAGATTTCTTTTTATTTGATTTTGTAAAGATTGTGACTATAGAAATAACATAAATAAAATCAATACAATATTGATGAGCAACATAGTTTGAAAATATTTTTAAATTTGAAACAGTTATCAACCATTTATAAAAATACTGTTATCTTTATGAGTAGTTTATTCAGTGATTTTGATATTTGATATTCCTGTGGATTTTGGATTTGAAAATCTTGTTTCAAAAGTAAATTTATATTCGGGAAATATAGATTCATGGCTATAATCTGAACTACTCAAGAGGCTGAGATCACAATTTAAAGCCAAATGGAACAAGAAAGTTTGTGAGATGCTTATTTCCAATTAACCACCAGAATACCCGAGTGACACTGTTGCTCAAAATGGTAGTAAGGTAGCCTTGAGTGAAAAAGTTCAGGGACAGCACCAAGGTACTAAGTTCAAGCCACAAGACTGAACTCCCCCTAAAAAAGGTAAATTTATAGTATATTGTCTAAAATCATTAAAATAAGTTATTTTCAAGGTCCCCAAATCATATACAATATAAGCAAAAGTCTGTGTATATTTATGTTTGATATTTATATATAAACATTTAGTGTTTTGCTTGAATTTTGGCATAAAGTTATTTGGAAATGATTTTATAATTGTCTACAGGCTCAAATCCTATCTGTGTTTCTGAAAGAATACAGAATTGTTCTGTATTTTTGTTGTTGTTGTTGTTGGCATGGGGCCTGAACTCTAGGCCTGGGGACTGTCCCTCAGCTCCTCAGCTCAAGGCTAGTGCTCTACCACTTGAGCCACAGCGCGACTTTCAGCTTTTTCTGCTTATGTGGTGCTCAGGAATCGAGCCCAAGGCCTCATACATGCAAGGCAAGCACTCTACCACTGAGCTAACTTCCTATCTCTGTTCTATATTTTTCTAGTCCAACTGCAAAAGAAAACTTTTCAAAATAATGTTTTGCTGTCTATATATGTTCTGTCATTGTACTTTGTAAAGTGATTCTAATCTGAGAGACCTTACAGTAGAAAAAATCCTTTTCACTGTTGTCAGTTCACTATATTATTCTCTGTAATTTACAACATAAGTGGCAAATTTATCATTATTTTCAGCAGTTTATATATAGTGACTGTTTTATATTATAATCATTAATCTTCAAATTGCCTTGATATACTTATGATCAAGTTCATTGATAACAGATGCAAGAACTCTTAAGACTGAGTTCATTTTCACTTACATATGTGATTTCTAAGGGCACTATTAATAAATACACATAATTGCCATGGTTTACAACAATACATTTCTTTGTAGTGAGATAAATTCCTTTGAAGTGAGAAATAAGCCAATCTCTGCCAAGTCTATTATTTGCAGTAAAATCAATTTCATTAAAAGTACATTAGTAGGAAATCTGTTAAGATTTCTCTTGCATAGACAATTTTCCATTACACAATAAAGAAATAAAAAAGTTACAAACTTAGTATTAATCAAATGAGCAACAGTACAGGAAGTACATTATCCAAGGAGAAGCTTTTTAAGAACACATTCTTCTAGAAAACAAGAAAAGGATGAAGTGCAAATAATTTAGAGTCATTAAGCATTCTAGGAAGAAGCCTTTATTTTGCCAAAAGTTATTCTACTTAAAATTATAATAGTCATTTGTGAACAATATAATTGTGTTTGTTTAAAAATATAATTTTGCCTTAATGCAAACTCTAAGAAATGTTTTTTAAAATAGCAATCATCCCACTGACAGTATAAAATTAAATTTTGTGTTGCATAACTTGCACTCTTAATACATTTAGGATTTCAGATTGACTAAAAATACCACAAAGAGAGTGGAAATATTGATAATTGGTTTCTGGATCAAGGAGTATATTAAATTCATTAAAAGCAAGGAAAACAATGGGAGGAAAAAAATACCAGAGTGAGAAAAAAATAAATATTATGTAAATCTAGAAGAGAACAAAGAGGTGAGAAGGAATTTGGTCCAGTGTTTATCATTGTTATTAGGCAATATATTTTAGCTGTTTACTGGAAAAAGCTATATTTACTCTTGGGTGAGAGCTCTGAGATACTGTGGTAAATGGAAAGGAAGCAGGAATAGGTTCCTGAAAATAGACCATACCATTTACAGAAGCTTTCCTGAGGATTAGTACCAGCTAATTCTTAGTTTGTTCATCACTTTAATTGCTAGAAAGAACAGAAACTAAAGACTGGGAGGGGGGGTTCACGTAGAATCATTACTAGTTTTTCTTACTAAGAAAGAAGCAAAGACCATGAATAGGGTAAGCAAGTAGTTGTGTTTGCCAGAAACATTTATTCCTTCTTCTATCAATCATTTTCCTTTCTATCTTCACCAATATTCTTAATTTGATATTCTAATTTTAAATTAGTAGTGTCTTCTCTTTGCTTTCAGTGAGAGAAAAATCAATATAATTCTGGTTTCCCATTTCTGATTTGTGGGCTAACGCTTCATCTTACAGGTCATAAAATTAATGGTATTTTAAGCAGTCCACCAATCTTTTCTAAAAAGAAGAAAACATATTAGTATGCTGTATTTAGAAATTGATTCTTCTTAAAAAATGGCTAAAAGAAAGTGTAATTTTACTTTCATCAGGCAGAGGAAAAGAGCAAGTGTTGCCATAATACATTTAAGATCAACACAAGAATGAATTCTGGTGCAAGTGAGCCTAAGCTTTCTAATATTTAAAAATGTGGAGATATCTAAAAATATGAAAACAAAATTTTACCCTGTGTGTGTGTGAGAAAGAGAGAGAGAGAATGAATGAAACAGATTTATAGAAAGATAAAACAGAAAAGAGTTAAAAAAAAAAAAGAGAAAAGGAAAGGAGAAAGTGGAGTTACATTAAAAATGACCTAAATGAAAAATAAAAAGAAATTACATCAAAGAAGACATAAATGAGTCTGAGGGGTTCCTCAGTAGTATTTTTAATTGAATTATGCAACTAAATGTAGAGCACATACAAAGATTTAATAAGATCTGCAAGCCAATAATAAAATAAATTGGAAAAGCTAAGTATACCATTTAACTGTAGAGTAAGAGGGAAATGTTCACTTTTTGTTGAAAAGGGGCAAAACAGCTTTTATATTAGCTGAATCATTATGGCTTTTATAAAATTATAGATAATTTAAGGAACTGCAGTACATTTTTTCTTAGTATGATCCAAATGTTCCCCTTTTATAATTCATAGAATGAAATAATCACATTCATATTGAATTCAATTTTACTCAATTTCTTGATGTAACCTAAAGGTATATTTAAAATGGAAAAAGAACAATGGCAAAAAGTGATAGTGTCAATACATAACTCTAATATGAGCTATATTCATCTTTGTAATGGAAATACAAGAAAACAAGTGTTATTTTTATGCTTTTGACCAGTAGTTGGGGGCTTTGGTTAAAAGATAGATAGATAGATAGATAGATAGATAGATAGATAGATAGATAGATAGATAGATAGATAGATAGATTATTATGGGTAAAATATGCTTAAAATATGGTCAAAATATATTCATTATGAACACACTGGCATCAATGCTCAACTAAAAAAGTCACTCTTCAAACTACTGCAGAATGCAATATCACCTAGTCCAACATACCAGAACACAGTGTAAGTCAGAATAAATCATTCTGACCACACACAGGTTTCAAATGACACAAAGGACCTCAGTACCCAGGGAGAGTGATAGGATATCATTGTCAGATCTTCCTCTTAATGGTGAAATCATTAATTTAAAAAATACCTTTAATAATTATAAAAGGAAGTATTAATGTAATCTTTCAATTATATAATACATACAGATGAATGGGGGACACATTTTCATAATACACATTTTGTGTGGATTCTGTAGCCAAATATCACTGATTTAACTTAGAATTAAATTTTGGTGTCTTTCTAAACATTAGATAACATTATATCACTCTCACATACCACATGTAGAATACAGATACTAAGGAGAAAAATAAGTAAATTGTGATGATGATCTGTTCACAACTCATAAACATATGTGTTAAAGGAGAGACAATTTATTGTTTATTTCTCATAAAGATGCAAACTGTGCAAGAATCTTGAAGTGTTTTTGAAGGAGTAAATAGTATGGCCGCTGTGCATTATGAATAGTTATTAGCTGTAGGAAAATAAGGATTGAAACTCTGAGGTGCCAGGAGTTTCAGGTAAGAATAAGCATGCAAAGTTTTTTAGATCATATTAAGAATCTTTTTGGCCTTCTAAAAGAGATAGAAAACTAAAATAAAAATAAAAATTAAAAAAAAACACTTTAGTAAATCATTGATAAAATTTGCAGACACTCATATGTATAATTCTGACATAAATATTATTTATTTACCACTGAAGAATTTTAGGTATTTTGTATATGTTTTGTGGCATTAAGTACAACTTTAATAATGCTTGCTAAATATGTAGAAGGTGATCTAGTAACTATTTACAAAGGACTGTTTAGGAGATTCTTTCTGACTGTAGCTTAGGAAAAATATAGAAGACCACAATAGAAGTCTAGAAATCTTATAATGTTAGTGTACATAAAAAAAATCAGAATATTGAGAAAGATTGTATTTAAATGTTGATTATGGAGGAGAATTACTAACTGGTCCCATTTGGGACCTATACAATGATATTATATTGCTTCCACTTGCTGACATAAGGGGTCATAAATGTCTGGTGTATTTGCAAAATTTGGTTCTTCAGGGTATTTTTTTTTTTTGGTCAGTTGTGGGGCTTGAACTCTGGGCCAGGGTACTGTACATGAGCTCTTCAGCTGAATGCAATTGCTCTACCACTTGAGCAACAGGGCCACATCCGGTTTTCAGGTGGTTATTGGACATAAGAGTTTCACAGACTTTCCTGCCCAGCTGGCTTTGAGCCATGATCCTCAGATCTCAGCCTCCTAAATAGCTAGGATTACAGGAGTGAGGTATTGGCACCCCGCTTTTCAGGATACTTTTTAAATGTCCCAATATGATTGTGCATTAGACACTTGAGTAAGAATGCATATGGGAAGCAGTTTAAAATTCAGTCAGTTAAGAAGATAAAGTTGGAAAACATAAACAACTCAGCATTAAAACACTACTTTAAAGATCTGGAGATCACCATGTTGAGATAAACCAGACAAGCAGTCAAATATTGCACATTCTCTATCACTTTGACAATGTAGACTAAAAATGATGATGATGATGATGATGAGGAGGAGGAGGAGGAGGAGGAGGAGGAGGAGGAGGAGGAAGGATGGATAATGATGATGATTATTATAATGATAATGGAACATAAATGTAAAAAGAGTGTTTCCTTGGAGGAAATCACTGGTATGAAGAAAAAGAAGGTACTGTAATATATATGTATATGTTATAAATATTATATATTATATATGCTGCATATATAAAGTATAATGAAATACACTAAATTCTGTTTGAAATGGGGAAGTATGAAGGAAAATTAGGAGTATGAGAAAGATAGTAAATTTGTTGAAAATGAGCTTGTTCTTACTTCACTCATACCAGTGGACATACAGGATGAATTTCAACAACAGCATTTTGCAATCTCATCTTATATACTTAAACAAATAGCCTTTGTCCAATCATGTAAGTGTGGATGGAAATACATCAGTGATACCTCCTCACATTACAATACATGATAATTCATGTATAGTTTCTTGGTCTTTATTGTGGTCTTGTTAGTTTTCTATGTGTAGGACATCTTTAAGTATCTTGTGTAGGGCTGGTTTGGTGGAGATATATTGTTTCAGTTTTTCTTTGCTATGGAAGGTTTTTACTTGACCTTCAGTTATGAAGGAGAGTTTAGCTGTGTACAGTATTTTTGGTTGATAGTTGTTTGTCTTTAGGGCATGGCATACATCATTCCAGGCTCTTCTTGATTTAATTGTCTCTGCTGAGAAATCTGAGGTTATTCTAATTGGTTTCCATTTATAGGCAATTGATCTTTTCTCCTTGACAGCTTTAAAGATCCTTTCTTTCCTTGGTCTGAATTGATCCTGTGCGGATTGTAATGTCACAGTGGGATGTCCTGTTCTGGTCTGGTGTATTTGGGGTTCTAAAAGCTTCTTGTATCTGAAAAGGCCTATCTTTTTACATGGTTGGAAAATTCTCTGCTAGATAAATGGATCAAGAAAATATGATACACACACACACACACACACACACACACACACACACACACACACACACACACACACAATGGAATTCTATGCCTTCATCAGAAAGAATGACATTGCCCCATTTGTTAGGAAATGGAAAGACTTGGAAAAAATTATATTAAGTGAAGTAAGCCAGGCCCAAAGAAACATAAGTCCCATGATTTCCCTTATTTGCAATAACTAGTATATGTCTGAGACAAGCAGAAAAGGTCAGATAAGTTGCTGTTAGGTGAAATGAACCCCAAAATAAGTATTCATTTTTTATATTTCTTGTGATTGTTTCTAACATATTTATAAGATGATTTCTTTGTTGCTTTGCAGGTCCCTCCCCCACAGTATAACCCCTGCTTTCACTGTATTTGATGTCGGTATAATTTGTGGAGGGGAAGGGGAAAAACAAATTGTTTAACTAGGGATACAGGTGGACCCGTTGCAACAATGAGATGTACAAGTTGTTATGTCGAAAAACAAACTTTACAACTTTGATGGGGGAGCAGGTGATGAGAGGGCAGGAATGGTAATGGGAAAAAAAGGAGGAGGCAACAATGCTTGATAAGAAATGTACTCATTACCTTGCTCATGTAATTGTAACCCCTCTGTACAGTATTTTCACAAAAACTTATTAATTAAACATAATAATAAGTAAATATCTGTTTGAAAAAGAATGAGCATATTATTTTTATGTCTATTTAATTGCAATAAATTTATAAATTGCTTTGGGCAGTATTGCAATTTTTCACGATGATGATCCTCCCAATCCAGGAGCATGGATGATGTTTTCCATTTCTTTAAATCTGCCTCAATTTAGTTTTTCAGATTTAAAAATTTTCATAGTAGAGGTCCTTCACATATTTTTTTTTTAGTTACTAGGCATTGGCTCGTGTGCGTGTGTGTGTGTGTGTGTTTGTCTATTATAAATGTAGCTCCTGATTTCATTCTCCATCTTCTCGTTGTTGGTGTTCAACAAAAACTAGTGATTTTTGTGGGTTGATTTTAAGACCTGATACTTTGCAAAAGTTTTAGATCAGTTCAAGTAACTTGGGGGAGAAATCAATAGGGTTATTTAAGTACAGCGTCATGTCATCTGCAAAGAGGGATGGTTTTACTTCTTTTCCTATTGGGATCCCATTTATGTTTTCCTCTTGCTTTATTGCACTTGCTAGGAATTCCATTACTACATTGAAGAGGAATGAAGAGAGTGGTCATACTTATCTTGTTCCTGATTTTAAAGGAAATGATACTAAATTTTCAAGATTAAGTATAATGCTGGCTGTAGGTTTATCATATGCAGCCTTTGTTATATTGAGAAATGTTCCATGGATTCCTAGTTTCTCCAGAACTTTCATTATAAAGGGGTGTTGGATCTTGTCAAATGCTTTTTCTGTATCTATTGAAATGATCATGTGGTTCTTGTCCTTGCTTCTGTTAGTGTGATGAATTACATTAATTGACTTGCATATATTAAACCAGTTTCACATCCCTGGAATGATTTCATTTGATCAAAGGGTATAGTTTTTTGGCAGTTAACTGTTTTCCAGAAGTTTATTGAGAGCATTGCATCAATATTAATCAAAGAGGTGGGTCTATAGTTCTCCTTCTTTGATGGGTCATTTTCTGGTTTGGGGATGAACATCATGCTGGCCTCATAGAATGAATTTGGAAGTGATATTTTCTTTTCTGTTCAATAGTTTGAGTAGTATGGGAGTGAGTTCTCCTTTGAAGACCTTATAGAATTCAGCTGTAAAAACATCAGATTCTGGGCTTTTCTTGGATGGGAAATATTTTTTGTCATTTCAATTTCATTACTTATTATGGGTCTATTTAGTTTGTTTTAATCTTTGTTGTTCAGTCTGGTTATATAAATATGCTTGGAGGATGTTAAAACCATTCCTTAGCAGGGAGAATAGTGCTGGAAGAATATTAATACCAATATTCACAGTCAATTACAAAGCTATATTAATATTAACTGCTTGGTATTGATACAGAATAGGCTTGAAAACCATTGGAACAGAACAGAAGACCCAAAAGTGAACCTACAGACCTAAAGCCATTCAAGATTTGATAAGGGAGCCAAATACACAGGTTGAAAGAAAGCCAGCCTCTGCAACAAGGCATGTAGGCAAATTTGGTTATACACATGCAGAAAACTGAATCTAGGAACTTATATATCACTCTGATGCAGAATCAATTCTAAATGGATCAAAGCCCTCAATATAAGGGCAGATACCATAACAATATTACAGGAAGGGCTAGGGCAAACACTAGGGCTCCTGGTAAAGATCCGGAATCACACAAAAAAAAAATCAAAGAAAGATTAGATTAATAAAATCACATCAAACAAGTTTCTGCATGTCAAATACATAGCTAACAAGATAGAAAACCCACAGAATTAGAAAATATTTGTGTCAGGTATGAGTTAGATAAGGACCTCATATCTAAAATATACTTAGAGCTCAAAAAATTAATGTCCAACCTAAAAGTATACCTTGAAAGAAATAACAATAATTAATAAGCAGGCTAAAGACTCAAAAGATGAAGTAAGATTGCAAGTCATTATGTCGAAAAATGAACTTTACAACTTTGGCCGGGGTGTGTGGGTAGATGGGAAGGTATGGGAAAGGTAAACAAAGGAGGAGGCAACAATGCTTGATAAGAAATATACTCATTATCTTGCCCATGTAATTGTAACCTCTCTGTATGGTATTTTCACACAAAAGAAAGAATGACCAATGGAGACATGAATAAATGTTCATCATTTCTGGCCATAAAATGAATGCAAATCAGAACAATATTGAATTTCCACCTCACCCCAGTTAGAATGGCCATTATCAAGAAAACCAACAATAGCAGATGCTGGTGGAGATACAACCAAAAGGGAACACTAATACACTCTTGATGGGAATGTAAAGTTTTTCAACCACTACCAAAGCAGAATACAGGTTCTTCAAAGACTAAACACAGAGATTCACTATTACCCAGCAATTCCACTGTGGGGAATTTATCCAACAGAACACAACCAAGGAGACACTAATGGGACCACTGCAACCATGTTCACTGAAGCATTATTTTCCATAGTTAAGATACAAAATCAGGGACTGGGAAAGTGCTTCAGTGGTAGATTACTTGCCTTGCACGTATGAGGCCCTGGGTTCAATTCCTCAGCACCACATATGCAGAAAAAGCTGGAAGTAGCCCTGTGGCTCAAGTGGTAGAGCACAGCCTTGAGCTGGCGCCCAGACCCAGAGTTCAGGACCCATGACTGACCAAAAACAAACAAACAAACAAAAACAAAACTTATAGAAGCAACCCAGATGCTGCTCAGTGGATAAAAGTATCAAGAAAGTGTGGTATATATAAACAAGGGCATTTTACAGCTCCATCAGAATGGATGATATTGTACCATTCATAAGGAAATTGAAAACTTGGAAAAAATATGGTAAGTGAAGAAACATAGACTGCATGTTTTCCTTCACCTGTGATAACTAGGATGTACCTATAAATCTACAGGTAAACACAATGGATCGTAAAAAACAAACAAACAAAATTCACTGGCATAAATTAAACAAGACTGAATGTTCACCAAAGGAGGATATTCTTAGGAGAAGACCACAAAGGTTGAATAGCTATGTAAATAAGATCATACAAAAGAATAGTTATCAAAATGAATTCCAGGAAATAGAAGAGATTATTACTTTTTTATTGCTGTTCTTGTTTTCTTTAACATTTTCTGGTTTTGGAAGAACAAAAAGCGATCATAGAAATGGTGGGTCAAAGGGTGAACACATGCAACAGAGATACTCACTAGACTGTTGAAAATGAACTCTACTACTAGTGGGAGGGACAGGACAGAAAAACTGGGAGAATTGGAAGAATTGTGTAACTGTTTGAAAAAAATGTTCACATTATCTGATTTATGTAACTGTAACCACTTTTGTATGTCATCTTTACAGCCACTATATCTATCTATCTATCTATCTATCTATCTATCTATCTATCTATCTATCTATCTATCTATCTCTCTGCTTATCTAATAAAAATATAAAGATGGTTTTTGCTGTTCGGGGTCTTTTATTGTTTCATATGAATTTTTGGATTGCCTCTTCTATTTCATTGAAGAATGAGGTTGGACTATTGCTAGGTATCACATTGAATTTGTAGATAGCCTTGGGAAGTATTGCCATTTTCATGATGTTGATCCTTCCAATCCAGGATCGTGAGAGGTTTTTCCACTTTCTAAGCTCTGCTTTGATTTCCTTTTTCAGGTTTTTACAGTTTTCATCATAGCGTCCTTCACTTCTTTGGTTAAGTTAATTCCTAGGTATTTTATTTTTTGTGGGGTATTACAAATGGAGTTGCTTTCCTGATTTCAGCTGTGCTCTTGTTATTGTTGTCATACAGAAAAGCCACTGATTTTTGAGGGTTAATTTTATATCCTATTACTTTGACAAAGTTTCGAATCAGCTCGAGTAATTTGGGAGTACAGTCTGTGTGATTTTGTAAATACAAGATCATGTCATCTGCAAAGAGGGAGAATTATATTTCATCTTTCCCTCTTTGGATCCCTTTTTTGTTTGTATGGAGGTTCCTCAAAAGACTCCACATAGAGCTCCCCTATGACCCAGCAATCCCACTTTTGGGCATTTACCCAAATGATCACAAACAAGACCATACTAGAGCTGCCAGAACAACTATGTTTATTGCAGATTTATTTGCCATAGCTAAGATATGTAACCAACCCAGATGCCCCTCAGTAGATGAATGGATCAAGAAAATGTGGTATATATACACAATGGAATTCTATGCCTCCATCACAAAGGATGGCATTGCCCCATTTGTTAGGAAATGGAAAGACTTGGAAACAATTATATTAAGTGAAGTAAGGCAGGCCCAAAGAAACATAGGCCCCATGGTTTCCCTTATTTGCAATAACTTGTGTGTGTGTGTGTGTGTGTGTATATATGTCTGAGACAAGCAGAAAATGGCCAGAAAAGTTAATGGCTAGGCCAAATAAACCCCAAGATAAGGGCTTGAGTGGTTTTTCTTTCTTGCTATTGTTTCTAACATATTTATAAGGTGATTTTTTTGTTGCTTTGTATGTCCCTCCCCCACGGTATAACCTCTGTTTACACTGTATTTGATGTTGGTGTAATTTGTGGAGGGAAAGGGAAAAAACAAATTGTTTAAATAGGGATACAGGTGGACCCATTACAACAAAGAGATGTACAAGTCCTTATGTGGAAAAATGAACTTTACAACTTTGGGCGGGGGTGGGGAGTGAGGGGGGGGTCTGGGGGTGGTAGTCGTGGAGATGGGAAGGCAGGGATGGTGAGGGAAAGACAAAGGAGAAGGCAGCAATGCTTGATAAGAAATGTGCTCATTACCTTGCTCACGTAATTGTAACCCATCTGTACAGTATTTTCACAATAAAATCTAGTGTGAAAAAATATGTAAAGATGGAACAAAGACTGATTATGTTTTTTGAGATTATCAGGAAAGATAGAAGAGCTGATGCAAAGGTAAATATTTTCCAAATTAAGATAGAATTTGAATCAGGCAATGCCTACTGGGAGGGGATGTGAGATGAATAAGGAAAATCATCTCTATTACATTTTGAAATATGAGAGGGTAGGATAGTCATTTTCAAGTGAGTGGAGAGTTTCCAATTAAGAAATACATCAAGAGTTAACACAGATATTTGGATAAGCAATACTTTTATTTAGGGATCCAGAAGAAGAAACAGAAAATAGACAGATAACGAGGTTTTACTCCTTCAAGGGAGCCTTAAAAATTTGTAATATTCTCCATCATTGTCCTGTAAGAACAAATGAAAAGTGGCTGGGAAGGTGGCTCAGTGGTAGAGTGCTTGTCTTGCATGCATGAGGCCCTGGGTTCGATTCCTCAGCACCTCATAAGCAAAAAGCAAAAAGCCGGAAGTGGCGCTGTGGCTCAAGTGGTAGAGTGCTAGCCTTGAGCTGAAGAGCTGAGGGACAGCGCCCAGGCCCAGAGTTCAGGCCCCACGACTGGACCCCCCCCCAAAAAAAACAAAAAAAAACCAAATGAAAAATATTTAAATAATGATGGTGGGAGACTAGAAGTAATTAGGTATAAACAATGAAGAACTACAATCACTTCCTCTAAAATATCATGTCATGTAATAAAAGAACATTTCAAATGGAAAATAAACTAAATTTAAGTACATTGCACATTTTCTTCTGAAATATACAGATTGTTTCAATTCCCAAATATTATAAATCTGAAATTCCTATACATACTAATTTCTCTATAATCATAACTAAATTTGCATATTCCAAAGAAACACAAATTAGCATTATGCCATATGTCAAATTTTATAAGTACTTTAAATTTTATGTTATATAAGTACTTTATAATTTTTATAAGTACTTTGTGTTAACATTTCAAGTGTTTATGTATACAAGTTAACATGATATTAATATCATTAAAACATGTAGCTTCTTAAAAGATATCCAATGTTGAAGTAATTACTTAGAACTGTGCAGAATTTCAGCTAATCTGTTTAAAGAGTTATGCTGAATGATGGTCCACACAATTTGTGCTTACCGCAAATATTTATGTTCTTTATTGAGCTGCCATGTTTATAAGAATATAGAATATCTAATAGTGCTACTCTTTATTCTCTTTAGGCAAAATTGCAGATGAATCCGAATAGGGTTTTTTCCAGTATTCAAACCACAACCCATAAACCAGAATGGTTACAGTTTCTGTTGAGCAAAAGGCTGATTTGGCACTTTTCTGCAACAACAGTTATAAATCCACATATATCTAAACAAGGGTCATTGTCAGTTCTCTTTTATTTGCCAATGCTATGAATAGAAATAGAAAACTCAAAGGAACTATGAACCTCATTAGCTATTTCTTTCTGTGCAGTCTTATTATCTTTGGCTTTCATTCTTGGATTGAAATGTGGTTTGTTTACTCTGTGCTTTATATGCCTCTTTTCCTATTCTTTGCCACAAGTAGTTTTCTGAAATTGTTCCTCAGTAGATACCCACCCAATTGTCAACTACAGAAATTGCATCTTCTATGAGGATTTTGATAGGAAAAAAATATATGTGTATACTAAATACCTTGATAACAGCCAAATAATCTGTTTGTGGTTCAAGAGCTTTGACAATGGGAACTTGACATGTCTGTTTTGAGCAAATATGTACGATTGTCCACAGTTTCATTGAAAAAAAATTAGGCTTTAAACACTTCTCTATCATTTACATTGCCATACCATATAGATATTTAGTGATATCATAAATGAACTCATTTGACTGAATCTAAGGCATTCTTACTAAATTTATAACAGTAATGATTAAATATTTATTTCAAAAATACTATTTTCCAGCTGCATGTAGCCTTTGACAAATAACTTCAGATGTAGTTTAATTGATACTTTCACATATCAAATGTGGATAAACAGCTTATTTATTATGCACTAAAAGTAAATTAATGTGCAAAACAGTATGTTATCACTTGCAGTTATAAATACTATTTTTGTGAAAAATAGATTCTCCACAGATAAGAAATAACTAATAACAGAGTAGTATGTATAAACAAAACTCAAAACTCAAATTTTATTATTGAATATGTAAATTATATTTTAGTGACTTTTAATCTATATGTTAAAACTAAAAATAGTTAAAAAGATAAAAATAGTTGATAAATTATATAAAGAACTTTATAAGCTATAAAATACTACAACAGAATTTTATCTATTTAGCTATTTATCTATGCCAGTTAGAATGGCTATAATCAAGAAATTGAATAACAACAGATGATGGAGCGGATGTGGCCAAAAGGGAACCCTACTGCATTGTTGCTGGGAATGTAAATTTTTTCAGCCACTTTGGAAAGTAGTATGAAGGTTCCTCAAAAGACTCCACATAGAGCTCCCCTATGACCCAGCAATCCCACTTTTGGGCATTTACCCAAATGATCACAAATAAGGCTATATTAAAACTACCAGCACAACTATGATTATTGCAGCATTATTTACCATAGCTAAGATATATATCCAACCCAGATGCCCCTCAGTAGATGAATGAATCAACAAAATATAATATACACCCCCCCACACACAAACACACACACAAACAATGGAATTCTATGCCTCTGTCAAAAAGAATGGGATTGTCCCATTTGTTAGGAAGTGGAAAGATTTGGAAAAATTTGTACTAAGTGAAGTAAGCCAGGCCCAAAGAGACATAGGTCCCATGGCTTCCCTTATTTTCAATAATTAGTATAAGTTTAAGACAAACAGAAAAGGTCAAAAGCTATGTACATATGACCATATAAATGATGTCAAGTGAAATGGACCCCAAGATAGGGACACAACTTTTTTTTTTTACTTGCTATAGTTTTTAATGTATCTAAAATGTACTATGTGACTTTTTTGTTTCCCTTGTATGTTCTTCCCCCACAGTATAACCCCTGTTTTCACTGTATTTGACTTTGGTGCCCTGCATCTTGTAGATACATTTTTCTAATTTGGGGAGGATAAGGAAATAATAAAATGCTGAAACAAAGATACAGGTTAACCCATTGTAACAATGAGATGTACAAGACACTATGTAGAAAACGAACTTTAAAACTTCGGGGCAGGGGAGGGGGGAGTTGGAGAGGTAGAGAGGAAAGGGATGGTAGGGGAAAATCACTTAATACAATTTTTCAAAGTCTTTCCATTTCCTAACAAATGAGGCAATGTCATTCTTTCTGATGAAGGCCTAGAATTCCATTGTGTATATATACCACATTTTCCTGATCCATTCATCTACTGAGGGGCATCTGGGTTGGTTCCATATCTTCGCTATGGTAAATAATGCAAAGGAAGAAATAACAATGCTCTATAGAAAATGTACTCATTGGAAGTGGCACTGTGGCTCAGGCGATAGAGCTCTCGCCTTGAGCTGAAGAGCACAGGGACAGTGCCCAGGCCCAGAGTTCAAGCCCCACAACCAACAAAAAACAACAACAACAACAACAAAAAAAAAAAACAGAAAACGTACTCATTACCTAATTCATGTAACTGTAAACCCTCTGTACACTATTTTTACAATAAAAAAACAAAGAAAAGAAATGAAAACATGTAGGTCTAGATAATTTAGGTGATTTGTAGAACTCTCTAAATATATAAAAATTACCATAGATAAACAAATAGTCAAATATATTAAAATTTGACCAACATAAATGAGCCTGCAGTTTTATATGTAATTATGTCCAAAATATCAAATGATAAAACTTCTACCTGCCAAAAATAATTACTGTGATACATTTCAATCTTTTATCTGAAATTTTCTATAAAAACATTTTAACTTCAAAAATTTTAAGTAAAATATAGCAAGAACAATTCTTCTTTGGTAACATTTTATGTGTCTGTCACATTGCATTGTGTATGTTTTCTTTGTCACTGTCTCTGTCTATCTGTCTTGGTTTCTGTTTTTCTCGGTGTACTTTTCTGTACTCAATTTTTCCTATAAATAAGTTGATCATATCTAATTGTTATTTTTCTAATGTTAAAATACTGTATTTTTTCTTTTTTAAAATTTTTATTTATTTTTTATTGTGAAAATACTGTACAGAGGGGTTACAATTACATGGGCAAGATAATGAGTACATTTCTTTTTTTTTTTTTTTTTTTTTTGCCAGTCATGGGGCCTGAGCTCTGGGCCTGGGCACTGTCCCTCAGCTCTTCAGCTCAAGGATAGCACTCTACCACTTGAGCCACAGCGCCATTTCTGGCTTTTTCTGCTTATGTGGTGCTGAGGAATCGAACCCAGGGCCTCATGCATGCAAGGCAAGCACTCTACCACTGAGCCACCTTCCCAGCCCAATGAGTACATTTCTTATCAAGCATTGTAGCCTCCTCCTTTGTTTCCCCTTCCCATCCCTTCCCATCCTCCCCCCCGTCCCCCCCACCCAATCCTCCCCGCCATCCTCCCCGCCACCCTCCCACCACCAAAGTTGTAAAGTTCATTTTCCACATAACAACTTGTACTTCTCAATTTGAGCTATATGTCTGGGACAAGTAGAAAAGGTCAAAAGCTATATACACATGATCAGATAAGATGAAGTTAAGCGAAATGAACCCCAAGATAGGGACACAAGTGTTTTTTTTTTCCGTCTTGCTATTTTTTCTAACATATTTATAAGGTACAACGTGATTTTTTTGTTGCTTTGTATGTCACTCCCCCATGATATAACCCCTGTTTTCATTGTATTTGATGTCGGTATAATTTGGGGAGGGAAAAAACAACATGTTTAAAGAGGGATACAGGTTGACTCATTGCAACAATGGGATATACAAGACACTATGTTGAAAAATGAACTTTACAATTTAGGTGGGGTGTGTGGGGGGTGACAGGGAGTGTAGTTGTGGAGATGGGAAGGAAGGGATGGCAGGGGAAAAACAAAGTAGGAAGCAACAATGCTTGATAAGAAATGTGTTCCTTACCTTGCTCACGTAAGGGTAACCCCTTTGTACAGTATTTTTACAATTAAAAAGCTTATTTAAAAACCCTGCATTGATGAAATTATACAGTATACACATTACACAGTCATGCACTAAATTTAAAGATGACTGTCAAGATTTTACTCAATTAATGTAGGTGATAATTAGAATAATCTTATGGATTATTGTAAATTAGCAATATTTGTTAAATTGAAATGAAGCATTAGTAAAAGTCCTGTGCAGACTTTATTTGTAGCATAGTTTTATTTATGAAAAATAATTGTTATAAATATTTTGAAGAATGCAGATTATTGACATTCACAGTAATGCATAGATGATTCAATTTCTAGTACACAGTATTCAACATCACAAAATAGTCAAACATTAAATAGTTTATATTACTTTTTTGTCACTGTAATTATAAAGGTATCATTGCTGAGAGTTGATTTGTATTAATTGCCAAATTAAAACTCATATCTAAATGGTCTTTGGGAGTCTTCTATAATGCTTGATGTCTGAGTTGAAATGAATGGATGAAAAGAATGACTGGATAAAAGAGTCCGAATTTCATATGGCCCCCAGAGAAATGATACATATTTCTGGCTTCTACACCCCTCCCTTCCCTTCCTTCTTTCTCCTTTTTCTTTTATTCCTTTTATAATTGTAATAAACTAATCACACTATGGTTGTGGTTGTTGTTGTAGTTTTTAACTTATATCCTTTTCAGATTTCCACCATTGTAATTATCAACACATTTACATAGAACATTTTTCATTCTGTATTTATCATTTTACTTTCTTATGGTATAGAAACATTCAA
Source organism: Dipodomys merriami (assembly GCF_024711535.1). Taxonomy (NCBI): domain Eukaryota; kingdom Metazoa; phylum Chordata; class Mammalia; order Rodentia; family Heteromyidae; genus Dipodomys; species Dipodomys merriami. The sequence goes on along the minus strand of NW_027204715.1, from coordinate 14,495,014 downwards.
GATTATTAGTATAATTATAAATTATAAATTTTTGTTCATAAAATAAGAGGGGACCATAATAAGTAAGACAGAGAATAAAATCAAATATGTGTAATTATGTTTTTCCCTCACCTTGCAAAGAGGCTTAGAATGTGCCTGTTCTCACTGTTGGAACAGAGAAACGAGTTATAATGATATAAATATTGGCAGTAATTAGGGATGTTTTTCCTTCTCTGCCCAGCAGGCCACTTACAATATATTAACAAACACTTCCTAGTGAAAAGAAGTGGGTGTCTGCCAGAACAGCATCTTTGGGGAATGGAACAGCTGACAACCAATTTCATCAAAACTTTTGAAAGGCTTACTACTAATTGGTTCTTGAACAAGAACCCGTTTTATATCCTGGCTTGATGCCATTGCGGTGGAAATGAAATGCTAGTGTTTATCAAGTTATTTTACTTATTTTTGTTTTCTGTTAGTTTATATTTTAACAAACTGTTGCCAAATATAGATCACTGATTTTTGCCAGGACTGTTTGTGACATACCAATAGCTGTCTTCTAGTTTGTAAATCTCTTTAGAAACATTTTCCGGTACCTCAGAAATGTCTCATCTGTATATTGTATGTGCATTCCTTACACATGAGATTGTTTTAGTGGACTCAACTCTGCTTCCTCACTTGAAAATTTTGTTTCATTCAATTAAACTTTGATAGTTCATTCTTGTATCCCTCAACGCCTATAGATTTTTCTATAACTAAATGGTAATTACTCTGTAGGTAATTTTGGAACAACACAGTTTATTTCTTTTTTAAGGGAGAATTGGTGAGGCAAATATTTGCACATCTTTATGAGGTCCTTTATGATCATTTGAAGGTGTGTACCAATTAATGATCAAATCAATGTCACACATATCCATTTCTTTCAACATCAACTGCCTCTGTGTGTTTGGAATTTTGTAGTATTAATTATTTTGAAATATATTACAGATTCATTTTAATAATAGTTTCTCTATTCTACCTATAGAAATGCCAGATCTGGGTTGGTTCTACATCTTAGCTATGGTAAATAATGCTGCAATAAATATAGTTGTGCTGGTAGCTAGTATGGTCTTGTTTGTGATAGTTTGGGCAAATGCCCAAAAGTGGGATGTACAAGTCGAAAAACGAATTTTACAACTTTGGCGGTGGGGGGGGGGGTTACGAAGGGAAGGGATGGGAATGGGAAACAAAGGAAGAGGCAACAATGCTTGATAAGAAATGTACTCATTACTTTGCCCATATAATTGTAACCCCTCTGTATGGTATTTTCACAATTAAAAAAAAACAAGAAAAAAGAAATGCCAGATCTGGTTATTCATCTGTTTTTACCCCACCTCTGTTTTTATCTTCCTTATTGAATTTCTTTCCATTCACTCTCTTCTATGAGGTATTAAACTTGGGTACCTCTCCCTCCTCATCTCTAATGTCAGTAATTTTATTCTACTCTTCCCTGATAACAATTTTTAGAGTATTCTCAATAGTGTTTAAATCCATATTAACTATAGAATGTAGTTCCTTAAAGTAGAATGAATAATGTGGACAGTTCTGAGGTTTTTGGAATAGCTGAGTCTTCTCTCTTGCTGGGCAACATTTGTGCTGCAGATGACAAAATGTACTCCTCTGATTTCATGTGCTTTCCAGTCTTTTCATCAGCCACCTACTGGTTCAAACTAAATAAACACATATGTAGAAATGACTCACTTTAATTGTCAATTAGTGGTTCTTATAAAATACCATTTCCTTCTAAATGTGCATGTCTTATTTGTAGAAATAGAAATGCTTTACTAACAGTAGTAATAAAACTTGAGGTAAGGTATGAAGGGCAGATAGATTATAATTGGAATGAATCAAGGGATCAAACATCCAGTCAATGTTTATACACTTGTATTGCAGAGTAGCCTAACATTTTCCACATTTTTAAAATTGATGAATTGAGAGAAGTAGTTATATTTTTTAAGTATTTAAAGATTTCATGTCTGGGGGCTAGGAAGGTGGCACAGTGGTAGAGCGCTTGCCTTGCATGCCTGAGGCCCTGGGTTCGATTCCTCAGCACCACATAAGCAAAAAGAAAAAAGCTGGAAGTGGCGCTGTGGCTCAAGTGGTAGAGTGCTAGCCTTGAGCTGAAGAGCTGAGAGACAGCGCCCAGGCCTAGAGTTCAGGCCCCACAACCAGACCCCCCCCCCAAAAAAAAGAAAAAAAAATATTTCATGTCTGTAGCTAGGGGGCATTCCAAAGAAAAACATATTATTGATGTGTTTAAGGTTAAAAAAATTACTATTGACTAATTGGCAATGAAATATAGGATTCCTTACAAAGCTTTTCTGTACCCAGAAATTTATTTATTGGGTAATTTTTTAAAAATCTAATAGGAATGGTCCTAAGCAGAATAATAAAATCTTTCAAATAAACACAGAAGCTCTTTTTAAAAGAGGGACTAACATTTATACTGAGGCTCATGAAGTCAACCAGATCATAGATAGACACTCAGGAGGAAACTAATTTCTTTCAGGATACTCACTTGGCTGCAGCTAATTCTTCATTAAGAATTAGATTAAGTGGTGAACGACTCTGTGGTTGTAGTTGTTAGAAGGATTATGTATTCTCATTGATTGTACCATCTCATTAGCTTCTATTTGTACAAACAAGGTTTCTTTGCTTCTGCTAATTGCACATCAGAAGTATCTAGCACTACTGGGAAACAGAAATCTAAATTCAAACACAAAGTCTATAGAGATGTAATTACAAAGAATTAAAAATATTTCCCAATTCAGAATCATCAACTCTTAAAAGTAATGGAGAACATGTTAGTTGTTTTTATTGTGTGTCTATTTCCATCCTGAAAAGGTGGAGTACATTTATTGATGGCTTCTAAATGGCTATTAGTACATGAATATCAGTTTTAATTTTAAAAGACCAGTACAGTGATTTGTACTCTTTAAAGTCTCATATCCTAAAAAGAAATCTCAGTGGAAGTATTGCACTTAAATTACCAATAAATGAAAAAATAAAACATGTTTAAATAAGAATCAGGTGATAAAATTAAGAAGCATTGTAAAAAGCAATAATAGAGACTATCCTTTTTCTAATATTTTCTGATTTCCAAGCTATAAATATCATCTTAGACTTTCCAGTGCTTTGACAGATGATGCTAACATAAAATTTATTTGCAATATAACTAAAGTGTGTTGTTTCTAATATAGAGTGATAAAGGAGTGTTAAAATTAACAATTATTGCCACTAGGTATTAATCTCCAAGTAGGAAAAGAAGATGATATTTTTTACAGTGAAAAATGTGAATATTTGTTTGTTTGATTATATATAATATATATATTATGCTCTATAATTTAACTGTAACTCTCTAATAATAGATGAACCAAAAGAATAACTGTGAAAGTGCAGCATCTCAGTATATTCTAACTACAGATTTGGTTTATAATAGATAGATATAATCAGAAAAATATGTGTGGACATTGTTTACCTAATTTTGATGCCTTTTGAAAGAAAATGAGGCATACTTTTCAATGTTTCTGAAAAACTTATATTTAATAGTTCAAGTACTCTAAATAGGCCTCACACACCATTTTGTATTCTGTAGTTTTGTTCTCTTATAACCAAACATGATCCTCAGATTTGAAGTCAAAAATTGTAAAAATCAATGCACCATAAATTTTAAAGGAATTTTACAACAATGTATCATTATAATTGTTCTGTTAACTATTTGCTATTGTTATTACATTCTTACCATGCTGAACTTATAAATTACTGTACCATAATGATGTATGTAAAGGGAAACATAGAAAGTTTAGTACCAACTTCTGTTCTGGTTGGTTTATCTTCGACTCTGTCTCATTCAGCAGATCTCGACAGAGAAAGCAAGAAGTTTTATTGAGCGGTTGAGTAATAAAGATTCAATAGAACTCTTGAGACACAATGACTTTTTCCTTATACCAGAGGAAATCTTCTTTCCTGTAGACTATATCCAGCTGGGATTGTAGTGTTTGCTGCTTTTGCATTACCTACAAGACAAGCATAAATTAACATGAAAGTTTTGAGGATTACTTTCTTTTCTTATCTTTTTTTTCTCCAGAATAAGGACATTTGTGTAACTACAGCTGAATTTTTATTATGCTACCTTTAGTCAGACATATACATTTTATTGAATTGAAGTAGACATCTAAAGCATATATGTAAAATATATGTGGACATATTTTATTATTTTATGTAATATTACCACAGTAAGAATATACACATAAATTGTTACATTAAAATAATGAACTAAAATCACTTCTGCAGAATGAATATGTAGATAAGCTAAATTTATGCCAGTGCTTAAAACACTTGATTCTAAGAAATAAGAACAATAAAAATAAACCAAAATATATTGGAAAGATCCTACTACTCTTTATTAAGGAACATATGAGGAAACAATCATAAAAGTAAGGGCGTGTTTCCTGAGGATTCCCTATACTAAAATAATTTCCAAAATAGCACTCACTTTGTCTCTATTTATAAGTATTTGCATAAAAATTCTCTAAATCCTTACTTGAATGCCTACTGAAACAAGATTTAGATAAATGTAAACCCTTTAAATCTTATTTTAGATTTTGTAAAATGTTCATGCAAAAATTAGATTTTACTAAGCTGTGATATGATTTAATATTGTTAGTAATTATGATATTTGATTTGACAAACTGAAGCTAAAAATTTCACTATTATAGATGAAAAACGTGACCAAGGTGCTGGTGTGGCTCAGTTGTTCATTGCCTGACCAGAAAGTGCCAGACCTTTAGTGCAAACAACAGCATTATTAATAATTTTAGCAAGTACACATTTACTGGTGTTTATTTTATTGATTTTTGTTGTTGTTGTTGTTGGTACTGGGGATTGCACCCTGGGTCTGGGCACTGTCCTTCAGCTCCTCAGCTCAAGGCTAGTGCTCTACCACTTGAGCCACAGCTCCACTTCTGGTTTTCTGTTGGTTGGTTGGAGATAAGAGTCTCATGGACTTTGTTCCCCCAGGCTGGCTTTGAATACCATCCTCAGCTCTCAGCCTCCTGTGTAGCTAGGATTACAGGCAGCCAGCTATTTTATTGAACTTTATCCTTACTTTGTAAGGAATTACTCTATTTGAGTTCTCCCTTACATTTACCAGTTTTCAGTGAATACATTTGTGTAAACTTGCATGCTACCCAATTCATTTACTTATGAATGTATTAGTTAATTCTAGCTTCCACATATGAAGGAAACATATATCCTTTGTTTCTCTGGGCCTGACTTACTTCACTAGGAAACTGGTACTTGAAAGTGTTGCAAGTGGTTGAGTGAGGTCATGAGAAGATGGGCAGAAAAATGAAGAGGAGAAAAAGGGAAGGGGAACACTCCAAACTTCAGTGCATATCCTACAATATTAAGAACAGTGAGAGAAGCACAAGACATGAGAGTGGGTGAAAATGTTGAAAGAGATGACATGGACCAAGACGCACTGAATTCATAAGCTGTTATGTTAAATGGCAACTCTTTTAAACAACCACTTAATGATAATTTTAAGAATTTAACTAGAAAATGAATTTTAAAAAAATCATATAGCTAGGAAGGCAAGAAGGAAGGACAGAAGGAAGAATTCCCCTTTTTTCACAGAAACTTTCCCTATGCATTCCTTTTGACTTTTCCTTTGACCTAACATGAACAAGTACTGTGGATAAGAGCTGAAAACATGGTTCCAATGGGAGAGTATTTGCCCAAACATCATTAAGCCCTGAGTGAATTCAAATCTTTAATTCAAAATAGGCCTTGATCTGCCAATATATTTCTTCCAGGTTGACAGTAACACTCAAATAGTTTATAATTATAAACTTCCACTCCTCCAACTTTGATCTTCTTAGTTATTGAAATTACTATTTTTTTCTCTTTCTTTTTTTTTTTTTTTTGGTCTAACATGAAGCTTGAACTCAGGGCCTCGGCACTATCCCTAAACGTTTTCCACTCAAGGCTAGTACTCTACCACTTTCGCTACTGCACTACTTCTGGTTCTTTGGTGGTTAATTGGAGCTAAAAGTCTCACTTTCCTGCCTGGGCTGTTTTTGAACCTCCATCCTCAGATTGCAGCCTCTTGAGTAGCTAGGATTACAGGCTCAAACTACCAGCGAAAAACAAAGTTTCTTTTTAATTTATTGCAAATGTGAAGTACAGAGTGTTTCATAGGTCAGGTAATGAATACATTTCTCTTTGAAGAGTGTCACATCTTCCCTCATTTTCTCAGTTTTCTTTTCTTCCAAATTTCTCTCTCCCATAAGTTTCATAGCTCATTATCAACATGGTGTCTAGTGAGCATCACTGCTGCATTGGATTGGATTTCCTCCCTTCTCTTTCAGAGAACAGCTCTTTGAAGGATATCACAACTCCTTACTAATTTTACTAGTCAGGCTTATTCCCAGTGCACACTTTCCCAGTCTTAGAAACAGCTGTGCCTTTACCCTGATATGCAACTTGCCACTTAGCTTCCAGGTCACCAAGCTCTCCCCGCTCACTTTGTGGGTTCTCTACTCTGACTGCTTCCATTTCTTTTCAACTTCCCCAAGATCTGCTGCACTATCTCAAGTCTCTTGATTTCTTTCTGTTTTCTGGTTAGATGTCCTAGTATCTTCACTTAATATTATTATCATAAATGGCATCTTTCCTGGGTGATTCACATTCCCAGGGAACATTGCCATCATGAGCTTCAGTCTTACATGTTACCCGGGTTGTATATATTCATACACAGATGGTCTATACTTTGTTGTAGACAAAACATCCACATGACACCTTAACCTTTCCAGACTGGCCATGTGACTCACATGATCACAAGAGTTTTGCAGATTTGATCATGTAAAGAACTTCAGGCGAGAATACTGAAGTGGACACATGCTCATTAATATGGTTCCTTGACCTTGGAGACTGCTTCCCAGCCTAATGTAGATGTCACCTCTTGAATGGTCTGAGTGCAACACTTGCTGGATTTGAAGGGAAGAAGGGTGAGAAAGCACAAAAATGCAGATGTCCTCCATGGACTGAAATACAAGATTCAAGGGAGAACTCAAAGAGTGTAATTCCTTACAAAGGCAAAATCAAAGTTCACAAAATAAATGCCAGGAAGCAAGTAATTGAAAGGGATGATGTGGGAGAAAGGAAAGGGGTAGATGAATGAATAGGAAAAGGGGGCAATTCAGTGTGAATCCTACAAAATTAAGAAGAAGGAGGGAAGGAGTAGTTGGCCAAGGGATGGGAGAGAATGTTGAAAGGATTACATTGCTCAAGATACATTGTGTTCATAAACTGCTTTGTTAAGTAGAAATTCTACTGTACAACTACTTAAAGATAATTTCAAAAATGTCATGCATCAAAACAAAACCTATTTTTTTCCTAAAGCCTTCACAAGGAAAATAAGCCTGCTAATACTTTGATTTTAGTCCAGTGTGGTAGATTTTTCTCTTTTCTATTAGTGAATAAGCTTATGTTAACTCTATGACACAATAGTTGTAGAATGGTAGTATGAAACGTAAAAGAAAAATTGTTCACAAACTGACATTTGGCTTAGTCAAATGATTGACAGTCAAATGATTCATTCCCTACATTGAAATACTGAGATTTCGTTTTCCAGGTTCAGCCTGAGAGATAGGGATTTAGTTAAACAATTGCAAATTCTCAGCAACTAGACTATGTTTAATAAAACCTGAGTTTTCATACTTAATTATTCTATTAAGTAAACAACACAAATTTAATTAAGTTGAATCAATGTCCTACTTTTCTTTTTTTTTGATTACCATTAAACAGTGTACACAGGGATTTTGTTTCCATATGCGTACTATGTGTTTATGACCAGACTCATTCCCTTCTTTGATCTTTCTCATTTTTTTTCTTAGCAAATCAAGCACAACAAACTTCATTGTTCTATTTTCACACACTTACATGGAGTGTTTTCTCCATATTCACCTACCTTCACCCTCTCTGTTCATGTTGCCTACTCTCCCTAATGCATTGTCCCAGAGAGGTGTCTTGTGTCTGGACTTCAGTTCTTTACTTTAGCATATATTGTTTATTCAAAGATGCCTTATCATCAGGGCACAGTGGCTCATGCCTGTAATCCTAGCTACTCAGGAGGCTAAGATCTGAGGATCATGGTTCAAAGTTAAGCCAGGAAGGAAAGTCTGTGAGAATCTTATCTCCAATAAACCACTACAAAATCGGAAGTGGTGCTGTGACTGAAGCAGTACAGTGCTTGCCTTGAGCTGAATTGCTGAGCATCCAAGCCCAGAGTTCAAGCCCCACAACCACCACCACCACCACCACCACCACCACCACCAAAAAGATGTCTTATCATACATATGAAACAATATATATGTATGTATTAATGTATTATATATATATGAAATAATTCACATAGATTGACCTTGTACTTGATGGAGACATAAGGTTTTTGTATTTTAGTTCCCTTATCATCCCTCTCAATGACCATATTATTATTTTTCATTGTCTTTTTAAATATCTTGAATGAGTTGTAGTTTATTCTCTGGGAAATTCTATTTAGAGACATTAAAATTAATTTTAGGATTATAATTCATTCATTGGTGATAAATGTCACCATAAAAATATTTCCATATCAAATTAGTTTTTAAAATGTAGACTCGCTAAATCATACCACTGTGAATAATAGGATAATAAAAATTCATGTACCTGTGGTAATTAATTAGAAGCCACAGAAGGCTTCTGTTGTAATGTTAAAATGTGTTACAAGAAGAATCAAAGAGCTCTGTGAATTAAGAATCCTTTAATTTTTGGTGTATAATATTTTATGTGTTTCATTTATATGAAACAAAGTGCCTAAGTCCTAGGAGAACCTTGGATGGTGATGGTCTAATTGATCTCTAGGTTGTGATTGAAGCTGTTCCATCCCAGGACCCCTTCAGTCCCATTTCCTGTCAATACCTTCATTCCTTCTCTCCCCAGTATTCTCCTCTTCTTTTGATAGTGTTTTCATTGCATTTTTTTCTAAATTTCATATCCATTCTATGTACATTGTCATTCCTGTATCACAGTGGTGTAGTAGTTTTATCTGTACTATTTTTTAAAGTAGTTTGTTTTTTTCATTCCAAAATAGTAACGTGTTTCTTTAAGCATATCAAGATATGTTTATTCAATCCACTGTGAATAGATTTCAGCTGTTGATAGTTTTATAAATTGTGAAGAAATAAGGTTTCTATTAATATGTTGCACATATATTTGGGAACACAAATGTACTGGACTCTCTTGAGTTTATACTAGAAATTGCATTATGAGTTATGCAAGATACACTACTGCTGGTTTTGGTATGTACCGTGGTATGGTTTTACAAAACATTTTTCTGTTAGCCATATGATACTTCCATTCACAATATGTATGGCTTCTAGTTGCTCACATATTTCCTAACACTTAATTTATCTATTGTCATTAAAAAATAATATTGGTTCTTCTTGTGATCTCCTTGTGTTCCTTTGATTTACATTTTCTTGATCATTCAGCTATGTTTGTTATATGATCACATACATTGAAAACTGAAAATTTTTTCTTTGATGAAATGCTGATTTATTTTGTACTTTTAAAAAACAGATAGTAGCCCTATCTCTTATACCTTTTCAAACCACCCTCCACATAGAAAAATGTTACAGAAATATCCCTATCTTGCAAAGTACATATATAAGATATATTATCTTGGGTTATTTCAGCAAAAAGACAACTCTTGAAATACAACTACTTTAATGCGAATAGAATTTAAAATGTAGATGATTTAGTATGGAAATAGTTGTAGAATATGGTGAAGGTGGGGCTGGGAAGGTAGCTCAGTGGTAGAGCGCTTGCCTTGCATGCATGAGGCCCTGAGTTCGATTCCTCAGAACCACATAAGCAAAAAGAAAAAAGCCAGGAGTGGCTCTGTGGCTCAAGTGGTAGAGCACTAGTCTTAAGCTGAGGAGCTGAGGGACAGTGCCCAGGCCCATAGTTCATGCCCCATGACAGGACCCCTACCCCCCAAAAAAGAATATGGTGAAGGTAATATAAATGAAATAATCAAAATGGTATTAAGTACTGAATATTTTGAAGCCCATGTTGAGACTATTTTAATATTTTAAGGGGAAAGAAATGTGAAGGAAGACTTGGAAAACTTTATGGGGTGAAAGTCACAATCCAGGCATTGCATTGTAGAATTAATTGTTGTAGAGACTATGCTAACAACAGATTATAAGGTAGGAATACAAGTGAAGAAGCTCTTGGTAGTCTTTAAATGATAGATGATATCAAATTGATCCAAGCATGATCAGTTAGGTTTCTAAAATGAATGCTAATTTTGAGTTAAAATTAATAAATAGCCATGACTGATTGATTATATAAAGCCAAGAACATAAGTAGTTGGATTAGTGGTAATAGTGGGAAATGAAGTTAAAATAACTTTTTACAAGATAAGGAAAAGAAAGAGAGAATAAGTTAAAATGTTAATATGTTCAAGGATAATTTCCAAAAAGTTGAAAATTATGGTCTAAAGCTTAACAAGTATCAAATAGAAAACAAAATTAAAAATATTAAATGGCTTGTATCTTAAGATATGAGAATGAATAATAGTGTACAAGACAGGGTTTTCCTACGTGTACGTATTTATTACATAATGACAGAAGTCAGGAATAAGCACAACTTATTGAAGAAAAAACAATTTGAGAATAATGAGCAGTATGACAAATGAGCAAAGACTTCAGTAGGTATAATTTTACATGATCTCAAAGCTACCTCACACCATGTTAGGGACTTCAAGTCTTCTTCATAGGGAGTTGCAGGTAGCTACTGGAGGATTAGAAGTAGAATTGTAATTGAATCTAATTTGCATTGTAAACAGTTCTTTTACTCTGGCTGCTTTGTGGATTAGGGGACTTATTGGGCTCCATTCCTTGTGGGATGATGTGGAAGCAGCATTGCTACATCTTGGATGGTGGCAGACAATGGACAGACAAAAGAGTATCATTAGGTAAAATGTGAGACGAAAATATTGCGTTCAGCTGGAGACTAAAGGGGTTGCTTAGAGAAGTGTTCTAGTACATGGAAAACAGCAAGGGAATTCTTCATTTAAAAAAATAAATGACTCTCTGATTCTTTTATTATTATTTATTAACCAAGCCAACTTATCTTTCTTCTTTTTTTGTCTACCACCCTTCTCCCCACAATCCTCAGACTTGACCTTAGGGCCCAGGCTCTCCCTTACCTTTTTTGCTTAAGGCTAGTGCACTGCCACTTTGAGCCACAGGTCCACTTGCTATTTTCTGGTAGTTAATAGGACGTAAGAAGGTCACAGACTTTCTTGCCTGAGTCGGCTTTGAACTGAGATCCTTACATCACAGCTTCCTGATTAGCTAGGAAATCAGGTGTGAGCAGCCAGGGCCCTGCTTGCTTATCTGCTTATTCTTACAAGCATACATTTTTAAGATTTGTGAAAATAACTATTTTCACAAAGTATAAACCAGAATTCCTTTCAACATTTGTATTAAGGAAATTTGTACCAAGGGCAAAATGAATATAGAAAAAACTGTCCAAGGATAGCAGTACAAGATAAGAAAAGGCTGCTAGAATCCTTTTAAGTTGCTCAAAAGATGCTGATCTGAAACTGTGCGGCTCTAAACACTATTCCATCATTAAGACTTAATTCTAGAGTATATAAACCTAGTTAGACTGACTGATAATATGCTTCACTTCCTTTCTGGTAACAGTAGGCTAAGAATGTCAAGAAAGAGGCTCTTTTTCAATACATCACATGTAATTTTAGCTCTGGAAAACATCAGTGTTCATTAACTGGTATGTTGTGGCTATTATCTCTTAAGCATAGTGCAGGAGATCAATGACATAATAAATGCGTTCTTGAAGGACTCTAAGTCCTTACAACCTGGCTTCATTATTACCCTCTCGACACAGAGAATCTGCTCTATCCTGTCTTCATTACATTGGCTCTACTTCACATTTTAATCTTGCTCAATCTCATAGTTGCTATATATATATATATATATATATATATATATATATATATATATATATATATATATAAAACTCCATGCATAATTCAAGGCTCAAGGAGGGGTTATGCAATGACTGTCTACTATCTGGTTAGACTGCATAATTTCAATGTGGAATCTCTATTTGACATCTATCATTTTAAATTATATTTTTTAGTATCTTTAAGTAGTTGTACAAAGAAGTTACCATTATACAAATTATTGAATACAGGGAAACTTGATGAATGTCAGCCCTTTCATTTTCTGAATCCCTCCCAATCCAAACCTTTCTGTGAAGTACAGTTTTGTCCATGTTGTTACTATGTAGTGAATATAAAATGACTGCATTAGCTCCTTCCTCTCTTCATTCCTCTACCCCACCTCCTCTTGATACCCACACCCCACCTCTCCAATGTTTTCTGCAGTTCATTTGTTGGATTGTTAGTTCACTTTCTTGTGTTAGTTTTCTTAAAAATTATATCAGTTGACTCCTCCCCTGCAAACACTTTTTCAGTTAAGATACTATTGTACACTTGCATATAAACCATGTGTTTATTTATACAATTATGAATTCGTTCCAGATTTCATATACAATTGTCCTTTCACATTCTGTGTGCCCTTTGTCCATCTAGGTCTAACCTACTTCACTTAACATAATCATATTTTTTTTCCAAGTCCATCCATTTCTTTCCAAATGATAGCATATCTCTCTTTCTACTATGTGTGTATATTATATAATATATATGCATATATATTTTTTCATAGTATTATCTGGGCTGTTTCTATTCCTTGGCTATGGTAAATTGAATCCACCAAAATACAAATTATTGAAACATCATGCTTAGAATTCCAATCTTCAGTGTAAATGAGAAAATAAATGCCCCTTTTTCCTTCAGATATTGTAATTTAAACTTGAAATGGTTTGCAATTTTTTTTTGGTTGGTACTAGGTATTGCACTCTGGGCCTGGGCACTGTCCCTCAGCTCTTCAGCTCAAGGCTAGCTTGAGCCACAGCACCACATTTTGCTTTTTCTGGTTATGTGATGCTGAGGAATCAAACCCAGGGCCTCATACATTCAAGTCAAGCACTCTACCTCTGAGCCACTTTCCCAGCTTCAAGGGCTTGCTCTTTTTTTTAATACCTTTTCTTACACAGATTTATTAAAAAATAGTTCTTATACCAAACAATTCACCTATTTTAAAGTACATCAGTGGCTTTAATCTACTTAGAGAGTTGTGCCTCCAGCATACCAATAAGTTTTAGAATATTTTATTACCCCTAAAAGGAACCTTGGACCATCTGGTACTTTAGCCACCTTAGCCATCTGGTATACTTTAAATAGGATAAAAAATAAAACATGGCAGGGATAAAGAAGTGTGGGTTTTGGAGAGTGAGTGGGCTATTTGCAAGTATCCATAACATAACTTTGGATGTCTGATGTATGACTTAGGTCAAGACCTGGAGAAGAGCTAGGAATGGCTTTTTTTTTCTTTGTGAGAACAAAATTCCAAGCCTCCTTTGTCATCTAAAAACTATAGTGGCTGTGGAGTCTCTTAATAATACAAAGTGGCTAAGGCTCTCTACTATGTTTTGAGTAATTTTTATGCTTTCATGTGATTTATTATCTGATATTAAGCCTAGATGTGTTCTTACTTACCACTAACATTAAAGACAATCGTTACAATAAATAAATATGAAAGTGTGGATCAACATAGCTATTCCCCTCCCCCGCTGGCATGAAGATAAATCCTCATTACACAGTATGAAGATTCCCTCCCAAACAGGCTAGCGAGGCAGTGCAGACTCTGCTTGGGAGCCTTGCACTGATAGATCAGAACCGCCATATCCCTCCACAGAAGCTTCTAATACTCATGCTGTACATGTGTCTCAGGGATTGGTGACATACAGCAAGCGATGCTTCATTACCCCAGATCATCCCACCCTTACTTCTTTCTGACAGATGAAATGCACACAATGAAAGGGGTTACCAGGCTCACACCACCCTAGCAGGCATGGTACAGTATATAATGTGCAAAACATTCCTTCCCTTCAAGTTTCTAAATGCCTGTACCAATTACCTTTCCTTTTCCAATTATTCACTTACAAATGTGGACTTGTGATTTGGTGCTCAAAGAACATTTCTAAGGAAGAAGGAATTCAAACTTACTCCTTGAAATGCCATGTTTCACTAAGATTATTTGAGCTTGTCTCTACTATTATAACATGATACTTTATCATTTTGTATACAATTTTTTCAAAAGGATGCATGCAAACACTAGATGTAGTCTGCAGAGACAAAGAATTAAGAATAGGCTTGCACAGACACTTTGAAATAGTACAAGAAGGAATAGGAGATACACTAGGGCTCTTTGGCACAGGTAGAAACTTTCTTAATAAAGACCCAGAAACACAACAAATCAAAGATTGGTTGGACAAATGGGATTGCATGAAATTGTAGAGCTTCCACATGGCAAATGATGTAGCTAGCAAAATGAATAGAAAGACTATGGATTAGTGGAAGTTCTTCACTAGCTATACAACAGACAAGGGTTTCACTTCTAAAATATTCCACCAACTCAAGAAATTAAATTCCCCAACCCTCCACAAAATACAACCACCCCATTAAAAAGTGGGCTAAAGAACTCAATAGCAACCTCTCTGAAGAGGAAATATGAATGGCCAAGAGACACATGAAGAATGCTCAAAATCTCTGGCTATAAAAGAAGTACAAATCAAAACAACATTGGAATTCCACCTTATGCCAGTTAGAATGTCCATAATCAAGAAATCTAACAACAACAGATGCTAGTGGGGATGTGACCAAAGGAGAATGCTACTACACTGTTGGTGGGAGTGAAAAATTGTTCAATCATTCTGGAAAGCAAGTGTGGAGCTTCCTCAAAAGCTTACACATAGAGCTCTCCTATGACCCAGCAATGCAATTTCTGGGAATTTATCCAAATGATCACAAACAAGGCCACACTAGGCCAACACTATGACAATGTTCATCGCAGAATTATTTACCATAGCCAAGATATGGAACCAAACCAAGTGCCCCTCAGTAGATGAATGAATAAAGAAAATGTACATATACACATGGAATTCTATGCTTCCTTCAGAAGGAATAACATTGTTCCATTCATCAAGAAATGGAAAGAATTTGAAAAAAATATATTAAGTGAAGTAAGCCAGACCCAAAGAAAAGTAGGTCACATGATCTCCCTCATTTGTAAAAACTAGAATGTATATATGATATTCTTAACAGGAGATCTCAACAACCCAACCACTTAGTGTATAGGATTAAATATAATGAAGCATATTAACGTGAACTCCAACTTATGGAGACAAGAGGATCTCCCTAACTATAGTTCATTCTTTGTTCTCTGTATTTTTTCTTTCTTCATTTCTCCTAGTTTTTTGTATCCTCTGTTTTGCGTAATGGACAGTACAAAATGGAGAAGGGAAAGAGAATTACAGAAACAGCAAGTCAATGGGTGAACCATCATAACATTGATACTACTTGACACTATGTTGGATATGAATATTGCAACTTGAAGGGGAGGGAGACAGGGAGGGGGGAGTGGGAGATAAAGAGGGATAGGGTAACAGTGATAAAAAAAACAAATGCGATTATTGCTTTATTTATGTAACTATAACCCTCCTGCTCATCACATTTTCAATAAAAAATTTAAAAAAAGAAAAGAAAAAAAGGATAGGCTTGCATTCTCACCCAGAATAAAATAAATAAATAAACCCATCTTTCATAAGACTTTGATTTCTTGACCTCTTTTTGTGATAACTACTAAATCTAAATATTTTATTTATCACTTGTGATCAATTAAAAAGTTATCATATAGACAACTGAGTAGGAAACATATTCTGTATTTTCTCAGGTATTAATTTTAATGCTCTCATTCATATTCTATGTGTCCCTTAGGATATAATTCTGTACATGTAAAATGTTGCCACTTCTGTATGGTGTACAGACATTTTCATGCTTATCTACAAATATATGCCTATATAACAAATAATCTAAATAAATAATTTTCATTTTATTTTTCTACAAAGAACTTTGTGGCCTAAAGCAGCGCTGCTAACATGGTCCTGTGCATGTCCCTGCAATGGAATAGGGTTCTTAAAGCATGGATGACTGGATTTTATCTTAGGATTCTTTTTCGGCCTTAGTGGGTCATTCTCAAAGAAAGCTTTCTATAGCAATTGCAGCATTTTTTTGGGGGAGAGTCCGGTCGTGGGGCCTGAAACTCTGGGCCTGGGCGCTGTCCCTCAGCTCTTCAGCTCAAGGCTAGCACTCTACCACTTGAGCCACAGTGCCACTTCCGGCTTTTTTTCTTTTTGCTTATGTGGTGCTGAGGAATCGAACCCAGGGCCTCAGGCATGCAAGACAAGCGCTCTACCACTGAGCCACCTTCCCAGCCCATCATTTTTTAAAAAAAAATTTTTACCATCAACATTGCTTTTTAAGCATTGGCAGCATATTATCTTCAAATAAATATGTTTAAGAAACATTATTCAATCAATTCTGATTGTAATAAATGACGTAAGACAATTAGCATCGATGACATGGTACATTTTATAATGCTAAATTGGCATTCACATTGAAAAAGGGGAAATACAATTCTACTCTTCCTGGTATTTCTTTCTTTCTGTCTGTCTTTATGTGATGAAGTATGAGTCTCTGCTCTCCCAATCTCACTTGTGTGTTTCTACAGTGCAGAGAAGAAAATTGGACTTTCAAAGACAACATCCATCTGCGTCAGAGCTTTGCTAACCTTAGGCCAGTCAGCCAACTGTACTAACTCACCCAACTCCTGGAAGGGAAGAAAAGGAAACATAATACATCCTATTAATAATAATGTCTCTTGCAAACACTGAAAAGACCATATTCCCAAGACTGGAAGGATGCCTGAAAGATTTGGGGCAGTTAATAACAGGTGGTTGATATGTTATTATGAGGTCTTCAAATCCAGAACCATCCTCATTCACTGAACTCTCACAGTTCCTGTGAGACACGGGCTCATTTTGTAGGCCTTCCTGACGTGCAACTTATCTTCCCACCTCACTTGGGCAGAATTACAGACCCGGGACACCACAACTAGCCTCATTCTCTTCTTTACTGATGTATCATACATGTAAGTTTAGAAGTGGATGTGTTTTTCATTTTAAAGATTGTTTAAACATAAAGATGTTTAAACATCACAATTTTTATAATTAGCATTTCTGTGAAAAAGTTTTAGTGTATCTCCTATGCTTACTATTACCTCATATCTTAAGACCTCAACTGTCACTGTGATCATTTTTGGTTATAGACTATGAATGAAGCCATTAAGGGTAAATGAGGTCATAAGAATGGGGCACTAAGTACCTGAGGGACATTGTTATTTTATTCACTCCTCTGCTGCTGTGAAAGACATACAACAAAGGTAAATTATGTATCCAAATTCAGATGCAGTGTTAAAGGAATTTGTTTGTCTTGTTTTGTTTTGTTTTTCTTTTTAAGCTGGTCAATTGGGCTGGTAAATCTGTATTTCCAATCAATTCTCTTTATGCTCAAGTAATTATGTTTTTTTTATTATAAAGTTTTCCCTCGCTAATGCTGTATTTGTATTGAAACAAGTTTTTCAACCAATTCCTGAGTAATATGGTGCATTCCTATTATTCCAGAGACAAAAGAAAATCACAAATAAAAAAAATCTAGGGGAAAAAAGCAAAATCATATCTTGAAAATAAGCAAGACAGAAAGGGACTGGCAGTACTGGAGAACTACAAAAACAAATCTCAGACTACTAAAGTATATGTGACTAAAATTTTGCTATTTTAATTATGATTTAAGCTAATCTCCACTATGAATGCTATAGTGAATACATAAACAGTGTGTTCTAAAAGCAACTGGTAAAGAAATCCCATTGCTTATTTTTGTTTTAGCATGGTATAAAGATTTCTAACTACAATTACCCTAGTAATGTTGATCATTCTTCACACTAGTTCATCTCCTGACATGAGTCCAGTGTTAGCAAATGCCATTGTTTATTGTGAAGGTGATGTACAGAGGGCTTACAGTTACAGAACGCAAGTATTTGATACATTTCTTTCTTCAACAGTATCACTTCTTCCCTTATTTTCTCCCTTATTTTTTTCCCTCACAATTCCCCTTTTCCACATGTTATATAGTTCAATCTCACCATAGTACCTAGTGAGTATTACTGCTGAATTCGTTCATCTATTTTCCCACCAATTCTGTACTTCCACTTACTCTCCTCAAATCAGTCAAACATATAAGACAAAGGGTACAGAAATCAAAAACAGTGACAAAGTAGAAAAACAGGAAACACACATACACACACACACACACACACACACACACACACACACACAAAGTAAAATAAAAATAAAAAAATAACCCTCCATTTCTTGGCATTTATTTTGATACACATTACACACACACACACACACACACACACACACACAAACATTTTGTTAGTCATGCGGCTTGAATTCTGGGCCTGGTGCTATCCCTCAGCTCTTCAGCTCAAGGCTAGCTACCACTTGAGCCACAAGATCACTTCCCGTTTACTGGTCGTTTTTTGGAGATAAGAGTCTCACAGACTTTCCTGCCAGGGCTTGCCTTGAGCCATGATCCTCAGATCTCAGCCTCAGTTAGGATTATAGGCATGAGCCACTGGCGCCTGGCTGATAAGCACCATTTTATATGATAATATGCACATGAACCCTTGTGATCCTCTCCTAAAAATATTCTTCTTTGGTCTTACTGTGTGAGATTGTTTAATTAATCATGTCCAAGTGTATTTTTTTTGTCTTTTACTATCCATTGGGTTTGCTATCCATTGGGTTTATTGTCAATTGTAGATTTGTAACCACATTCTGATTATTACAAATAAGGGAAGCCATGAAACGTATATTTCCTTGGGTCAGGCTTACATAGCTTAATATATATATATATATATATGTTATATATATATATATATATATATATATATATATATATATATATATATATATATATAAAATTTTCTTTTTCCATTAGTCTACTGAGGGGTATCTGGATTGGTTCTATATCTTGGCTATGGTAAACCATGGTGCAATGAACATAGTTGTACTTGTAGCTTTGGTATAGCCTTGTTTGTGGTCTATTGAATAAATGCACAGGAGTGGGATTTCTAGGTCTTAGGGAAGCTCATTTTTAGTCTTTTGAAGAAACTCCAAACTGCTTTCCAGAGTGGATGAACAAGTTTACACTCTCATCAAAAGTTTAGTGGCATTCCCTTTTGAGCACATCCCTACCAGCATCTGTTACTGTTAGCTTTTTTTTGATAATTGCCATTCTAAATGGGGTGAGGTGGAACCTCAATGTTATCTTGATTTTCATTTTTTTATGATCAGAGATAACTATATCTTCCTGTGTCTATTGGCCTTTCTTATTTCTTTTGATAAGTCTTTCCATAAGTCTTTAGCCCGTTTATTAATTGGGTTGTTATTTCTTTGAAGATTTGTTTTGTGGGAGTTAATTGTTTGATCTCTAAATATTTTAGATATAAAGTCCATGTCTGATGCGTAACTAGTAAAGATCTTCTCCCATTCTATGAGCTTTCTACTCATCTTGCTAGCTATGGTGTTTGCTATACAAAAACTCTTCAGTTTGATGTAATGTCATTTGTCCATTCTTTCCTTGATTTGATGTATTTCTGGATCAATATTTTGGACATTTTTGACCTGTGCCAGGGAGTCCTCATGTTTCCCCTATCGCTTCCTTTAATATTTCCAGGCTATCTGGTCTTTCATTGAGGTCTTTGGTCCATATGTAATTGATTATTATGCAGGAGGATATATCAGGATCTAGCTTCAGTTTTCAGCATGTATTTAGCCAATTCTGCCAGCATCATTTAAGAGGCTGTCTTTCTTCCACCCTGTGTTTTGGCTCCCTTGTCAAAGATTAAGTGGCCATAGATCTGTGGGTTGATTTCCAGGTCTTCTATTCTATTCCATTGGTCTCCAGGCCTATTCTTTTGCCAGTACCAAGCTGTTTTGATTGTTACGGTCAATCACCATTTTGTATGCATTATTTGTATTAAAATTTGCTTTGATTCTTTTGTCGCTGTTATGACCCAAAGAAGTGATCTCCCATATATCCTTGGTTTTAAAATTCTCCTCTTGAAAGATTCATTTAAAATCAGAGTCCCATTTTTTTTGTTATCTATATATCTATCTACCAATCATCTTATCATCTATTTAGTTATTTTTTGTTGTTTTACTGGAATTTAAGCCACACGCCAGTCCTTTTTATTTAGTTGTTTCATTTCAGTTTATGTATTTGTTTCCAGACAAAATCTCTTACCAACTTTGCCTGTGAAGGCCTTCCTATGTTGTCTTCTAAGTGGCTGGGGTTATAAACAAGGTCCACCAAGCGTAGTGTTCTCCTTGGAAAGGGAGGAATGTAAGAACTAATTGGGAATTGGTTTTAGTTTAGTTTTATTTGCTTAGCTGATCATTGCCCAAGCATGATTACAATGCAGAACTGGATGTTTTAAAAGTATGTTTAATAGTAACAATACTGTACAGAGGGGTTACAGTTACATGAGTAAGGTAATGAGAACATTTCCTATTGAGCGTCATTGCCTCTTCATACAGTGCAAAACTAGTTTTACTATTTACATTCTGATTCATTTGAAATTTAAAACACACCCAATGTATGTCTGAATGTAAATCTATCATTAAAATTTCAGGGTGTTTAAAAGCAGTAATGAAATAATGGATTGATTCCAACTAGTTGTAGTCATAGAATCTTTTCTCTGGAAGAAGAAACAGAAATTTGTACTACACAATTGCAAATAGAGTTGAAGTCATTTCTTCAGTCAGTGCAAAAAAAATAACACTTGTGAATCATGTCATCTTTGAAATCTAGAGAGAGTTCCATTTAAAGCCAGGACTCTTTTCATAAAATGCTTTTTTTTTCTTTTTTGGGGGGAGGGGGATGCTTCTTTGCCCTATATCTTTACAATTTTGTGAAAGCTATTTCAAATTTTAAAATATTTAATATGCTTAATTTTACATTCTTTGGGGAAAGAACTTAGCATTAGCTTCTTTGCAACATGATCAAGTGTGTTCTAAGAAAATCTGTGGGCATCTCAATGATTCCTTTACAAATAAAACATAGACATCTTGATTTTCATAAATGATTGTCAAAAATGTTTATCAAAAAGCCTGAATAGGTTTATAGTAACTGTATTTTCTGTTTGCATGAGCTCTTCTTCAGATTGATTGAAATTCAATGCTTGCAGCAAAAGTAAATTTTCTTTTTACTCAAGGCAGATTATACAAATTTCAGGAGCTCAGTTTTAATATCAAAAATGACATCATGATTGTAAGTGGACATTAATGTAAAATCAGTTGACATCCCAGAGTAAATAAATCAATGTTATGACAATACAGACTTACATGATCTGAAGAATTGCCAATAAATGAAAGATCTATTCCATGAAGTCTTACTATTATTAAATATCTGCAATCCCTTTTAATATAACTTGTACTTATTTTTAATGCATGAGAGTCAGGTAACTTTGTGAACTAACTTTAATTTGATTTAAGCATCAATGCAGAAGCTTCCTAGGCACGTTGTGAAGAAAGTGATTTATTTTTTTTTCATTATTTCCTCTGGGAATTATGAGGTGTCCAGGACATAAATTTCAAAGTAAGCCTCATTCACTTACATAGTAACAAAAGGGAATGTCAACTCTAGAAAAAAATAATAGAATAAGAAAATAAGGATAAAATTACAACGTATAGAGCCATTAAATTATTCCTTTTCAATATGGCATTTTGTCTGTTTCTGCGTGATTGTTTCACTTGAGCTTTGGGAAATTTTATAAATAGATGTTCAATAGTAACTTTTAAAATGATTACTTTGATGATATAAATCTTAACAAACTACATTCAACCAAAATGAATTTTTAGTAAATTAATCAATTTTTGATATAGTCTCTTGACAAACTCTCATGTGGCTACAATTGGCATATCTGATATTTTCATCTTCATAACAATCATTTCCAAAAACTTTCCTCACAATATAAATATCACAGATCATATTATTGTATAAATTGATGAACTTTTCCTAATATAAATCTCACGCATTTCACTAGAAATCTAAGTTTTTGCTAGATGATTGTCAACTACAGGTAAAAAGGAAAAGAAAATTTATGAGTAAGAGCAAATTAGTCCTCATACTTAGGAGTCTGAAACACTTAGGAAGACCTCTAAGAATATGTCTCCTATGTTGCATGTGTGTGCCAAGGAGATCAACATCTCTAGCTCCAGAGAAAGTCAGAATGGCAAAATACATATTTTCAGATATTATTTCACTTGCCAATGTGGAGAGAGTAAACTATAAATGACCACTGATAAATGGTCATTTCTTCTGTAGCAGGTTATTTCCATAATATTTACTGAAAAGAAAAATTAAGATCACATACCAGTCCTTACGTGTTTTGCTGGTATTGATATTGGTCAGCATATTTGTTTTTGTTTATTTTTCTGCCCTAGAAAAAGAGTTTGGTATATGACTGAACAAATAATGTTCCTCAATTCAAAAAAAAATCCTTAGGCATTTTTTTTATATCAAGAATTGTTCATGGCAGCCTGGTGCCATGAACACTTGAAATCCTAGTTACACTTAGGAGGCTAAAATATGAGGATTATGGTATAAAGCCAGATTATCAAGACATCCAGCAATTCTTTCTGCTAGAATGTGAACTAAAAATGGAGGAGGGTGTGTCCATAAATATACATTCCAAGTATCAAGAACTGTAGTTGCTGTGTGGTTAGGATTCAATATAGCTGTTACATCACATTTTCTAAAAAGAATAAAGCATAAACAGAAAAACATTCTATATACAGACTCAATTGAGTCTCCCATATTAATTAGTTTGCTTTTTTAGAATCATTGGAAAATCTGAAATCAGATAGATAGATAGATAAATAGATAGATAGATAGATAGATAGATAGATAGATAGATAGATAGATAGATAGATATAGCTAGATACATAAATCTTGTGATTCAAGCAGAATAGAAGGACAGGGTTAGAGAAAGTTAAATTGTTATTTCAGGAAACTGGAAAGTGAAATTATTTTTTAATCAATACTTTTCATTAGCTTATATTTGTTATAAAAGGGGTTTTTCATCTCTATGCCTGAAAATAATATATCACTTCAAATTGACCCCTACAATCACCCCCCCATTACTGTCTTTATTCATAAAACATTTCAACAGCCCTCTATTCCACTAATGCATGTCCTGTCATCTAATTGTTAGTCCACATCAATTGGGCCAGCAGCCTTTTTATTCTATTTTTTAATTTATTATTTTATTGTCAAGGTGATGTACAGAGGGATTACCATTACATAATTAAGGTAGTGAGTATATTTCTTGTCTAACTTATTACCCCCTCCCTCATTTTTCTCCCTCTTTCTTTTTTTGTCCCCCCCAAATTGTACAGATCATTTCCAACATACTATCTTGTGTTGCATAAGTTTCCTTTTTTGTCCTTTGTATCACCATTTTGTTGTTTCATCTTCCCATCCCTAGTTAAGCACATATAGATGAACACAATCACATACAGTGACAACAGGGAATAAACTGTAAGGGGAAAAACACAAAAGAAAAAAGAAATCAGGTAGTACATTAAAGAAAAAAAACAATTATTTTGCATACACATCTTCAATATTCTATTCCGAATGCTTCTATTGCTCTTTCCTTCAATCACCATCTTCTTCCAGATCAACAGCTTTCAAGGAGAGTCCTTATGCCATTTTAATATAGAGATGCAAAATATTTCAGTGTTCTTTACACTCCATAATTCTATTTCATCTCGCACATTTGTCCCTCAGTCTCAGAGATATAATCGTGTTTGGTGTACATATGCATGCATATATGCAGATGTGTATTGTATATACATGTGTACATGTATATATGGTATGGATATATATGCATACACATTCACTACATGCCCATATAGTACACACACATATATGTATATCATTAAGACTAGATTTTAAGCTGGGTGTCAGTAGCTCCTGCCTGTAATGGTAGCTACTCGAGAGGCTGAGACCTGAAGATTGCAGTTCAAAGCCAGCCCAGGCAAGAATGTCCATGAGACTCTTATCTCCAATAAACCACTAGGAAACCAGAAGTGGCTCTGTGGATTAATTGGTAGGGGGCTTGCCTTGAACTGAAGAGCTGAGGAGCAGCACCCAGAGTTCAAGCCCCACGACCTACCAAAACAAAACAAAGAAATATGGTACCTGACTCTCCCAACTTCATTTCTCTCATTGGAATAAAAAAAAATATTATTTTTAAGTTTCATAAAACAGCATGAGCAGAACACTTCGGTGATGATAGTTTGGGCTAATGGTAGTTGTAACTAAGTTCGGGGCAGTCTGTAGTCTGGTTAAAGTTAATTATGGCCAGATGGTTATTTTCAAATGGTGACTTGTAGTTCAACACATGAATATTTGAAACGAAGCTTAAATATTTTCCCAGAAAAGCTTTAAAAATGTGCTCAACTTGGGCTGGGAAGGTGGTTCATTGGTAGAGCTCTTGCCTTGCATGCATGAGGCCCTGGGTTCAATTCCTCAGCACCACATAAGCAAAAAGAAAAAAGCTGGAAGTGGCACTGTGGCTCAAGCGCTAGAGCGCTAGCTTTGAGCTGAAGAGCTGAGGGACAGCGCCCAGGCCCAGAGTTCAGGCCCCACGACCGGGCCCCGCCCTCCCCCCCCAAATGTGCTCAACTCCATTAGTAATTAGTGACAATATGGGGACTAGAGCTCAGGTTATGTAACTTCATGTACTTTTTGAAGTATGAATTAGAACAGCTTTTCTTGTCTGCAGTGCTTGGGGCTTCGCAGCTTTGTTCTGGATGATTTCTCTGTATTGGTAATTAATTCATAGGCTTCCACTTCAGCGATACTGACTTCCCCAAATTCCCTTCCACTAATTGTCATCATATATGTAACTGCTGCTACTCATTCATTGGCACATTAGCCAGGGTGTCTCCTTCTTACTTGCTGTCCGGTGTGTAGCTGAGCTTTAGCAGGAAGATATGTTGTTTGTGTATTGGATTCTGTTTTTAGGCTCTAAATTTATAGATAATTCTTTTTTTTAATCAGTAAATTTCAATTCATAATTGACTGTGGCTCTTGACCCAAAGAAACTTGTCAATAGTTTGTAGTTATTATTACTACGTGTGAACTCATCCAATTCTTTTTTAAAACAAAATTCACATTTTATTTAACTTGAAATAAACTGTACAGAATTGATTTTCTTCACCAAAAATAGCAGCAATCTTTTTTGTATTGTTCCTAGATAAACCACAAAATAATCCAATATTTATCTTTGGGTCTTTCTTGGAAACTTTATACTTACAAATAAATTCTGGCCAACGTGAAGATATTACCATAGACGTTGAAAAATTAGTATCTATGGAATTTGCATTCAGTATTAAAAATGTATATTACCAAATCTGTTTTCTTCTTTCTGCTTCTTCTACATACTGATCAATGTGGAGTCTGTTTTCATCACTATACAGAATATACTTTGATGATTTAAATGTTGGACCAATAACTATTAGGAGGATAAGCAACGTATTTTTTCCTGTCAATCATAAAGCAATGGCTCCTCCCAGTTTGTAAAATCCTCGGAAGAGGCTCTAATGAGACCACGTTCTTTCATTATCTGCTGGTCCTGAGGAGGAAGTGAACTCTGCCATTTAGTTCTTCTAACTGGGTGTCGGGTCTTCCTCTGTCCCACGAAAGATAGACAGGGTCCCAGGAAAGGTAAGTGCGGCCGCTAGTAGGTTCCCCAGCCTCACTTAACCCGGGAGACAATGAGATCCAGCGGGGACTCAAGTCAAGCAGGAACTCGTTTATTACCACACAGCAAGGACTTTTAGGAAATGGAACCAACCAATCACTGTAAAGGACCCTATCATGCACCGAAGATTCCAGGAGCTGTTCAAGCAATGAACAAATAAATCGGGCTGTGCCCACTCAACTTCCTCTCGGACCATCTTTGCTGCCTGTGTGCCCCACAACTGGGGAATTTGCTCCATTTCATGCCTTGCCTGAAAAACAGTATGTCTGTCCTGTGCTGATGCTGCACGCTGTAGCATCTGGTGCTTGTCAAACTAGATGTTTTCATTTCGGTGCCTTTTTCTCCCTTCTTGAAAGTGATGAAGGAGCTTTCACAGTTACAGTGTTGCTACTCAGGGCGAGATAGTTAGCATCTTCTGGAGATGAGAATCGCACAAAGACTTTTCTGAGCAGCTTTTGCACAATGTCACTGAATAGAAAAATTAACTCTTCTCCACAATTGTTAACAGTCCATTTTCACAGGACACCTTTGGAATACTTGTAACTTTACATTCTTTTACTCTAGTGATGTGTAGTATATGTCTCAGGAACTTTTTGATGTAACAAAAGTAATGTGGCACTAATCTGAAATGCCATCATACAGAAAGCAGAGAGTCCAGATCAAGACCAGGTCTACACCACATAGATATTACTTCAAAGTCCAAATTAAAAAAGAAGAAAACACGACTTGCTATGTAATGAAATTGGAAATAGATGTGCTATAAGTAAATGTAACACTTTCCTTAAATTATTTGTATACATGCAATACATGGAATGATTTACTAAGGTGTAGATTAATCAATATGATGATTACTTGCAGGAGAAAGGTAAGAAAATGATATTGAAATCACTTTAATGATTGATATTCTTACAAGTTATTAATCAAAATTTATAGTTTTGACATTTAGTCCTAACATCTTCATCCTGAATAAAACCAATATCACATTATTGAAGTGTTCATCAAAATGTCTTCCTACATATGTCACAATCTCTTCCAAGGTTCACATTCATGTATATACAAATGCAAAAACCACTTATTCAAAGTACTGATTTCCTTCTGAAAACATCTGAAGTGAGACATTAGGTACACATAGTAAAAGAGGTTCAGACTACTCAAGATTTATTTGATTAGATTTATGTGTATACATAGAGTTGTCACATGATCGCAAAAAGTAAATATTTACATTACTATCCCATTACAGAGAAACCCATTATCTGTCAGTGCACATTTCAACCTTCCTATTATCTGTGCTCATTAGTTATTCTGTTCACAAGCATTACATACATCTCTTCTGGATATATTGTAAATATTTTTTTCTACAGCAATTGGCCATTTTTGTTGCTTAGCGTATTTGCAATCTTCATCCATACTATGGATGTTGTGTAATAGAAATACTTCATATTCACAACTGAAAAGTCTATTCTATAGATAGATCACAGCATATTATCAGTATACTTAATTTTTAATATTAGGGTAATTTCTATTGGGGGTGTAATTTAACATTGGTTTGTATATAAATATGTATTCATGTTTTTGATTAGATATGTCTTCATTCTCTAAACATATCCATAAGTATGAAAAGGAGTTTATACAGTAAATCTAGATAAAATGTGTTGAAGATCTTCCAGCCTGGTTTTGGAAGCAGCAATGCCATGTAATATTTCTACTAGAAATATGTGAGGCTGCAAATCTCCATATACCTGCCAAAATTTTCATCACTTAATTTTCTCCTTAGAAACACATCATTGCAAATTTTTACATTATTTTGTTTTTTTTATTTGAGCAAT